>NC_060152.1:6809851-6868298 GCF_021292245.1 Micropterus dolomieu
CAATGCGACACACACACCATCGATCCACACAGCTCTTAAAATATATAGTCTACAGTTAAAACGTTTCAATATTACTCAGAATGTAAAGACAGATAAGCAGTATGAAAACCTTCCAGCTGTGTTTTCCTCTGCCGTTGTTGCTGCAGCGGTCTGTGTGACGGCGGGAGCAGAGGGCTCTGTGAGCGGGCGGCTGGCCGGCCTCACACGCTCCTCCCGCGGGTTGGCACAGGCTTCTCCCGCAGCCACTTGCGGAGCTCCTCAACTCCAAAAATATGTAAGCACATTTTTGTTCTGCCATCACTTCTCGTAAAACTGTAAATATTCGAAATCTACACAGCTGATTTCTCACCTCAAAACTTCTCAGAAGTGGATTTAGTGATGAAATTACATACAAAAACTGTAAAATATAAAACTTTCTGTTGCTGGCCTCTGTCTGGTGCACACAATGATGATGCAGTGAATAGTGAATATTCTCTCTGACCAATCAGCAGTCTGTTGTGTTTTCACGTTACATTTTAATTTCCCTCAGCTCGCTTGGAACCTCGACGGAGGTGAGGTGATACGAATAAAAGTACCTGGAAGCAGGTACAGGTACAACATTTCTATAAAGGAAAACCAAACAAAGACAGAGTCGAGCTGGATGTGCAGTGGAAAAGGGGCTTAACTAAAATCAAAGGGCCTCCGCTCAGACTAGCTTGGTTTGAGGGCGTGCCTGACCCCGCAAGCCACTTGGCAAGCTTTATGACGTCACAGTGAAGGAAGGGAAACGGCTGGACTACAAACGAGCTGTTTTCAAGCAGTTCAGAGCAGAGCTTTCTGTGGGCTGGACTTTAGGCTTTTTCTTTTTGCAAACATATTACATGCACAAAAAAGAGATATAACTCAATAAAGGAGAGGGGAAAAGCCAAAAATCATAATACCACCTCTTTAATTCATAGTTAATGAGTATCAAAAGCAGGTCACTGAGCTTTGAATTTTATATGATTCACTTTTCAGTACAAACATAACAAGATGCATTTAAATTAATGTCACAACATGACAAAATCTTTTCTTTTTTTTCTTTAACAAACATAATAAACATTAAAAATAATTTTGTATGCTTCAGGTTTCGACAGATTGTTAAAAAAAAACAAAAAGCGAACTAAAGAAGAAACTCATCACCGGAGGAGCTGCATAGACATCATAACAGAGGGGACACTAAAGAGCAACATGTGTGCAACAGAGTTATGCTATTAACTTTCTGTTGATGTTGACGATTAACGCATACAGCTAAATCAGACATGCCAACACACGTGTAAATATTCACTGGTGTTTATATTTCTGAGCCATGGTTGACTAATCAGAAGAGAGACCCAAGCTCTGGGGTTTTAAAGTCAGCAGAGGGTAAATGGGTTGATTTTCTACGTGCCTAACTGGCTCTAAACAGAAAATAATTTTTGTTTCTTCATGAGCGTTTGAGTGGTGCTCCACTATTTTTAAGCCGTTGTTTTGACCTCTGCCTGTTTCTCTGTTTACACCAGATAATTTCAATTAATCGCCTTGACTTAAGGTTGTGAATGGATGTGACTTTTCTGCTGTAACTGCTTGTCTGCTGATTAGCTTTTGACTGTATCTCTCTAATGGTGGAGCATGACTCCATCAGTCCATGTGTGTTTGTGACCGCAGGTATGTGTGCATATGTGTGTGTTTATACAGTAGAGTAATTGCTTTTAATGGCAGAAAGTTTGGATTCATTCATTCATCCATTTGTTTGTTTTTTAAATTGTGAGTTGTTGCAATGCTGAACTTCTATGTTTTTGAGACACATGCGTCATTCACAAAATAATAGTAATATCATATATATATTACCATTATTATTACATTTTTACATTGTTACTATTATGCAATATGTAAGTACTATTTTACTGTTGTAGCTGGTCATTTAACTGTATTATGTACCAGTGGGTCACAAGATAAATCTAAGAGGTCATCAGTTGGTTAATTGGGTAGGAAAGAAAAACAAACTTTACTAATACAAATTTGTATTAATTGTTTGGACAAGAGGGCCCAACAAGGTCTCACAAGCCAAAAAGGTTGGGAACCACTGGTTTAATCTTTAAAAATGCCTAATATTTTATAAACCCATCAATCCATTATCACATAAGTGTACTGGAGTAAAACATAATTTTTCCCTCTGAAATGCAATGAAATAGAAGTATAAAGTAGCATAAAATATTTATTTAAGTACCCTAAATAAATAATAAATAAAAAGATGCCTTGTTGTAATTTGCTTCAATCATCATAAATCATTTCATTAGAAATCAGAGGAAGTATCCTGAAAATAAGACAGACTCAGGTAGATTGCTGCACCAGAATCATGCAAAAGTTTGTTTTTTTAATAATCCTGAAACAAGTCAATTTGCACAAAATAAATGGAAATAACATTAATGCGCTGGCAATGGAATCAATGTAATAGACAAAGCAGCTTAAAATTACTTGAAACTATTTCACTAAGCAGGGATGGGAAAGGCAAAGTTGTTTATTTCTTTTATCTGACATTTATTTCAATTGAACGACTTTAGATTACAAGTCAGTTATTCCTTTGTCGGTTACTGAGACTCTCCTTTAAAAGCATGATAAAAAAAACAACAACCTGATTTTCAGTCTGATATGTTGCTCCGGTGACCTGCTGTGCTCAACCACACAATAGAGGGTTTATGTGGCAGAGGTCATGACCTCTAAAACAACAACAAAGTCTATTGACACACTTACAATAAACATCCCAGGAGACTTCAGCTGCTCATATAGAAAATAAAATGCTTACTGATGGAACTTGCTGATATGGGTGGACTGGTGTGAAAATAGAAAAATGATGCAGATTTCACTTTAGTGGAAATCCCCTTGGTTGCCTGCTAAAAACTGCACTTAGACTCAGTGTGAAAAGAAATGGTAGAAAAGTAAAATTTTACTTCAGAAGTAAAACTAAGCAATCGTTTGTCTTGGCCAGATTATAAAACATTCAGTTTATTCTCTGCAGGACAGATGTACGATCTTTGCAGTGGCTGCTTCAGTATACTAATGTTGTGGGAGTTGTGAGTTGTGTGTTTGTTGCTGCATAAAACCACACAGGGTCAGAGATGCAGTTGTGATAATTGCTTAATTGTTCTATTTATGAACTGAATATGAACGACCTTGCATCATATCAGCAGCATTGGCGACGGCTGTGCCCCTTTGTTTCACATCTTTCAAAGGAGGCGGGATGACACACAAAGCGAGATAAAAAATAAGACATCTCGTTCACTCTCCACACGCAC
The DNA here is from genome assembly GCF_021292245.1 of Micropterus dolomieu. NCBI lineage: Eukaryota > Metazoa > Chordata > Actinopteri > Centrarchiformes > Centrarchidae > Micropterus > Micropterus dolomieu. The sequence continues at coordinate 6,813,145 of NC_060152.1, forward strand.
AAACACACACGTACACATTGCCGTTTCCAAGACGATACCGAAGCTTCCATATCAGGGGTCTGTCTGTGTCTTTGGCCCCGCTGTTCTTCTTCCCTACACAATGAAATTATACCATAGCAAGCAACGTCTCATGGAGGCAGATTCAAGGCCCATTTATTTGAGATTGCTTTTAGTGTAATTCAATAAAGGCTTTTTTACTCATTTATTTCCATGGTGAAATTCATGCTGAGGAAAACCAGGGCTGCATTTCCCTCATTAGCAGTAATAATAACCATAATAACAATAATGGCATTAAAAAGCAATCATTTGAAAGATCCTGCCGTCAATTTTAGTCTCAAACAGAAAATATAGATGGACGGTGAACATTATTTTTTGGTATTTATGGGAGACAATTTAGCAAAGGCTTTATTATAATAGCACACGTAGTAGAATTACTCATATCAGATGAAGTACTCTGCGCCTATAAAAGCAAAAAATCAAAAGCAACAATTTTTTTATGTTCAACTTGATGATGAGTTTTGTGTTGTGAGGTTATCAATTAGATTTTAGTTTAAGTCCAGATAAGAGAATAGAGAGAAATTCTGGAGTGAAATAAAGGACGTGAAAATGACATAAAAAGGAGAAGTAGTGTTATTATGAAAGGGAGGTAAGCACTAGAGCGTGGAAAGAGGATTGAGAAGACCACAGAGCGGCAGGATTCGCAACTCCACCGTCAGATCCATTTTCCACCACTGGAGGCCAACTGGCTATCAAGATGGCGCTTCCATCGCTGAGGCTTACAAACATAAACTTGGTTCTCTTGCTGATCTGCAGAGCAATCACAGCCTCCCCGAATGCCCTGCAAAAATAAATATTTGAATATTCTTCGGCACTCCTAAACCAGCTTAAATTGGATCATTTTATTTTGCCGCTTGCCCTTGCCAAAATGCCAAAAGAGTGTGGGTCTTGGCGAGCCTTTCGCGCCCAGGCATGCCACCCTCCCCCCGGCCCTGCCCACCCTCTGCACTATCAGCTGACACAGAGTCTGCCCCCAGGCCACCTCCTTTCTCCTCGGCCACACTCCTGCTGTGCAGAGCTGGCACGCCAAGCCCACACAGACACCGGTCTAAACCGGCCATGCGTCCAGATTGCTCCAACGTCATCAGCATCAGGTGACTCTGTCATCACGGTCATTGGAAAACCAGCAGATGAGGAGGATGTGCCGCGTCCTCATCTGGCCCATGCAAAGAGCTTCGGCACAATTACTGCAAGGCAGGCTGATGTGATGAAGATGATTGAGGATATCTAAGGTCCACCAAAAAGTGCTTTATCTTTATTCTAAAATGTATTCCTTACATAAACCTTTATTACAACACGTTTTTTTTTTAAGTGTCTATGCAGTAAGCATATTTCAACTTGTTTCAAAAGATTATAGAAATTACTGTCATGTTTCAAATATGAAAAACAAGGCGGATCACTCCACTACAATGAGGAAAAATAAACCTCGACTCAGAAAATACTTCTAATAAGTACATTTGCCTAGGTCTGGTTATATTCTATACTTTTTTTCTCCTCATCAAATCCTTTGAAAGCCCAAAACCAACAATAAATTGATTCTGTGAACAACTATTTGTAAATCTTATTCATCTGTGATAGAGCTCCATTGTTGTCAAAACAAACAAACAAAAACTATTAAAAATACGTCAATGAGCCACAGTGTTGCAGGTGACAAGTTCCTTCATTACCATGAACACACACGCTGTAGTTTATTCTGAATCAGTCCCTCATACTTTGCTGCTGTGAATCCTCTCTAGAGCACATAATGTGTATTAACACTCCACAGATAGAAGCATGTCATGAATCCTGAACTCATTACTCAGAAGTATATTATGCACATGTGACTCGCAAGGAGGACTAGTGTGGGGGGGCCAGCGAGGGGACCAGCAAATTGTTTTAGGGGGGCCAGGGCCACCCCTGGCCCCCCTTGGTGCTGCCCCTGCTCCTATTTGAGGAACATTTGATAAAAAAAAAAACAATAGTGCCCAGATGGTACTTGCCTATAACCATTTATAAGGTTTCATATCTTCATTAGGAACTAATGGGCTTGGGGCCAAAGACAGCTTCGGGGCAGACACCTTATCATTGGTTTTTGGCTTGTTATGGGAATTGTTGACGATAATAAAAACAATGACCTACCACTGTGTTCAAATTTTAGATTCCTAACTACAAATGGTGTATGTGACATTGTTTCTGATCATTTAAATCAAATATAGACTATACAGTTTTAGATGTTATTAATGTACTGTTATCTAGTGTAAATGTTGTAGTGAAATGTACTTTGATTTACATTTATTTCTCTACAGTATTAAAATATTGAGCTGTGTGATCTATCACAGTAAACATCAAGTCTTTTTTGGCAAGACATCAAGGCATTTTTTTTAATTGTAACTATATTATTTTTTATTATTAATATTAAGTCCATTCAATAGTTATGCAACTTTTAAACAAACTAAACACAACAGCATATTTTGCAAAATGGTTTACTGTGATGAAATATATAAGTAGCAAATAAAAAATTGCATACAAAACCACAGGTTCAAGACAATAATGAAGGAATATAATTTTTTGTATTGTCAAAAGCAGCCTGAGGAAATCCATATTGATCCTGATTATTCAGTAAAGTGAAAACTTGCTGTTCACAATTTTGGCACCACTCATACAAACTATCTTGTTCTGTTCAGTTTAGTGTCTGTCAGAGCCTAGCTGGCCTTTAGGCAGATATACAATAGGCTACCAGCTCACTACCTGCCCTGAGCACTGAAAGTATTTGCTGCACTGCTGAAAGTGTAAATTAGGTATCTGAGCCTAAATAGTTTTACTCAAGCTCTCGTCTCAGTTGCTGCATTTCAGAGTGGATTACAGCTTGTGTCTCTGCACACACTGAGAAGTGTGCAGACTGAGATGAGAAAAATGCTCAAAGTGAAACAACTGGCTGCTGAATGTGCTATTTTGCTAGTTCTAAAATTTAATTTGTGGTTGAATACACTGCTGTGTTTTTTGTTGTTTTGAAGTTTGCCCACAACTTCTGGGAAATGTTTGGCCAGCACCTGCATGATTAATATTTAATGTAGCTGATTTGCAAGTTAGTATTTACATGGCCTTTAATTACTCCGGTCAGTTCAAACTTACATTTATTGCTGCTTTTTCTCAGATATTCTATCTTTTTTTGTGTACAACTCATCAAACTGCTTTCATCAGTTGCCTATAATTGCCTCATTAGAGTTCTCCTAATTATAGTGATCAAGGAATCTTCCATACATATCAGAAAAAGAAAAAAAAAAACATTTCCACTTTGGTAATGCAGTTTATTAGATTCATTTTTGACAAAATGTGCTCTGATGCTACAGAAGACATGGTATGTTACTGTAATGTATGTAGCCACTGGTGCTCATCTCTTTTAAAAGGCTGCGTGTTGAACAACTCTAACCTTGTGAGCCATCTGGCTTCATCAGGCTCAGATTTCTTTTTTTTTTTTTTTGCAAAGCAATCGGTTCAGAAAACTGAAAAAGAGCTTCCAAGATCCAGATGGCTGGTGAGGTTACAACACTTTTGATTTGCCTTGGATCTATGATAACAGTCTGTCTTAACAACCTCGAGGAAGTGGAGGTAGACTGGCCATGAATTAGGGCCAAACAGTTTAAAACACAAGTGTGTGATTTCAGCTCAACGCCTCAGCGTCTCCACTTCTGATCACATGTTAATTTAAATAATGTTACATATTGAGAAAACAAGATTCACAATCATATTGACAGCTGAACACAATTTATGCAAATATGTTGATTTTTGAATTTTGTACATTTCCATGTTTGTAATCCTTGAATGATAAGAAAAGTTGGTGTCCCTTTGTTTTTTTTCATTTCTGATTTAGTTTCCAACGAGCACCGATTTGGTTATTTTCAGTTTACAAAAAACTAGATTACATAATGACATTTTTGGCATAACTACGCATTGAAATAAAGTCATCGAAATGTTGCCAAACCAGAATTCTACTTCTACATCTAAATCAATCAAGTTATAGCATAATTTTAGTATAATAATCACAAAACTTCTGATCAAGGCATTGGTTTAATCATTTTTGACCTTCCATGAAAACCATATGGCTACTGTGTTATCCAGAGTCAAAAAAAACACCACTTATCCCAACCTGACGATAGAGAAAAAGCATAATGCAAACAAAAATAGGTTTCCTCACGTTTTAATGCCCAACCGGAGGAAGAATCAGAATCTACATTTGTGGATTGACTGAAGTTGATGTAAACTTTAGCGCTTTCAAAATCACTAATGAAGATAGTGTAAGATTTGAAATTGTCAGCACAAACAATGACGTGAAACATTATCTTTGTTACTGAACCCATATAGCATAATCTGAAAATTAAACTAACCATTAATGGAACTTTCCCCCATGGGTTTACTTTCTAGCTAGAAATAAAGATAACATAAACAAAATTATAAAAACATTATTTGTAATAGAAACCTTTCTCCAAGAACATTGATATTTGAAGATTTGGCAAAAACTTAAATCATGTTCAATTTCAACTTCTTTTTAATTTTTTTACATCCAATACCTTTTTTTTTTTTTTTTTAAATTCCCTGTGCATGGCGAATACAGTATGGTTACTGTTAAGGAAAGATCATGGTTACAGTTCAGGTAACGAAACAGTGAATATTGTTTGCAGGACTGTGATGGGACACAAACTTGTCTCCTGCATGAAAGCAAGATGTACTACATGCTCATCAACCATCCTGCACAGAACAGGGACATTACCTCCTGCATTGGCACCGAACGTTGCCATTGGATATAAAACTTGAGGTACATAATCGTCAAATATGGACTTAATTTCTGGGAAAATGGGCTGTGTAATTATACTGTATATCAAATGTTGGTGGTCTAAAACATTGATTGTACCTTTTACGTGAGTGTGACATGACAAGATGTAGTTCCATCTATAGGACTAGAAACCTTTTCCACATACATCTGCTTTCCTTCCTGTTTTCTAAAAACCACAGTGTCATGTCATATGCGTGAGGACATCAGGCCGAATGTAACAAATTAACCTCCAAATTACAAAATCTACAATATGTTTTACAAAATACATGTATGCTTACAATTTGTGATAATATCATGCACTGTAAAGAAAATAGATGTGTTTTATGAAAAGCAATATTTTACAGTGTGTGATATGAATACTGGGTAATTTTGCTGTCATAAAACAGGGGGGAGTGGGAGGTAATGAATATTACACCGTCTGCTCTGTCCAGCCCCCCCTCTTCTTTTATATGTCTAACTCTCTCTCTCTCTCTGCCATGCAGCTGTAGCGTCCTCGGGGCTACTGGCTAACCAGATCAGGTGCTAAATTCACTAATTGAATAATTTCACTGGGCTCCACAATGGGCCCTTTGAAAAGCGGCTGCTCTTTGTGTCTGTCCTCGAGTGACTGAAAGTGGTACAGCTTTTTAAATGAAAGAGTAACGCAGGGCTGCTGCAGTGGAGTAGGCTAAATGCACTGCGATGATGTGCTGGCTTTGTGTTGCAGTGTTGTTTAACAGGACCAGCCGCAAAGTATCTTGGCCCTCAAGTGTATTGGATATCAATGAGAATGGTTTTACAGCAGAGTCTGTTGAAGCAGATTTGTTGAGATTGGATGTTTGCCTGCTGAAATCGCTAGATTGACTTAGAAAGTCAGTAACAACCTTAATCCTTTCAAAATAAACTATACAGTGGATACTGTGGATAGTGCTTGAATGACACATTTAACCCCTGATTTGTTGAGAAAGTAACACAGGTTTTTGAGAAAAAGAGCACAAAGGCTAAAATACAGATTGTGCAATGTGGACACACATTGCACACATATTTTCTTTCACACTGAATAAGGCTGGTGACAATCTATGTTTTCTTTATGGTCAACAAATCCCTTTTAAAGACATATTTCAAAACAATGAGTTAGTCCATCTCTCAATAGATGGGTTTCTTGTATACAAACACTACTGGAGGCGCGCGCAGCCGGGGGGCAAATTGCTTCGGTAGCCGGTCAGAAGACTGTAGTCAACCACTGTAATCAACGTAGATTACGCATTGTTTGTAAATTCTTGTTGACTCAATAATTAACTGCAATTTCAGAGTTGGATCGGTTTGTTTGTGTTTCATTTTGCATATTAATTTAACATGTACGACCACGCTGCAGGTCAGCAACACCGAATCTTATGTTGTCCAAGTGGGCTGCTAGCCAAAAAGCTAAAGGAAGAATGGATAACGAAGGAGAGAGGCGTTCTTTCCACAGCTGTAAGTATTGCCATTAGGCCTAGCCGTGTCACACTCAGAGATGCAAAGAACAGTGTCTTCCGTTGTACACTTTGTGCGACCAGCAAAAAGCTTTCAACCACAAACAATTTTGTAGTGAAGCACCTGTGAAAGCAGCACAAAAACATGAAACTTAGCATGTAGAAAGAAACTCTGGCTGCTACTGCCAGTGAAGCATCCACTCGGCAGGAGAGAGTGGCGGTAAACTATGGATTGAGTTTTGATTCATGGCAGGATATGAATCCCATATTCAGCAACGTTTTGTGTTTTGTAAAAGCACTGAATACTTCTCTTATAAATGCATGTGCAAAATAGCAACCTTAGTTCAAAAGACCCTTATTTTTTTTCACCTCAGCCAGTGGCGTTAAAAAACGTTATATATATATGTTTCGTAAAAATCATACTCATTGCTGCTGTTATGAATACGCCATTAGTTAAAATGTCAGGAGGGACCTGCTTTGTATTTTATTATTTTTAGATAGCCTATATCCATAGCCCTTACGATACAGCATCCTCTGGCCTGATAGGCTGCGGTTTTTTCAGTTCGGCTGGTTGTTGACTCCTCAGGTTAATTATTGTTCCAGTAAAGTGGAATTATTTCTAAAATGTGCTGCTGAACAGTTTTCCTGTCACTTTTATGGAAGGGTTGCGGTGGTTGAAAGTAATTGCAACATAACAAGTAACGTGACTATTTAATTTTAATACCCAGTAATAAGTAAAGTGATATTGTTACTTTTTAAATGAGTAATAAGTAAAAAGTAACTCATTACAATTTCGGAGTAATTTGCCCAACACTGCAGCTAGATATGGCGTATGTAAAGAGTGCTGCTTTCTGCCCCCTAGTTGCGCGTGCATCTCTGTGATGATGCTGCACAGAAACCCATCTATACTGTCCAGCTTTCCTACATAGTATGAAGCAAGCAAATGTTCATAAGCAAATGTAAATCAAACAGGAAGTTAAATACAGATAAATACACATTTCGTGCTCTAGTGAGAATTTATGTTATAAATCACACTAGGTAGTAGTTGTAGTTATTTGGATTATAGTATGTCTTAACCACTCACCCAAATTCAGCATTTAATGCTACAACACGATACTAGAATAACCACTCATTTAGGAATTTACCCCCTTCAACCTCAAACTGTTTTGCCTTACATCAACCCTTTCAGCCCAACTTACTTGTGAGGGTAAGGGTTAGGCAAACAGTTTGAGGTATTGGAGGTTTTGGCCACATCAACCATGAATACTTTCATCACATTTGGGATTTTAACCAAAGTTTGCATACACCCAACCGCCCTCTGAACTCCACAGCCTAACCTTCTGCCGCACTATTACAGTGCCAAACCACTTCAAGTTTATAGTTCTTCAAGCAATCATTTAGCACTGCAGAAATGTAACTATTTTTTTCCATAGGGGATCACTTTTGCTTTTTAATCCTAATCATTTTATGAGACCAGGCTGTCCAGTGGTACTCAGATTGGATATAACTATGTTAAAGTGAAGAGGACATTCCCAAATGCTTTCTCTAAAAATAAAGGTTCTAAAGAAAAGCAGTAAAGGAATCCTTTATGTATTACTGAACATCTACACCTACATGACTACATGAGTCCACCTACTGTTGCAGCCCTACATCCTGTTTCTCAACAACACTGAAGAATTGTGAAAGACCACAGAAATATTAAAGACCATCAGAAAACATTGTGACAGTAACTTCTGATGTACAGAAGGCAGTCTGCTCTGTTGTTGATACACTTATATACTAAGTGAAAGTTTAGATGATGTTTCTGATTGTCTGTAAATGCTTTACAATCTTAAAATCAGGGCCTAGATGTCTTTGTGCGCAATTCCCAATATTATCCAAAATCGTAATTGAAAATGTATCATGTACCATCAACAAATCCCTGTGATACAATTTTGACAAATCACTGCAACTTTTCTGCTAGGTTGACCTATCATCACCGTTTTCCACAAAACGTTGTCACATGTCAGGTTGTCACTTCCTTGTTTACAAGTCGCCGCGGACGTGTGAAACCAACGTCTCACCTTTGCCGACAAAAAAAAGGACCGTGAAGAACAGTATCAACCTTCTTTACCAAAGTGGGGGTAAACTGTTTTGCAAAACGTGCATTGTATTGTGGTCGAACATAATGGACATTGTGATTGACACACAGAGTGGCGGAAACGCATGGAGGAAGTCAGACAAGACAAATTACTGAGACTCAGACTGCTGCATCCCGGTCATTTGCAAGCGCTGAAAGACTCAAGGTAAGCTGGTTTAAATTTGCAGGGTTAGGGTTAGGTCCACAAAATCATGGTGGGACTGTTTAATGATTCAACAATAGTTCTAAAGTTTAAAAATCACATCTATCATGCAGTTTTCACTTAATCCCACAATTTCATCACAAAAAATGCCCAAAACATTGAAACTTTCATTGCAATTTTTAAGAAAAGCTGCCGCGAAATCAGACATTTTAGACCACAACAATCACAAAAAAGGCCCGCGAAATCATGGAGGGACTGATAAGGCTGTAAAAACAACATTGTGCTGTTTGTGTGTCAACATATGCTGGACATTGCCCCCTGTTGACACACATTTGGAACATTTGTGGATATTTTACACATGACTAAAATCCTTTTTTGATTTTTTTTAATAACTTTTGGCAGCAATGTGACTTTTCCTTGTACTGTGACACTAAAAGATTTTACATTGGTCGGTTATCTCTGGAGTCGTACAGAACTTGTGAGTTCTGCAGGCCGATGATTCAGAGTTTGTGTAAATAAATTTAGAGGGAAGTTCACTAAAATGAATTGCAGAATGTATCCCCACGTTCAACATCTTCACAGATGGACTCGGGAGTTAATCGGTAGAAGTCAAATTTCCCTGAACACTGCGCTTGTCCCTGCTGAATCCTCCACCTCGTTCTCCAGCCCGTTTCACATTCATCCAAAGCTCTGAGCCCCTTCATAACTTTCTGCCTACTTTGAAGTTGTCTTTGTGCCACTTTGTAGCCGAAAGCCTCGTGGTCATGGATCTCCTCATACAATCCATCTCTAAAATTGATCGGCCTTTGGCACCCTACCGGCTTCTTCTCACCCAGAAATTTTCGTCCCCAATACCCTGAGCTTAGGTTTGACGTGTGGAATTCACTTAGCACTGCTCCAGCCAGACCGGTGGATATCACGTATTTTTTCGCCTCTATTTCCTCAACTTGTGACCATATTTTCTACTTTAGATTGACCTCTTTGATCCCCCTTTGTGTTGGAACCAAGATTATAGGAGAGGGGCGATGAAGGGGGAGAGAGGCTGCCAAGTGGCTGACTGACGAGCTGCCTTTCCTGCACCGCTCAAGCCTGAAACCTCGCCGTGCCATCCCCACTTCGGTCCGAGCCAGTCTATATGACTTATGGAGTTTGGGCCCCTCCACTGCCAATCCCACTTAGAGTGCAGTTTTCTGATAAACAAAAGCACATTCAAGCTTTAGCTTCTCATTTCACACTATGTGCTTTGGCTGGAGGCAATGCTTTCCTGGAGCCCCTGGCCTAGAGTCCAAAGAACGGCTCCAGTTGGCTTTCCTTTTTAAAAAAAAAGCAGGGGGAAAAGACGCCACATGTGGAGGATTAGGCCCCATCTTTCATCCTCCACGCTCTCTGCTCGCCCTCTACTACCAGAGCCATCACTGCTCCCAGTGAGCTGGTGTACCAGCCCCGTGGACACATGCATGCACGCAAGTTATCCTTTTTCTACCTCCAACACACAACACAAACTCACCTGACTGTCTCTCTCCATCTCTGTCACACCCTCATCCCCCCCTCCGGCCCTTTTAACTGTGCACAGGGATTGCAAACATGAACACAATCTCCCTCTTTCTGTCTGCTCTCCCTCTTTCAGAGCTTGAGTTGGATTTAAACTTTTACTTTGGTGCGGGGGTGGGCATATCCCTGGCTATTGTAGGAGGGAGTACTCCTGACTTTGACTAAAGCTGTACAGTTGTGATTCTGAATATTCTTACAGTAAAGTTCGTGGGGTAAGCTGAGACAGTGATACAGTTTTAATTCCATAAATTGTCCTCATTGTGTCTTTGCATATTTTCAGAAACTTCTGTGCTTCTGAAACCTGGCAACTATAGCATACAGCAGCATTGTACATATGGTGCTTCAATCAAGAACCTGTGCCATTGACTACAAATTTATTCCATGTCAGAAGTGTATATCTTGAATATACATAACCTGTTTAGTGTGAACGGTGCACCAGATGGATTGAAGGATGAGAATAAGGTAAACATGATACTTAATGCTCTTTCTATTAGAAATGTCAGGGCTCAGATCTGAAGGCGAGTGGCACCCATCAAGGCCCTTTGTCTCCAGCTAAGCAGAGATACCAGAGTGGTTATTAGTGATGCACGTGAAACGCTAGCCGAGGCGCATGATGACCCTGGGGGACTTGCCTGTCTCAGGGAACAGATGTGCCACCCACTCGCAACAGTTGTACCCTACCCACAATGGCCTTGTGGGAGATAGTGGGCTAGCTGCGGACTGAAGATGATACCTCACTTAACTAGCTCCCGTGTTGGCTGCAGGGAGGGTGCGTCTCTCCGAGAGGAGTGAGAGGGAGAGGAAGGGAGAAACAGGGAGGGTGTGAACAGCACACATATTTACAGGATCAATATTTACCCAAATTTTTTCTCCGGAGCCAACACCTGCTGCATCTTTGTGTAAAGTCGAGAAGTTGCTGAAATGAAATCGGCTGATCTCTCTTGAAGATTTCATTAACTTCCTCCCCAATATGAACTTGGAAACTTGATCAAGTTATCATGGCATTAAAGTCTACAGCAGATTTTTCTCTCCGCTTTTTTTCTCCCTCAGACAGCTCATTAAAGCAAATATAGCTAATAATGAACATTTTAAAGGCTCATAGTACAGACTAATTTTCTTTATTATTTCTTAATCCTTAATGAAGAGTTTCATTTACACAATGCTTATAGAGAAAACATGCATTTCAATGTGCTGAAAGTTAATTCATGTCCTTGTAATGCAATAGTTAGTTTTAATTGCTTTTTAATGTAGTCGGTTGACTATAATATTGCAGAAAACAAACTTTGTGTTGCATTCATTTCATTTCCATTTTGAATTCACAGACATTATTTCAGAATTTTAATGGCTCACTATAATATGCTTCATATTTGCTGGCTTCTCTTCGCAGTTTACCGTTCTCTCTTAATGAGCAGGGCTACTGAAACATGCCGCATTATGGTAATTGTGTACAATTCTGAGATATTTTACTTTAATAAAAGGATATTTTAACTCACAGCTTGCTGTCAGATCAAGGCAGAGATATGTGTTGTGAGTGTTGGCACTAACAGAAATGAACTGTGACACCTAAATCAACAACTCGCAGAAGGACTTTGCCCCCAAATTCATTTGTCAATAGATTGAGTCAATAAGGGATGATCTGTGTGCAGCTCCTCAGCCTTCTGTCTACCCATCAACACACAGAGGACAGTGTCTGGCTAGACGTCTGGCCATTAACTGCATTATCTGTGCGTCTGTTGTGTAAATGCATCAAACATCGGGTATGATTTTTTTTTTCTTTTTCTTCTGTCTGTCATGATAAAACCAACGTCCCACTTGTTTGAGTGAATGAAACCCAATACGACATAAATGGCGTCCAAATTCAGTCTTTATAAGTGAGGTCTCGACTGATTTAATTATACTAAGTGGTAGGAAGCCCACACGCGCTATCAAATATTGAAGTGGTAATCTGTGAGAGTCTTGTTTTTATTTTCACTCCATCTCTGGTGTGGCACTCACAGCTGCACTTTAAAAAACTTTACATGTCAATCTAACCCAGTGGGCGGGCTCTGGTGTCTTTTAATTTAAAATTTTACATTAAGGAAGTTGGCTGCTTCATTTTAATCAGTTCCTGCCACACAAAGGGTCCAGTGAAACCTTCGCTCCAAAGTTGCAGTCCAGGACCACAGAGACCCGGGAGTTCACTGCCCGGTAAAGGTACCTTGGTCTGCTATGTTCTCGGGCAAGAATTTGGTGAGAGTTCTGGTCCTTGTCCCTACAGAGGCCACAGTGAGTGGGGACTCAAACCTCAGCTCCACTCACGTCCTCAAACCTCACCTTCTGCCAACACCTAAAGTACTTGACCAACCTTTGGACTCGAAACAATGTAAAGAATGGATGTTATCCTTAGGAAACACACCCATATTGGACGCTTCGACACATTATGATTTACAAATACAGTTTTTCCTTTTAGGGTCAGGGTTAGTTAGTTATATGAGCGCACAAAACAATTTCCATGAGCTGAAAAGCATCCTAGCGAGGGATGTAGAAGTTAGTTAAGGTCAATGCTACTTCCTGCCTTCGCGGGGCGTAGGACTGGGGGGGTAAAGGGGACTGAGTATACCGGGCCCTTATGTGAGGAGGGCCCACAGAGATCAGAATACTAGAATACTATACTAGAATGAATAGCTGTGGATGAGGGGAGGGGCCTGTTGAGAATGCCTATGCATAGGGTCCAGAATTTTGTGCTACGCCCCTGGTCTTTGACTGTGTCAGTGATCAAACCCAACAGCCAATCAGAGGTCATGGTCAGTATTCAAAGTGACCAATCAAGAGTCGAGCTTGCACTTGTCAGAGCCCCACGCTCACAGGACCACGTTTGTGCTCAAACCACATGCATGGGCCTGCTTTTTATGTGAGCTGGTTTCGAGACAGTTTCCATACAGATCAAACAATGGATAAAATGTAGCCCTATTTATAAGATTCTCAAGTTTTCATAGTTGTCTTCGAAACGATCAATAAAGTGATCCATTAGTCGATTGTCAGAGAATTAATCTGCAACTCTTTTGAATAATGATTGATCAAGTAATTTTCCAAGCAACAATGTCAAACATTCTCTATTTCCAGCTTCTAATCTGTGAGGATTCAATGTTTTTCTTTATCTAACATGACTGTAAACTGAATATCATTGAGTTTCATAGTGTTGGACATAACCTTGCATTTTATGAATTTGTGTGTGTGAACATTATTATTTGTAACACTATATAAATCTGTAATTAGCATTTAGTTTTTTTCAGGTATAAAACCTGATTCAAAGTTTTTGTCTTTGCTCAATTTTAGATGCAGTGAAACAAATGTCCAAATTGTTTGCATCTTACCTGCCTGATAATAACATTTATTGAAGCTAAAGTGAAGCTCACAGACATACAGCTAAGCCTATACTGCAAAGACGATCTACTGAACGTTCTGAACGATAAGCACCCACCAAAACACCGTTCACATTTCACACAATAAATCATTAGTAGCAACCATGGCATCTCTTTCCCTCTCATCCTTTCCGCTCTCCCCGTCTCCCCACCCACCCTCTTAATGCCAATCAGAGCAAGATGGGAAGATTCCCTCCAACTCTTGAGATCCAGCATGTGTTTTTCCCAGAGGGGAAAAATTAATTCCTCCTCCTCCTCGGCATCCTCCTCCTCCCTTTTCTCCGCCAAGGTGCAGCGTGCTCCCTCTCTTTTTCTCTCCCCATCTGAAAGAATACAAGAGAATGAGAACCTCTCCTGAGGGGATCCAGCTTATATACTATTTCATCCGCATTTAAATCCTCTGATAAATGCGAATGTGAATGCCTTAGCGGGGAACTTGCAAAATAAAGAGAGATTATTTTCTGGAGATACTAATATTAGTCTTTTGGCATGGGGTAGAGTGAATACGACACCCGAGCGTGGGGAAGTCTATTGATGGTGATTTAATCTAGTGTAAGCATTGCTCGTTGTCAAAAGAGTGGAATAAAGGGGAGAGGAATACGGGCTGTTTTTTTATTTACATACCTGTGAGAATGACGATCCATTCAAATAGATGACTTATCAGGCCAGAACAGAACCTCATTCTCCCCACAGGCAATGAAGAGGAAGAAAAATAAGTTAAGTCTTGTATTATTCAGAGAGAGCTTTTGTTTCGCAAGATTTGGTCTCTCTATATAATGTACAGTACAACTTTTTAAACTACCTTTAGTTGGCTTTTTTGTAACAAGCAAACTATTGTTCCACCCAATTGTAAGTTTTAAGTTTTTGAGGAATTTCAGTCAGATCATCCAGGTACAGAGCGGCACTTTTCCTTCCCACTTTGATGCAGGAAAAACAACAAACGAATCCTTAAGACACCCATAATAATCTACTTTTTTATTATGTGTTCATTGTTCGCCAGGACTGTCATTTCCAGCAGCCTCTGCGAGGGGAGACGTAAAGGTTTCCGTCACAAATATTCCTTTCAGGATCTGTTAGGCCTTGCTTGTCATCTGGATGAAAAGGAATCGTGGGGATTTTTGTGCTTGCCCTTAATCTCCCTAACTGATGCTGGGAGTGCAAATCAAATCCAATTATAGCCAATGTGGGCCTTCAGCCTCTTTGAGGAAAGATATTGGAGACACTGATGGTTATCTTATGTTTTTTTCTTCTCTCTCTGCTTTGAAACAACCAGCAGTAAGTAAGGGCCTGGGAGTATATCTGAGCGCTCGCAAGACCCCTCTTGAGATATTTTTTTCATTTTTCCACATCAGGCCATTTCCCTCTCTCTTTATGTAAAGATTATTAGGCCTCCAAAGATCCGTAAAAGTCGTCTGTGCAAGCATCTTATTACTACCATGGACTTTATTAAAGAAGTAGACGTAGCCTGCATGTACTCACCCACTGGTTTGTGGACTCAAATTTGACATTTTGGCCTTCGTCATCTTGGTTTTATGGGAACAGAAGTGACCATATTTGGATATCAAAGGATGGAGCTGGGTGAGGGGTTCGCATTGCAACGCCTGTCAGGTCGCCATTGTAGTGACTTGTCAATTGCAAGGTAGCCATGGCCTTAACAGTACCCTACTTTATCCCTTATTTTACTGTAAATAGGACCATCATTTACAAAATGAAAATCATGCTGGATTGAGGAAGACTTGAAACTAGCGATTGAGACCATAAACTCATCAGGAAAGTGTTTATTATGACAGTAATTACGACAGGAGCAAAGAAGTAAGTCAGGTGAGGTACTATAAAGAGTGACAAAGTGGCCTAGGAAGGAGGTTGGGGTGGATGGATACAAAACAAGGAACTTTCCCTCTGGAGTCCCGCGTGAATTCAAAAGTCAATCTTGACATTAGCCGTGCTGTACGCCTGTCGCTGGTACTCTCCAACTTTCATATATGTTGTTTTGGAAATCACTGGCAAACAACCTATTTTGTTATTTAGGTATGAGGACATGTTGGTAAAAGAATAGGAATTTTAACAAGAAAAAAATACTTAAAGCATAAAATGTAATTAATTTCCACCATTGGTAGCCAAAATGTTACATAAGCTCATTTGTGATTGGATAATTGTTGGTTTGAATCATTTAATCACTTCAAGCAATCTAGATTCTGTACGACAATTCAAACCAGTGATTACCTGTTCATCTTCTTCTGAGAGAGGCCCCATGAGCAAGCCATTTAACCCCGACCAAGTGACTGTCCTGTGTTATACTGGACAGCAACCTGCCGTGAGTAAAGCAGAGTGTCACTGAATGTTGTACAACTTTCCCTGGAAGGAAGAAAGTATAAAATTAATTCGAACACAGTCAAAATGAAGACACTTTTGGGGAGCAAAAGGGCCAAAAGGGTCTGAAATACTGATTTTGGATTCACTAACACAAACTCTTATCTGTCTTAATCCTAGCTTTGGAGAGCATGGTTAAGAATGTCCCTGTTAAAACTAATCTACGATTACAAAATATCTCGAACTCAATAAACTGAGATTATTCAAATCCCTCGTGGTGTAATCGCACCCAAGTGCCACCATGTAATCTCAACTGAACGTGTTTTGCATTCATCTGCCCGTTTCTCTCCCTCTCTCCCAGACAGCATGTAAATAAACCTTCCTGTGGTGTGGGACGGTGTAAACTTCAGAATTTGCTGCTTATTTTGTTCATTAAAATATTAATCACAGATTAAGCCCCTTAATACCCTATGGATTGCCATTTTAGAAAACAAATACAATAGTTCCCCCACTCTTTTCTTTGCAGAAACCTCCTGGCATCTCAGGAATCAGCCGCATGTTTCGGTGCTGAAAGAAAGACAGGAAAGGATAGAACTGTAATCCCTATCAATGCACTTTAGAAACCACCTTCTTGCTAAAATGTGTGACTAATGGGCACAAATCTGCGGCTTTAGAAGCTGTCAGTGAGGACTGCCTAGGCCGTTGTTCCACTATTCACCGCATAAACGTAATAAACCCGTCCCGTTTGTTTTTGCCATTGCTCGAGTCTTTTTGTCTGTGCTCAGAGCAAATGTACCTTGAGGTCTTGTGTAGGGTTTCTCTTTTCAAGCCGCAGCTCTTTCTTTCTTTCTTTTTTGCTTTCCTCCTCCCGCCCGGTCTGTGTGCTGCTTCTTGGTGCCATAATGACATTAAAACACGAACACTTAAAGGGCTTTTGGTGAGAGTCACATTGTCTGCTGTGAAGGCTTCCAAAAAGAGGCTTTTATTTTGTTGTGGGATTTAATGCCAGTGTGTGTTACCTGATAACATTAAGGCAGAGCAGGGAAGCAGGAATATTCCCTGACTGGCAAAGCTTCAAGAATATTGACCACCAACAGGATTGCAGCTGATGCCGGCCATGTATATTCATGTGCTTAGAACGGCCTGATTATAGCTATTACAGAATTATATCCAGGGAAGCGCAATTCATTAGCCCTGATTTCTCTTTATCTAGCGTCAAAGTGCAAGGCTAGCTTAGTGGAGCAGGGCTGGATGGTGGTGCCTTATTTTCACAGCCAGATGAACTTCTGGGTTTCAGAGAACTTCTTATACCAGGAAAGAAATCTGTAGGGCAGCTTTAGTTTAAAAGTTATCAAAGGAGAGGCCTTACACAGCAATACTTAAATGATAGAAAAAAAAAATCCCAAAAAGTTCCTTCAGAGTGATTTTTTTCCCTGGCAGGTGAGATTTTGTGGATCCAAATCAATTTATGTTGTTGTTTTTGCAATGGCAGTTAAATACACTTTGGGAAATGAGGTGAATGAAACCTATAAAATGAAGTTTGCTTCCAGCTGAATAGTTAATTCAGTGCATCCAGAAAAAAAAAGCGAGTATTTTTTTTTCCTCCTCCCCTCGCTTCCGTATGTGAGGGAGAAATAATGACAGTGTTTCGGCGTTGTTTGATCATCCTTAGCAAATTTGAATGCCAAATTTGTTTTGCAGGTGTTGCTCATGGAATAATTGAGCTGCATAATGTGGATAAGGTGTTGCTACCATACTACACTTAATACGCATTTTAAGCACCAAAACAGCTCCAGCCGGTACGGAAGCCTGAAATTATTACAAGTTTAGTTTTTGTGGCAAAAATTGATTTTGAAATGGACATACTTTGTCTTTTTTACAGAAAATAGATTTTTAACATGCAAAGATAGATTAAAATAAAATACAATTACAATCAATCATGTCCAAATCATGAGAAACTTCTAAACCTGAAAACTAACTAACTACACGGACAGTTATGCAGACTTAAAAAAGTAACTTCTCTATTTGTACATAGCTAGTTAGTCAATTAGTAACGTAATTTATTATGTCATGCACATATAAGTGCCCAGCCCACATGGACTTATAAGAAGTCAAAAGAGTGGTGAAACATTTGACAGACATCCGCATAATTTCGTACATTAAACATTAGATTGCAAAAAAGAATTTAGTCTTCCATTTTGCCACAAAAAAGTTGCCCCTTGCTTAAACTCAGCGAATGAGGACAACATACTTATTTTCAGATACTTAATCCAAAACAGGAAGCCAGATCAATCAGCTTGAACATATTTGGAGTTTACTTTCTTTTCTGTGACTGACAGCGTACCTGAACCTATCAGAACTGGCCTTACATTATAAACCCCCACCCGCTCTGGAGCACCAAGGAAATAAAACAAAAGCTGCAAAGACATTCCAGCAGTTTTCTGAGCCAGGTCTGGCTTTAATACAGCCTGCTGAGAGACTTCACCACAGGTTTATGATGGAGATATGTGCTGTATGTACACACCAGAATCAGTCTGCTCTGGTGTCTTGGGTGTATTGTGCTCCTGCTCTCGTCTTCCTAGGCAGATCCTCAAAGTAAGTAAACACACTGAGCCACATGTAAATACAATCACACACACATGCGCGCACACACTCAAGACAATGGCTATTACCAGGCACACCTGGGTCCCAGCCTGCGCCATCCTCCTAATATCTTTTAAATCTTCACATAAGGTATGCCTTCCATAGGGCTTACAATACCATTTGCTCTAATAAATTCTTTTGGCAGTGCTGAGTGCAAGCTGCTTCTCCAAGGCCCCAGGAGAAGCATGGTGGGGAGCGGGAAGTGAGAGGCAGCCCAAAATATGAGGATAAATAGTAGGGAATCCTTCAGGACCCTGGCCCTAGTAATCAACATTCTTCCAACTGGAAACATTTTCCAATTCTTCATCTTCATTTAGCTTCCTTACCTAGTAATTCTTAGCAGCGGGCTGCTATAATTTGCATGAATGACGCCTGAATCAAAAAAGCAGGAAGGGTCCAAATTGAAGGTTTTTGGAGGTATGAAGGGAGTGGAGGAGAAAAAGATGAGGGGAGAGAGTGTGATAAGCAAATGAAATTAATGATGGCAAGTGTTTGTCTAGTGAAGACAGGAAGGAGCACGGTGTCGGGTGCCATGTTAAACACTCCTCACATGGTAAAGTAGCTAATCCATGCTCCCTCCATCTCAAGCCTCTGTGTGATTACAGCGAACAGTCTCCTCATCGTGAACGCCGCGGAGCAGAGCGGGGGCCCTAGTTACCTCTCCAACAAGAGGCTCATTAAGAGTGAGAGAGTCAAAAAGAGAGAGAGAGAGAGACAGAGTGAGAAGGAGGGAGGGGGGGAAAAAAACGATTTTTAAGTGTTGACTAATAGAGGAGCTCCAAGGTATTTATTTCTTATTGTTTCCCTGCAAAGTCATTATGCCACACTGGAGGTTCTTCTTTCCGAGAGCAAGAGAGCGAGTTACGGGGGATATATGTGTGTGTCTCTGTGTGTGTGTGTGTGTGTGTGTGTGTGTTGGTGTTTTCTTTCCCTATTTCACCCTCCCTCACTCCTACTCTACTTTAAGGGAGGAGGCGATGGCTTGAGGCGAGCCTGGATCTCCAACGCTGAGATGCACTTCTATTGTGGCTCTTTGCTGCTGCAGCATATGAACTGTCACTTGTTATGTTAAATTATAGATCGCCTCTCCAAATTCTCAGCCTGATATTTCTGGCAGAGGGGAGGAACATGCAGACAGGCAGCATCTGTTAGAACCACTGATGAAGTCCAAAAAACCTTTTACTCTGCACCCATTTGTCACCCGCTCTGACAACAGGTTCACCTGATCTCCAGCAGAACACAGGGCAACCTGCAAAAGTAAAATTAACTTTGTCAAACAGACAGACAAATCCCTGAAGCGGAAAATTGACTTATCTTCATTTAAAACAATTTTATGTTTTTCACCAACTTTGACGTTTGATACTTCCTCAACTTTATACCAGCTGCCTCTTTGAGCTTCAGCTTCCTCGCTGAAAATATTTCAAGGTTAAATGGTTTAATAGTAATTATAGTAAAGCAACATTTGAATATTACATCGTCTAAATACAGTTTTATCAGTTCTCAATTGTCTTAACAATAGTTTAATTGTTAGCTCTGCCGCCCACACAATGGTTGGGCAAAGACAAAACCCACTAATGGCTCAGCAAAGAAGAAGATGAATACAATTAAAAGACACCTGCACACCTCTTCTTTTCTATTTGAATAGATTTCTTTGTTAATTTTGGAAGTGAGTTCAGTCATTACAAAGAACACATACTGTCCTCTAGCTGCAGTTTAAAGCATTTAAGCATTTATCAGCACAATAGCCTATTCAATTACACTGATAACAAATGCAAAGTAGTGCATCTGTTGATTCAAACTTTCACAATATCTTATTTCTTGCTTTAAAAAATGAAAACTTGACATTATGAAACGGATGCTGAAACTTCATCTGAATTAATTTCCTTCAGTGTAAGCCTGATTCTGCTTTCATTAATCAGTCTGTAAATGGTCTGTGTGCAGTTAATTGTTGAGAGGCACCCACAAATGAAATAATCACTTTGACTTTTTGGAGCATCAGAGCCAAAGGTCAAAGGTGTTCCTGAGTACAAACACTTTGAGGAGTTCAGGAAAGATGTGAAAAAACAGCATACTAGCAAAGCATGATGGGAAGTGGCCATAGTGCCTGAATTTCTTTTAACTGGAAGGACATATAAGTAAAATTTGTAATATTGTATTAGTAAAATATGTACAAACATTTGTTTCATTCACGTCAATTTTAACGTGCTCTATTTAAAAGTGAGATGGAAAAAAGAAACATTTGAACCATTAATGTTTACAAATCCAAGGTGTGTTAAATTCCGGCCACCTTTCAACTAAATTCCATCCAAAATACATACAAAAATGTACCATAACTTTGTCAAAATGTCAGCTGAATCCACTCTCTCAGAACCTGAGTCAAACCACTTTAAATAATTCTTCAACTTACTTTGACTTGTTTTACGTACCTGATGGGTGGAGTTAACCAAGACAAGATGAAACTTTAATGATCTCTGTTGTGTAGTTGCAGCAGAGAAACAAGAATGCAGGAGGGGGAAAAAACAGAATATGAACATAAAACAGAAGTCAGACAAACACATGCAGTCGACAAATTCAAGGCATGTTAAGTAGAATGGATGAGTGGGAAGACTGGGTGACAGCATGAATAACTTACATGCATGGATTGACTTGCAGTTGCTGTTACAGATGGTACAATATCCATTGCTCACTCAAATATACATTACTAAATATAAATAGGTGTATTACATGTTTAATGCACAAGGAAGACTCATGATATCTTTATAAATACCTTTAAAAACATTGAAGACATTTACTCCTAATTTTTACATTATTTAAATACTAATAAATGCAAGTAATTGTGCTCTGTTTGTTTGTAATCTAAACTGTCTCTCTAATACATTTGCCACTTAGAGTATGCTCTAACATATTATCTGCTGTCCTATGACCAGGTCAGGTGTGTGTGAATCACTGAGTTTCGGGTTCAATTCGTTTTCTGAGGGTGTCATGTTCGCTTTCCTCCTCTCTGCAAGAGAATCTGTGCATCCTCTGGTTTGTAATACGACACCTCCTGGTAGAGACCGAGACTGCAGCTCGGAGGCATCACTATGGTCTGTGTGTGGTGTGTGTATTTGTGCATGTGTGAGGGTCCATGTGTATGAATATGTTGGCAGTGTCAGTTTGTATCTTTAAGAGGGAGAGAACAAGGCGGTGTGTGTTTGAGGAAGCGTGTGTGCCTGAGAGTGTGTGTGAATACATACATACCCCCACTTAGGAAAGCCAACCACCCTCAGTGTCTCCAATGGCTTAGGGCCCTTTTTTCTCTCCCAAGGGGGGCCCTTGATTGAAGCCAGAATTCCTCCACGTGTGTGTGTCTGTGTGAATGTGTTTGTTTGTGTGTGAGAGTGTCGGCCTCGCTGGGATTGCATTAGACAAAAGAGATGCACTTGCCAGCAGCTGTGGTGAAGACAGCAGCATACCCACCCCACCTAAAGAACCCCATTGGTTCCTCCTTCCACTCCCAGCCTCACTCGGTCCAGTTAGGCAACCGGAGCGGCGATGGCGCCCGCTCAGGAGAAGAAAAGGCCCCTCGGGAGGCTGGAAAGTGAATAAAGGAACATGCAGAAAGAGAGAATAAGCATTTTTCATGCTTTTTTGTGTTTAATGCCATTTCCAAAAATAATGTGGTGCCTCAGAAAACAGAAGGTAAAGATTTATAAGAAAACACACGCATACACATACATGTCCACACGCAGACACACACATACACAAAATGCCAGTTTGGGGAGGGTTGTTGTGAATACCTGATTCTTCCCCCTCTTTTTTTCTCCTCATCTCCCTTTAAAAATCTGCAAATCCATTTGCTAAACAGCTGCACCTCTGTAGTGCACAGATAACAACCTGGGCCAGACTGGCTTTGCGGCAGCGAGTGGAGGCAGATAGGCCCAAATCTCTGGCCCTTTTTTCAAAAATGCTAATGACGAAGGAACCACTTCCCTGGCCAAAAAAGAAAAAAAAAGAAGAGAGATGGAAAGAGAGGCAGAGAGAAGGCTCTTGTAGATCTGTCAATTGCTATTTTGACAGATATTTGCTTGTAAGTACACAGAACACTTGTTCCCTGTGTCTTATCTGGTGCTGTGCAGAACACTGACCTACATTACATCAAGCACAATATGATGCACAAACATGCTCTGTTCAATAGCCTGCTTTTTTTCTGTTGTTGTTGTTGTTTGTTTTATTTTTTCTCACTCCCCCTCTCCTCTCTTTTTCACCTTAAAAACAGATGGATTCAAATGAAATGGCTGCAAATCCTATGAACAGAAGGTATTCTTTCTCAAATAAAACCTTGTGGCTTAAAGGGAGAATCTTCCGACCATCTCCGGATGTTTGATTGCTCCTCAAAGGCCCAAGCAACTGCACTCAATGGAGGAGAGTAAATATTGGAAATATTGCCACAGCTGCTCATTCACTCCGTCTCTATCTCTCCCTCTCTGCCTCCCAACACATTCTCTATGACATACACAGGAAAACAATGGCACAGAATGCATATTAGATAGATAACCATAATGTGATGCTGCATTGATCAACATTTTAGGTAGTTTATTACTTCCAGAGAGGTCAGAGGTCAGTTGGAGAGCAGTAGCCCCGGAGCTGGAAGAACTTTAGTGTCTCACACAAACACACTTCAGTAAAATGATGGGTTCCAACATAAAGTTTTAAATTGAGGTGCATTAGTTGACAGATTGGCTCTCTAATCACCAGGGGCTGTATTACAGGAACTATGAAATCCTCTCTTTATTTGTTTGGTAACCATGAAAAATTGAGTTATTACCTGATTTAGAACTTCAGAGTCTAACTTCAATTAGACAACAATTTAGACTTTGACAACAGCGACAAAAAAGATTCTCAACATAAGGTCTAACTTTTTGTTTCTGAAGCTTTCAACTACATCTTGTGGCCTTCCTCAGCAGATGGAGTTGCTTAATTGTCATGAGTTTGGTGATTTAACAATGAACCTTCAAGCTAAAGAACGGAACCAGAGTTAATTCTTGGCCTTGGAAATGTTGCAAAACACCTACTAAATGTCCATTTAGTAGCAAATAACAAAAAATAGATTTAGTATGAGTTTTTCATATCTCATTTTAATTTAGTAGCTGTTCTAGAGCTTCAGTTCAATTCATTTGTATTTATATACAATTAATAACAGATGTTTTCTCATTGCACTTTTCATATAGAGCAGGTCTAGATCGCACTCTTTGAAATATTATTTACATAGACGCAGCAGTTCCCACCATGAGCAAGCACTTGGCGACAGTGGTAATAAAGAACTCCCTTTTAACAGGCAGAAACCTGGAGCAGAACCTAGACCCAGGGTCGGTGGCCAACTGCCTTGATCAGGTGCGTTGTGAAGAATTAGCCTCATGTACATTGCCGTGTTTTTTAATATGAGTTGAAATAAAACAAATCAAAATTATGAGTTTTTCTTTTTGTATCTTGTAGTCTACCAGCCACCAGACATGAGAATGAATATGCATACTACAAGCACAAAGTTGATAGATGACAGCAGAATGGATTACAGCATGGGCCACACATTTTGCCCAGTCTGACAGCTACAAAAGGTTCCTTACTGAGCTAGCCAGGGTCAAAAACCAAAGTCAGTGTATTAACAGCTTAACACTTTCTCAGCATCTCTCCATTTCCATGTCTTCCTTATACAGTCAATTGGTAATGAAAAAAATTTGCACGGGAATTGTTTCTCGACCTGAATTTGTCAATCCTGTCAGGTCCTACCAAGCTTGCGTCTAGTCGCAGATGTCTACCTGTCAAGTCTCCTGTTTTAGGAGCATAGAGGTGTGACACGATTTGGTGTCTCAAAAGTAGAAAGAGCTGACATTTTTGGCAGCTTTAGGTGCATTACTGTCACTGTTAGCTATAGCTAGCTGGTTAGTTTATGGCAGACGTTAAAATTAAAAGGTATATAGTAAAAATGTGTTTGGGTCAATCAAGATTTGCATCAAGTGCAAGAAAATCTAAATGAATGTGCAAAAGATTAAGGCATATCCAGATATCGTATGCAGCTCATGAAGATGCATATGTGGCTAAGTGTCTGTAAGCATAAAATCTATGTACTGTATATGTGTCAAGTTTGGTGATGTCCACACAAAATGTATTTCTCATACATACATAAACAAAACTATGAAAATTAAACAACAATGAAAACGCCAAAATTTACTTTTAAGAAAACACTCCAGAATCACAGAAATGTACTAATGAAGATTTTAAACCTGGTTATTGACTTAGTGTTGTATATTACTGCTTTGTTTGGTATTACGAAGTTATTTTCAAAATGAACATTAAATTGAGAATGAAATAGAGATTGCATCTGTTCACCTGGTTTACACTTAATGTGACTATTGTCCCTCATGAGCAACCATATGTGATCCATAGAAACCTCTGGCCTGACAACTTTTTAATCTAGTAGAGCCTGTTTCAGAGAAATGCAGCATTTGTCGATTAGAAAACAACCATGTCAACCAAGTAAAGCAATTGAAGTGAAACCACTAATTTACTATTTTTAAGTTGCACTCATGAGTTGATTAAACTTTCTTGTCAGATAAATAACAATGAGACCACCCTATCATCCATAACCAGCTATTATTTCCCATCAGTTGAAGTTCTAGTCCTCAAAGACATAATTATAGGTTCTCTTTTCACTGTAATTGTCAGTTCAGTTAATTGTGTTTTTATATATTGGAGAATGTATAGCTTATTCCCACCCCTCATTCCTTCTTTCTTTCATTAGGTTGTTTGTCTGTTGGATGCTTTAGAGTCGATGCCCTTTGGGATTTGACCCCCACTTTGTTGACTGGCAGGTGTATTTCGAGGCAGCAGGAGTGGGAGGTTCGCCCCTGCAAGGCCCCAAGAAAGTTGTGCATTTGTGTTTGTGTCCATGTATGTGTCTGTGTGAGTGTACGTGCAAGGCTGCAATGTTCTATATCGAGTCTATGTGGATGCTTATAGGTGAAAAAGGGGGAAAAAGGAATTCATTAAAGCATTTTTCACTTGTCAATAAAGAAAACTTCAGGTAAAAGCAGTTTTCATAGTATTTTTAAAAGGCCAGTGAAAGGTGTTGTCAGAGGTGTAAGAAAGATAAATCAATTTGCTGAATTTGCTGGCTTTATACTGAATATTGAGCCAACTGTATGAATAATTTGGGAACAATTTTATAGATGTTATTCTCCACGAGAGACGTAACACAAATAAAAGGACAAACCAGCATAATGTTTCAATAAGCTGTTAGGCCACAGCAGTTTCAGCACTCCTTGACATAGTTTCTCCAGTTCTCTGGATCTTGACAGGAGGAAGCAGTCCTCTAATTCAAAAAGGTTGGTGTTTTGATGACAGTGGTGAAAAGTGCTTTCAAACACATTGCCCTAAAATATGTGGTGACAGGGCATAGCATTAATGATTCACATTTTATACTTTTCAAATCATTCAGTGGCCTGTCATACCCTGTATGGAAGCATTTGCATTTGATATATTCATGTACTTATTTATTTATCTACATCCCCTGCTCCCTTCTGCTATTATCACAGATACGACATAGTAGTAGCAGTACAGTTTGATTGGCCACTTGGGGGCTCAGAAAACTGGTCTCATAAAGTTGATATGGCAACCTGGTAGCAAACAGTTGCTCATTTACAAATTCAGCAGGCACAGTGCAATGGTAGCATTCATTTGTGACACTTGTGTCCACGTTACAAATATAAATCCAATATCCGCTGCTGCGGGTGGAAATGGATTTAATGAAAGTCCAAACAAAAAACATGAAATTGAAGGTCAAAACAATGACCTGAAAGATGCCAAAATTGTCTGTAGAGTTGAGTGGAACTGCAGTCAGGTGATGATTCTCTCTGCATTTGTCACAATGAGAAATCACCTTCATATTATTAATTAGTCATTTAACCCATCCTTCAAATAATAATATTCATCTGTGCAGTTTAAATAAAAACAACAATGCTCGTTTGCTTACAGGTTTTTATGTTATGTATGACTAAATATATGAATTAAACCTCCTATGTACTCACGATTCTACACAATTCTCTTCATTACAGAGATTTAAATACTTTGCATGACGCCATCCTACCTGACAAAAGTAAAAATTTGAATATGTTTTTCTATGAATATTAATTTAACATCATTGGCAATGTCTCCTAAGTTTTTCTCTTCAAACAGAGTAAGTGATGAAACCGAGTTTATTGTAACAGCCACCTGGACAGAAGGTTGCTTTTACACCTTTTGCACCAACATTGAGACTGTCTCCCTCCCCTGCTGTATTACTCCTAAGTTCTCTTTCCCTAAATATGTGAATCACAAAATCATCCCTATCTCTGGCAGAGGTAAATGCTAAACAGACTGTACTTTTAAAGGGCCTTTCTAGTCTTTCGACCACTCACAGCGCTTTACACTACATCACATTCACCCTATTCATACACTGATGGCAAGGGCTACCATACAAGGTGCCAACTACTCATCAGAAAGAAACTAATCATACACACAGACTCACATACTGATGGCACAGCCATCGGGAGCAATTTGGGGTTCAGTATCTTGGCCAAGAACACTTCAACATGCAGACTGTAGGATCGAACCGCCAATCTTTGGATTAGCTGCTCTACCTCTACTTACCACACAAAGCACCTGATAAAGTCTTACAAAACAAAATATCTAAGGTAATCAGGATTGAATTCCCACATTCCCAATGTGAAGGCCACTACATTTTCTTCTGGGTAGACAACTAGCAGTTCATTTGAATTGCAGAGATATGTAAAACCAGCAAATGTGCTTATTTCTGATTTCATTTTCATCCATAACTACAGTGTTTAAAGATATGGTTTGATAGCGTCTTTGATAAACCAAATCTACCTGACATCGACATTTTACCACCAGCTGGACTGGTTTCAGGTAAACTCAAGCTTTCGTTTTCAGCGGCACAAGAGGTAAATAAGGTCTCCAACATAACATTAATGAAAGGGTTGTTATCAATGACATATGAAAGCATAAATTATGCATTCTTTTTTTCATGATGTTAAAATTATATCATGTCATGTCACGTCATCTACTGTTAGCTCTACAGATGTTGTCTACCAATGACAACCACAGCCCCAACAAGACCCTTAAGTTTGAAAAAAAAAATACATGTAGAACATACTTTATAATAGTACAGTAATACATCCTTTTCTGTTATATGATACTAATCAGCCTCGCATAGTCCACAAAAGAACATGTAAAAAGCGCTGTGCTGGCCTCATTCAGTACAATAGGTCTTAATGCTGCATTTGAGAGAGGCCGACGCCGCGTGCAGCCCAGAGAAAGCAGGCAAGACAGAGTAAACAGTTTGTTCCTGTGAACAGCTCGATGCCAATCAGCGATTAATGAGGCGATGCTGGAACCACCGGCTGAGAGAAGTTAAACTGAGCTGAATTAAGGAGCAATATCATCCCTCATGCAGGTGCTCGCCGACGAATAACTGCTTTAATTACTGTTATTCAATCATTCGCTTTTTTCCCCGCCGCATCCAAATACCACTCTGGTATTATCCCTTTTTCTTGTCAATTTACAAATGCCTTTCACAGACGTCCTACCTACATGTTTTGCTCATGACGCTAAAGCATATGTGACCCCTCAGACAAATAGCTTGCAGTCTTGTAGTGCGTATTGTAAAAGGAGGGAAAAAAGCTCAATAGCAAGGTGCAGTTTGCAGACTCCCTCTGTTTGAATGGGTCCTTATCGTGGTTTACATACTTAGGGTGGAGAGGTTTGTGGGTGTCTTTGATGGGAAACATCTGTGTGTGATATGGGGGCTCGTCAGGGATGGGGGAAGAAAAAGTGGGCGTCTTTGCACCTGCTTCGGTACACTGCTCCACAATGCCTATTATTTCTGCTGGAGGTGTCTCATGTTGTTTGTGCCACCACATACTGTCAACATGAATAGTACACACTACACAGTACAATGCTTGTCAACTTTAATGGTATGTGTATATAGTATGTCAGTGTCAAAGTATGTAAATCATTTGAACTATTATGAAAAATATACATTATTTATTTATATGAATAGCAGCGTAAGTTAGGCATTAAACAATTGTACAATACCTTCTCAGCAACAAATGGCTAAAAAGTTAGTAACTAGCTGGTGAACATATTGGACCATTTAGCACGAGTTGGTAGAGATCGAACCAGAGGTAAAAGGAGAATGACATTTGGACAATCATCACGTGGCCAAAAACACAACCTAAAATTAACACTAATGTTGCTCTGTGTCTGCTGTTCGTGTAAATAGGCTGTTTATCTAACCAAATCCAACAACTTTACAAGGTGATAATATGTCAATGTGTTTACAGTTTGTTGTGCTGCCAAAAAAATCTGTTAATAAGAACAAGGCAGAGCCAAAGACCGTCCTCCACAAAGTCAGAACACTATGTGATAATGGCACTTTAACCACAACCACCAACCAAAGAAATATAAACAGGAGAACAAAAAATCTGCCAATTGAATGAATTCCTGTCAGCCAATCAGACACAAGTATTTTGGATGCATTTGGTTTAAATTTAATTGGTAGTTACCGGTTAGCATTATAAAAAGGTGAGTAAACCAAACTTCTCTGTTTTGCTAAGTTGACCATTGTCACGTGAAGACAGAAATAATGCGGCCCGTACTCTCTGGGGAGGGCCAAGGCAGCCGGAGCACAATAGCGCTGCAGGATTTGAGTGGATTGACACAAAACAAACGAGGTGATTTCCCTCTGAGTCAGAGGAGGGATCTATCTCTGTAGAGCTGCATGCTGACAAGTGCCGGTCCCCGGGGACGACAAATAGAGATGTTACCGCTCCGCAGGGAAACAGGCGACTTCCCTTCTTTCATGTTAGTAAACATTATGCACAGTGAGCAAAGGAAGGAAGAATCTGATGATACTGAAAGGCTTGTTTTATTTTGTGTTTGCCACATGTTGCCTTGAAAATAAATTAATAATATAATTTGAGCATCACATAAGATATAGCAGAGTCATGTTTTATTGAAGGTGTAGTCTGCATTTGTTGGGTGGAAAGAGATGATTATGTGTTTGTATATTTGTTGGTTAAGAATTATGTGTTATGATCACTACCAATATTTATTTTTACTTTTGGGGGGGGGGGGGGCGCGCACCCTTGGTTGTACATTACTGGATTGTATTAATGATAAAGCCTGCTTTTGTTGTTGTTGAAAAGTTCATTAGTTGCAGAGGATTTATCAGAAAAACCTGCCACGCGCTTGCAATTTTTAAGTGTATTTGTCTGACAATTTCATAGATTATTACTTTATTAAGGCTGCATTTTGTGTGATGTCTTCCCTAAACTGCAGCCAGAGGAAACTATTTAAAGCTTAAAGACTTTAATCCCAAGAAATCATGTACTGTGACATCAAAACATGCTCATGTTTGTCACTTCAGTTGGTCTGTGATGCATTTTAAGAAAGGAAACCAAACATTTAGCTTTCTTTGGACAGAGCGCTCAGTCACCTCTTTACAAGTGTGTTTAGTCACTTCATTGTGGCAGAAAAATGTACATATCCAAAACCAAAATTTAATTTAGGTAAAAAAGAGAAATTC
This sequence comes from Micropterus dolomieu, assembly GCF_021292245.1. Taxonomy (NCBI): domain Eukaryota; kingdom Metazoa; phylum Chordata; class Actinopteri; order Centrarchiformes; family Centrarchidae; genus Micropterus; species Micropterus dolomieu. The sequence goes on from NC_060152.1 coordinate 6,843,270, forward strand.
TTAGTGTCTCAGCTGGTTAGGGATGTGATGCTCTCCTTTGCTGCAGCTCCACTTTGTGCTTTACACTGATAAGAGGGGTGTATTCTCAGGTAAAATCTTGCCAAGAGTAGCTTTAAGCATCTATCAGTTCAGCACTTGATTGACACAATCTGGATCCACTTGCTTCCTCCTGAACTGGCACCAGAGTCAGTCACATTGCTCTCTATGACGTAATCTGTCTCACTGAGACCCTGAGGGGTTTTCCTTTTGGCCTCCAGCCCGATAACATAACCTCCCAGGTGGGCCGGTGGACACGCCCAGCTCCCTCACCAGGGCGTCACAGCAGCTCCGGGCAAACAAAGCCCTCTGACTCCTTTATCCCCCAGGAGAATATCTCTCTGTTTCTCCCTCCTGCTTTCCTATGAAACAAATAATTTTCTGTAGCTGATGACTGAGGAACACACTCCCACTGTATGCGTTCTTGTGTGATCCACAGACAATCAGACAATGGCTTCTCCCTGTTGTTGTCAGTGCATCTTGTTCTGTCTTGGCAACATTCATCTTTAGAAATTTTTTGCATTGTTTTTTTTTCCTTTCTATTGTTTATGGTCAATTTTGCAAATGAATGTTGATGAAAATTGAAAAACTACTTATTTGCTTTGTTTTGTAACATTTTCTTTTTTATGATGGGCTGTTTGGTGAAAATAATTTTTAATGTACAATTAAGAATTGCAGTCTTTGATTTTCCTCAAATCATAAATGCTCTTCAGAAAATGTCGTCTTTTGTTTAATGCTTGGCTGCATGGTTTGATGGCCAGTACTTTAATTTTGAAAGTCTAATTTTTTGGGCAACAATGCTGAATCTCTTTCATCTTTCAACACAGAAGTTTGTCAAGAAAAAAATCACTTATATACAGGGAAAACTGGTCATAAAGAGCGTTATCTACAACATGTAGGCTTCAGTGGAGACCAACCTTACTGAGGTTTTCATTGTGTAATCAAATCCATTCCAAAACTTATAACCTGTATGTCGTAACTGTATGTTTTTATTCTTATTTTGGATAACTCAGATTATGGTACAATATGATTATAATAATAACAATAATATACAATAATATATGAATATATGTTTTTTAAGCAGCAGCTCCCCTGAGGATTTAGGGTTCAAAACTTTCTCCTCCCAGGCCTCAAGCTGGCTTGAGATTGACAAAAATATATAAAACAAACATGTTGGATGTTTTTTACAACTCATGGTCAGGTAAGATATTTTTAAGTCCTCCTCCACTCAAAAGTGAGTTCTGCTTGTTATGTTTTTGGTGCCATTTGATTCTTTTTTTTATCTGCCAGCAGGATTACAGGAAACACTACTGGTCTGGTTTTCATTGAACTTGGTGGAAGGGTGTAGCATGGACCAAGGAAGAGCCCATTACATTTTGGAGCGGACTTATGGTACGGATATACACATTTTATTTTTTTAATTTTCTTTAACATTGCAAGATAGGTCAATTGTGAGCTAAGAGGATGAGGCCTCAGCTATACGCACAACCATTTAAACATATTGTAATTATTATTAACTGTTACAGCTGTATGTGTTTCCCTGTGCTGTGTACATGTTCTTTTCTGTCCTCTAGTTCTGCCAAGGGGGTAAGCCAGAGATCGGACAGTGAAGTCAACCAAAAATGATGTCAAAACCCTGTGACACCCCGTTGCACATGAGAGATGCAACCGTATTGCTTAGATTATAAACTCTTGGCATTCTAAAAAAAACTATTTGGCGATCAGTCACGCTGCATTGGTGTCTGACAGGTGAGCCTCGTAGGTGAGCTGATTAATCAGTAACGATCCAAGTCAGAAAAACACACTGGGCCATGAAGCTTTTTGTTGGCACAGCTATGCAGCTACCAGAATTACGGTGTTTCTGCTGTTGTTCTACGTCATTAAACCAAGGTTATGCTGCACGATCATGCGCAGTAGACGCTGGTGCCAACAGGAAGTAGTCCTGTAGTAGTATTTTATTGGTAGAAAACTGGCTTCATTTCTCTCCATTCAAATCAGCGGGGTAGCTTCGTCCAGTAATATACTGTCTACGAGTTCTGCTCCAGGAGTGCTCCAGCTAATTGCTGAACGAGGTCCACCTGGCCGTGGAAGGCAGTCTTAAAAGCTCCTGTGCAAGCATCAAAAAGGAGGCTTTTTGATTTGGGACTGCTGGTCTTGCTGCCTCTCAGCTGGGGCATTTTGTGTTATGTTTTTGTGTTCTCGATGTTCTTACGTTATTGTCTTGTTATGTTAATAAATTCCACTGATTTGGTTGTTTTAAAGGTGTTTATTTTAAAGTCACCAATGACCTTTTAATGTCCGCTGATGAAGGTACGTGCTCAGTCCTGGTACTCCTGGACCTTAGTGTGCTTTTGACACCATTGATCACAACATCATGTTAGACAGACTGAGGCACTGGGTGGGGATCTCTGGTACTGCCCTAGAATGGTTTTCATCCTACCTGTCAAATAGGAAGTTTTGCGTGTCTGTAAACAACTATGTCTCTTCGTTCTGTCCAGTTAATTATGGTGTGCCTCAGGGGTCGGTCTTAGGACCCATTTTGTTTTCCTTGTATCTGCTTCCCCTTGGACATATTATCCATAAACATGGTATTTCTTTTCATATTTATGCTGATGACACACAAATGTACTTGCCCGTCAGATCCACAGACCCTGGAATGCTGAGTTCACTTACCGACTGCCTTTGTGAAGTTAAAAAATGGATGTCAAATAATTTCCTCCAGCTGAACTCAGACAAAACAGAAATCCTGGTCATCGGGTCCCAGCAGATAGCAAAACAAATATCTGCTGGTTCCCTAGTAAATCACATTAAGCCTGTTGCAAAGAACCTTGGTGTCTGGTTTGATAGTAATTTAAATTTCGAGCAGCACACCACAAAGCTTGTTCAATCATGTTTTTATCAACTTAGAAATATAGCAAAAATTCAATCTATGTTAACTTTTAAGAACACCAAGACCATTTTACACGCCTGAATTATTGCAACAGCCTTTTCACTTGTTTAACCCAAAAATCTACTGATCGACTCCAGACTGTCCAGAACTCAGCTGCCAGGCTTTTAACCAGAACAAAGAAATATGACCACATTACTCCTATTTTAGCTTCATTACACTGGCTCCCAGTATGTTTTAGAATTGACTTTAAAATTTTATTGATCACTTTTAAAGCTCTTCATGGCCTCTCGCCTTGTTATATTTCTGACCTTTTAGTCCCATACGCACCAACACGTACAGCACGTACCTTGAGATCCTCGGGCAGAGGTCTGCTGTCTGTTCCAGAGTCTCGACTGAAAACTAAAGCAGACAGAGCGTTTGCTGTCAGGGCCCCGAGGCTCTGGAACAGCCTGCCCGAGGAAATCAGGTCAGCTGAGTCAGTGAACTCTTTTAAGTCCCTTCTTAAAACACACTTTTATAGGAGAGCCTTTCCCGATCTTATTTGACTTTATTTTATCCCTTTTACTTTATTCAATTTGACTCATTTTATATTTATCTTAAACGTGTATTTTAGTCTTTTCAATGTTTTCTTGCTTTTATCTTGTATTGTTTTTGTATTATTGTTTTTGGGTATTATTGTCTTTATACTTGTTAAAGCACTTTGTAACTTGTTTTTGAAAAGTGTTCTACAAATAAAGATTATTATTATTATTATTATTATTATTATTATTATTATTATTATTATTATTATTATCTGTGTTGAGTTTGGGTCAGTGTTGGAGTGGGGCGTAACATTAACTAATTATTTTGTTAATATATCTAGACATATATAGTGATTACATGGAGCAAAGTTTCTCTATACTCATCTTAAATCTCAGTTTAAGACATGTACTCACAATCATGATTTTGTAACATTACAACAAGTTTGGAAGCCAATCCTGATCTAATAGGCAACTTATACAGTGTGATGTGGAGACTTGAAACCTCTGGACTCTTCAGTGAAATAGTCATCTTGTATCTAACAGTTAAATGTTTGTTTTATATTGTTTTTTAAAGTGTTTTATATGTCTTAAGACATGTTGGGAGGCTAAAAGATTTGCTGTTATATATTTTTTTTTGGTAAATTTGTTTCTGGCTTAAAAATGACTTACAGGAGAAACCAAGACTGTTGTTGCAGCTCACTGATCAATTGCTTTATGGAAACATCATCAAAGTACTGTACACTTCTGAACAGAATCCTTTATCACTCAAGAACATATGAGCTAAGACTTTAAAATCATTTTGGAGAGATAAACTGAGGAGCTGCCCCACTGACAGGGAGGGAGAGAGAAACTTTGTGGAACCACTAACAGTAATCAGATTTTACTGGGATATAAATGTGTTACAGTTTCAGGATTATTTCCCACTGAAGTAGCTGTGGGTTTTGGTGAAAGTGCAGATTAAATCTTTTGTTCTCTGGTTTTGTAGCTCAGTGGCTTAGGGAGAGGGTTATTCTTTTGCATCCACAGTGAGTGAACTATCTCAGATCACAAGCATTATTGTTTTTGTTAGGGTTCATTCTTGCCAAGTCTACACCAATTTTGTGCACTTTATAACATTCAGATGGGATCCAATCAGTCCCCTAAAAACTGAAAATTGAAATTTTGTCTTTTTTTGTCTTTTACATTTGTATTTTATTTCAACAGTCATGTTTTTACAATCATGTCATCAAATTTCCTTTTTATCATATATGTTTACTGGTCAATTATTGCACTTCACAATCTGAATCATGAGATGCAAAGTAAGTGCTACTCGCAACATGCAGAAATGGAACCATCTTGCAGCATCTGGAATCCACATTGTTGCATTTTTTTTACCGTCTATTCGCAGCAGACTAATCGAGCATCAGCCATGAGCAGAGTAATGGGTCCATAGGAGGACAGGAATGAGTCAGGGCCATAGCATGCTGGAGGCCCAGCAGTCTTCCTCATTCTCTTGTGCAGTGTTGCACACGCCTGCTGAGAGTACAGTGTCATTACAGCTCCCACAAACATGTGGAGAAAGGGGCTCCTCATTTAGCCAAACGATCACTTAGCTCCAAAGCTGAGATGAGACGCCGAGGCCCGTGGAGAGCAGAAAGTGTTTGAGGAGTTATTCAAACATTTGCAAAGCCAATAACTCCAGTAAATCTACCAGGATGCCTCATATTTACATTTGATTCTGTGAAACCCTCCCCCACAAAAACAATAACGTGGCATCTAAAAAAAATGAGCCCTAAATAATGTAATGGCATCCTCTTTGAGTCTCTGTTGGTGTCAGGTTTAAACATTAAGCATAGTGGGTTATAGATGGAACTTTATTAAACGTAATTGTGCTGATGATGAAGAAAGTGTTCTGCAGGCATTGTTTAGAAAATTGATATGATTATAAAAAGAAAAATATTTTTTAAAAGTGTGATCACGCACTAGTGCCTGTTTTGATTTACCCTCACTAGTGACCACTGGCTCTGTTATCTCTTTCATCAAATATCAGCTTCCATTACTAACATCAACTAACTCAAGCAACATTCAAACACATGTCTTATAGGCTCAATAAAAATGTTGATCGTCATGTTTTTGTTTTGTTTATTTGGCACCAGAATGTTTGTGGTATTTTATCTCTTCTCTATAGTCAAAAGCATAAAGACAAAAATAATTTTAACATCACAGTTGATTATTTATGAGTTGATCAACTGTACTGGAGAAACGTAAAATTTACAGTCCTTACCCTTTATTCTAAGCGTTACATTCCCTATGGTTTATGGTAGATTTTAAAGTGTTGATTAGCCTGCAAGAGAGGATGTAACAGTAAAAAGCAAATGTGGAGCGATTTGTTTATACTAGCCTTGATGTAAGCCAGGGCAGCCAGCTAATGTGAGCACGGAGCTGCCACTGTTTGCTTCGTAACATTCAATTTAGATTTATTGACGTTTTACCGATACTCAGGTACACAGGTCCTCCACCGCGCTCAGTCGCTGTAACTTACATGACTCCCATAATATACAATAATGCAACATAACGGTGCAGGACAACTACAAGGATGAAGACCCATTTACTAACGTTACTTACTGTGGTCTAACTGTCACAAAGTGAAGCAACAATCTCATTTAAATATTCATGCTAGCTCACTAACCATTTCATCATCATCCAAAGCATTTAGTTGTGCTCGCATTGCTGAACCTCCGGTGAAAGACACACAAATTGTAATGTTAGTTACTGAAAAGCAGCGAGCTAACATCGATGCATCATGTCGGCTAAATGCAGTAAATTTAACGTTATCATGTAACGAGCATGGATTAGTTCAACCTCAAGCTCATAAACATATTACTGTAACGCTGCAGTGGGAGTTTACCTGAGTTTCCAGCATGTTGTGTGAAAAGGTCTTCCTGTCTGTGTATAGCTGCTGTCTCATTGCCTTTTTTCCAGGAGTATTGTGCCAATATGCTGGAACGGTGAAATAACAGAGCATGAACATGTCTGGAGAGTAGCTACAGCAACATGCCGGTGTTACCACATTGATTGTGGGATTTCTGTATGAAAGTCGTTGTGTTTCGGATTATACTCGCTCATGAGTTCAAGCGAGCACAGACCTGGTTGCCATCTTAAAACCGCACCGCTAGTGGCCGCTGAAAACTACATATTTTCCCCTTTTAAAGAAAAACATTAGAAAAAATGATGCTGTTATTTTTGACACTTTCACAACAGACGTGCATTAGACAAGTAGATGAGTGGATGTGTTCAAGGGTTTTTCTTTTCTTTTACATATTCATAATTTATGTGAAAACTTTCAGATTAACTTTTTTCAGACTAAGATACAACTTCCCTACATTTTGTCTAATTTACAAAATTGGTGAGATTGGAAATATTTAACAATCCAGTTCCTCAAAGGGCTTTCTTTGTCTTAGTTACCAAATGCCAAAGTGCCTTTGGAAGACAATGTTAGAAATGTACGTCAGAGTTGAAGAGAGTATTTTCTTGTCCTGGAGTAATGTTAGGAAATAGTCTTGCTAGAAGTTCCACTACATACACAATAAACTCCTCTCCTCGTTTACACCAGTGTTTCTTGCAACAGCTCACCTCTCACGAGATTTGTGAGTGAGAATTTTCATTGAGCAAGACTGTTTCTGTTTCTTGTTAAAAACAAAGGGTGTTACTTGTAGGGATCCTTTCCATGATGTTGTTAGACACTTCGTATAACAGTCTGAGCCTGTCAGGGCAAAAAGAAGCACTTTATGTGAACATAATTTTGACGGGCGCATTCGCCCCAAAGGAATATGTTGCAGGTACTGTAGCCAGTTCACGGCTGCAGGCTTGAAGCCATCTGCTGCACAGATTCCAAAACTTCTTGTAACTACTAATCATTTTGACACCAAAATATGTGAAAATAGTGTCCAGGTTTAAAAATACCAGAATTATCCTTTAAACAAAGGATCTGAATGATTCTCCCACAACCGTTGTTCTGTGGCACAGTGAAAACTGCTTTTAAAAAGTTATATTTGCACAAGAGACTGAGTTGAAGAGTTGGAGTCGTACTGCAGCCATGAGCTTTCAGATAGAATATTAATCATATCCAAAGAAGGTTAAAGTCAAGGGTAACTGGACTTGGTTGAAGATGGTTTCTAGTATTTTCAACCAAGCCCAGTTGACCTTGATTTTAACCTTCTTTGGATAACTATGACCTGGATGACTGAGAACCTTCACAGACAATAATAATTAGAATAATTATAAAACATTATGTGGCTAATATGAATTGTTTTCGATTACAAAGCCTCAGTCTTTATAAAGTAAGTAAGTAAGATTTAAATGAACATGTTAGTTAGTCATGACACTGATTTCAAGAGACAAAAAGCTTTATTTCCATGTTAAAAGAACAGTTCATAAAGAGTTTCCAACTATTGAAACCTCCTGGGAATGACAACGCTGCACATAAAGTCAAACATTTCAGAAATTTTTATAAACACGATAATGCTCCAAAATTAAGAGAAGATGCTGTTGATGTCCATGATTTGTGGAAGCATAAGATTCTTCTGCCCCAAAAAGAAGCACTTTAGAATGACTGTTGTGACTGTGTGTATAGAAAAATACTTTGTAATTATGCTTGTTCCTTTGTTAATTACCAGTATTTTCATCATCCAGCAATCAAGCTGAGTTGTGTGTTCATTTCATAAAATACTTTTACTGATTTTGTATCTAAGGTTCAGTTGGATGTTATACATTGTATGATTTTACCAAAATTGTCAAAATGCAGGTTAGGTCATGGATCCATCATCCAAAGTTTGGATACCTAGAAAAGTTCCTGCGGTTGTAAAGGGCTGCAGGCCAATAGTTCCTATGAAGTACATGACCATATTGAGTTGTACAGTATAATCCAAAATACCAAAATGAGTTAATCGTCACCTCTCTTCTAGTCAGCATTCTTGGGCTATGGCTAACTACTGATTCCCTTTAGAATGGTAGTCTTTAAAGTTTATCTTCTTTCCACCTATAGAGCCTGGCGCAATGTGAAGCCTGTGAGAAACTGCTTAAAGCCAGGTGTGTGACCTGTGACCCTGGTTCTATGAGCGCTGGTAAATTATCAAAGAAGAATAAACAATATCTGAACAAATTGAATCAAAACTCGGTCCAGTTAGATTGGCTCCTACTAAGGGGACGTAATGCTAATACATTATATGATACAAATAAAGTTGTCACTAAGGGTAACATGCTATTGAAAATTTCAGTTGTTTTGTGTTCTGTGCTTACAAGTTATTTCTATCTGCTTTATTTACACTTTCTTGGTGTTCTTTTTCTTATGTGACAGTGACACTGTGCCCCAGAATTTCCAGTGGGGACATTTACAGTACAGTTTGCTACTATTAATACTACACTATGTTTCTAAAATTAATCCCTCACAGAGGTCATTTATTTGTTCCTAAAAGATCAGCCTTTGTAGATTAACATCAAGTAGCACTGAAAAACTATATAGAGATTTGAATGTAAAATGTGCAAAAGATTGTGATTTTATGTTATCCTCTGTCAGATGATAGACTTTGGGTTGCTTAAAATATATATATTTACTCTAATTTACATGCTTTCTTGTAATGTGTTATACAATGACACTGTAGGTCACTTAAATGAAAAGTCTGACATTTTAAAAATATGCCTTTTTTAAAGAATGTAAGTATGAAGCTACCACCAGCAGCTGGATAACATAGCTTAGCACAACGACTGGATACAGAAGTTTATTTTGTTTGATTCACACATACAAAAAGTGTAAAAGTTACAATTTGCCATTTTACGGGGGTTATGCACCAGACAGTTTTTTGGCTGGGACCATTAACTTCCTGGAGTCTCCGCCTCCTGGTTGCTTGGCAACTGGCGCCGGCCAAGAAATACAAGTGTCTCATCTTCTTATCTAACTCTTGGCAAGTAATGGCAAAATAAGGGTTCCCAAAATGTCAAAGTATTCCTTTAAAACTGGAAAACTGTAAGTGTTCAAATAATAGTATATGTACAATAATTTGAATCAGCAAAGAAAACAAAGAAAGTGTTGCAGATATTTGTCTTGTTGAGATAGGTGAAGAAACATTATGACAGCTTTTAGAATGGACATAAGTGGAAAACCAAACCCATCATACAACAGCGGCAGCAACCCATACATATCACACCACAAAAATTCACCCTCCATATGTGTGTGTGCATTCAGGCAGCATGGTGGGTTGCAGACACAGCTGCAGAGGAGGTATGGTGGGTCTCCAGCAGTATGTTGGACCACTGCACCAAGAAACATTTAGGGACTGCTGGGTAGTTTCAGAAACTGGATAAAATCACTGCAGTGGAAGAGGAAAACCAGCCAGTGAGTTCTGCATCCTCTTCACCATTATAATGATGCTCTCCCGCCCAACATGGCGGCTGTGAGGCTGAGAACCGGAATAAAAAACATCTATTAGGCTAGTAATTGCTGCACGATTAGCAGACGTGCTGTTTGGCATGGCTTTAGGTTTTTCAGCAGAGTTTGGAAGAAATACACCTACTGGTGCCTCCTGATACAATAGAGCTGCCTGGGCGGCCATACATCCTGCATGACTTACTCCCTTTTCCCCTCTCTTTCTCTCTCTCTCCACCCACCCCCATGGGTCTCTCCCTCTATCAATCCTTCCCCCTCCTCTGCCTGTCTGGACTGGGACCAGCTGGCTTCATTAGGGGCCTCCTCCTATCCACATTGCCTGGTTTTGTCTGTTGCACATTTTTCGACTGTTTTATCTTAAGCGCTGTCCATCCCTGGACCCTCATACATATTTTCTTGGCATTTCTGCAGCCACACAACTGGCTTCTAATGAAACAATCCATGTGTCCATTGTACAGTTTTTCTTTTTTTAATTAATCTTTGTGTCTGCCACCTCTTTTTTGTTTTTGGATCCTCATTGTTTGCAATCACTGGGAGTGAGTGAATTTTAATGGCTTGAGAGAGCTGCTGTCGGATTTTCAGGCAGCAGTTTGAAAGACAACCTGTGCACTTTTTAACTTCAGTGTCCTTCATCATCATCGAGTTAAAATTCATCTCATTGTTAGAGTTATTCCAAAAATAATATAAACTGTTTATAATGACCTTCTTTATCCATTAACTTTTTAAAGTTCTCTCTAAATCCACAGGAACTCTCTCAAAGCTCAGATTCTAACTGAGAAGTCAAACAGTATTTTCTGCCACTGTGTTTCTGTTTGATTGAGCTCTCTTGTTGGATGACGTCCTTCCTTGATAGATACACCAGTGACTTACTCACCCTGCTTTTTCCAGTGTGTCATTATTTGGTTTGGAGGGATAACAGTACTGGTGACTAGACCGCAGATGGTTCTGTTGATTGTTTCTTGATAGGGTAAGGTTGATAGGCAGATGGCAGTGGGAAACCAATGTCTTCAATGGGCAGAAAGCAAGTATTTACTGTAAGCCTATAGTATAATTTCACAGCATTTCTCGTAAAACTCTGGCTGACAAAGTAAAACCAACAGAACTAAAGAGACCGTGGATGCACTCCTGCCCTTAGGCCCAAACAACCTAAACAGCGACTTCTCCTCATACATTATTACCGACATGCTGATGCTCTTTTGACATCATAAAATCGGTACATTTATTTGCACTTATGTGCACAAAGTGAGGTGAAGTTATGGATCTCACCAGGACTATGGGAAGAAGTGCTGTGATTGGCCAACCGTAACAGAGATTTGGGTTCAGACTATAAGATTAAAGTAGTGGTTTTCAGCTGCAGCAGGCAGCTTGTTTTTAGTGAAAAAGTTTTGATAAACCAACTGTACGCGACCTGTCCAGCACCAAACAGCAGATAGACACATTTAGTGACTAGCTGGTGAATATAGTGGAGCATAAAGAGACAGAAAAAATAAAAAAGGGATTATTGGACGTAGAACTGCCACGTTGCAAGTACAGCTCTTAATAAATGCTGTTGCTGCAGGTTTAAAATCGTGAATTTAGGTAAGTGCTTATGATTGGACATAGAGCTTGGATATTATTTTCTGTTTATGTTGTATTGGTTTGAATTTCATTATGCTTGAAGAGCTGATTAATAAATCTATTCTAAAAAAGGATTAGTGTTCAGCCTAGGTTTAGGCAGGGTTTCCCCAACAAGTCCTCCAAATTAAACACAGAAGTATTTGCAGGAAGACATAATTTGTCAATGTCTTCCAAAATCCAAAAACAAATAACTGACAATGCTAAAGTTGGTTTTGTTGGGTTTAGACACAAAACAACTGGATTGAGGTTAGGGAAAGATAGTGATTTGCGTTAAAGTAATTACTTGGTCAAGGTTGGAGATGATGGTCATGGTTAAATAAATATTTACTTTTGTTAGGAAGAACAGCAGACTGGGTTGTTAATATCAATCAATCAAACTATGTTCCGCACAGACAATAGTCACAATTCTTATTAAGGCCAGTAGAGGTCTTGAGCATTTGCGGAAATAACTGTTCATTTAGGAAAATCTTTCAATTATAATTAGAGGTTTAGATGAAGGTTGTCTGGGTATGAATGACTTACAGTATAACTGCAATAAGATCCATAAGAACTTGCAAATGGGTAATTATTAGGGGTGTGAAGAGATTAAAATATGATGATATTTCTCGTCAGGTAAAAAGCTGTCTCACGAGATTCACGCAATTGACATTTTTCACATGCTGTCAAGCCACACATTAATTTTCTCACGCAGTGAAATACAAATGTAATTATCACTGATGAGATAGACTAATAGAGCGAATCAACTCCGCCCAGCTGATGCAACATCGGCGTACCCCCTTATACTAATCAACTGAGCCGCACCGCTCGCACTGTGAGTCCAGACAGCTGTGACGAGTGGTAACGTTGCTGGTAGAGTTTTGTAACATAAACATCTTAAAACTGAGGTGCAACCTTGCTCTGTTTGGGACTGTGAGCTGCACTTTATGATCTGCTGAAGTTAATATGTATGGATTTGTGGTGAGATTCCTGCCTGATCACAAGTGTTTCAGTTACTTTCACATGCAGTCCCAAACTGTGTAGGTCAATCGGTCTGAAGGGGATAACGTTACAACCAGCGGATCAATAATGTAATGTACTGCAGAGTAAAGGGCAACTAGACTTCTCATTAAATGATGATGTTAGTCTGGTAATATTATTACTTTTTTCTGGATATGTCAGAGAACATAGATGTGCAGAAGGTTTGAACATGAGCAGAAAAAGCTGCTGAAACACAGGAGCTAACAAAGTCCAGGAGTTTCTGACAGAACTAAAATTAAATAATTTATTATTGAGGTTAAAAGGAGCCACAATCACATTTAAAGAGGTTACTTCCCCAAACAAAGACACAAAGAGGAGGGAAGACTAAATCGTGAACCAGCAGGGATGATATTAAGTAAGTTGATCTACAGGAGAAACATATCTGATAGCAGCACAGAATGACTGAGAGCTGCGCTGACTTAGATTCTGGTAGGGTTAGGCTATAGAGTTTGAATTGTCACCTGCCACTTGAATTTTGTGTTTCTCTTTACATAAATGAAAACATTTTCACCATTAACTGATGCAGAAAAATTCATCAGAATGCAGGAAATAAAGTGTGTAATGCTCAAATTTTTTTAAAATAAAGCATTAAAGATTACTTACAAATAGTGTCACAGTCTCTTCTTGTCTCGATCTCATGAACCCAATCTCGAATCTCATCTCGTCTCGTGGGTTAAGTGTCTCGTCACACCCCTAGTAATTATTTTCTTAAAACACCATAAACCTTGTTCAGTTGGCCTGGTTCTGGCTTATAGATGAGAGAAAACATGTAACGTCATATCGAATCGTATCATGTTTTACAGCCCCAAATCAGATCACCTAAGAACACATAATTATTTTGTTTAATGCTAAATGACAATGGTTTTTGCAAAAGCCACTGTGTACAGTGATTGTATAGTGATTACCAGAAGAAACATCTTGGTGTCTGCCTGTTTTGTCAGGTCAAACAACCTGCATATCACATTTAAAATAAGATTTATCTTCTAATACCTTTTTAAACAATGGACAAAGCTTTCTCTCTGGATCTATTTTTGTTTGCATTGCTTCTTGCATGAGGCTGCCTGGTGGAAAGATTTAATCTGATTCTTTATTTATGGTGTCATTATTTATTTATTTGATTATTTTGTAAATTATTTATCTATTGAATTATTTATTCTTCTTCATGACTTTCCTTACATTATTCATGACTTAATTTGAGATTATTGCATCAAGATGCCGCATTGTTGCAGTGTTGGGTCGCCACATCAAGTCAGACAAGGATATTAAATCTACCTCTCGGGCTATTTTTCGTTGAAGTGAAAGAAGTTGAAAAATGATCCTGAAAGCTTGCTATTAACATACAAACTGTCGTCATTCCAGAAAGAGGATGAATGATTAATCTCATGACAAACACTGAATCACCCTTTGATTGATCATATTAAAAGGAGAGATTTAGTACAAATAGCAATATATTCTACAGTGTATACAGTAATGCTGCATTGAAGGTGAATTGTTCAGATGCTCTTTTTCAAATGGCAAATATATATAAATAAAATAAAAATTCCAGATGTGTAATGCAGCATTTTACACATTTTCCCCAAATTTAAGTTTGAAATATTTTGTATCTTTGGGAAATTTGGGGGGATTTTGACTTTTGATTTTGACTATATTTTGAAATAACATTCTGTGACTTTGTACAATGTTTGGTTGCACATTTTGGGTTTATAATGGCTGGCTCACCGGGGGGCAGTGAAGAACATAATTGTCACATTATTTGTGTTCACAAAACTAAATCTTGTGCTCATTTCACTAAACTTTATTAATTTCCTTTGATAAACGGCCTTAGTTATGATTTAGAGCACATTTTATGAAACCAACCTGCATTGAAATTGATTATATCACCAATATGATGATTTTATCAGTAATATACTGCATTTATTCACACTGTATATCTATAAACTGTCTCCTTCAGTTCTATTTTTATGTAAATCTCTGATCTGCATTCAGCACAATGTTATGCATGCAGTAGATATAGATTTTATACACCAGATATTTAATCCACAACTGAAACAGGGAAAAGGAAAAAGTCATCTGGGTACATTATGTATGGTATTATAAGAGCATTATTATAATAGGAATGTAGAAACATTTTACACAAACTCTCATCTCTATTAGTTACTTTTAATCTTAACAACATGAAAGCCTATTGCATGCGTTGCTACCCAATGTTGAGTAGAACATCAGCTAAAGGCCTTGAAAATGTAAAATAGAGTGTGTGCTGTTTAGAAAGGAAATCAATTTCCTTGCTGCTTATGTAGATGTAAATAATCAAAATGTTGGCACCTCTGTTGCATTATCAATCAAGTTCTTGAATAGCGCTCTGCATAGACACCCTGAACACTGATAACGTAATCTCTGTATCAAAGAATACACATATTCTTTGGGACCTTGTACATTTTAAAAGCCCAGTGTTTTGCTGTGCGCATTATTGACAGTTCAATTCATATCAGCCGACATCTCCTAAGCGCTTCATGCCGGATCAAGACTACCGTGTTATCTGAATTGGAAGTGGGAAACCAAAGGAACCTGTCATGTTGCATTCAGAGAGAAGAGGTGTGTGCATCAGTGTCTGATGTATGTACTGCAGAGATAACAGTCCCATGGCAGCACATTGGGGCAACAGGAATATTCCTCCTCATCACTCCAGCGCTGCCACTAGTACTGTGACACAGATAATAACTGTTTATATGCAGCCCATCTCAAAGCAGCATCATCCTCTTAAAAGCTCTCAGGAACCAATCTGTTCTCCAGCAGTACAGTGCCGGGTGTTAACATGTCAGATGTTGGCAAATAACATTGTCAAGTCTTTATCTGTTCTTATCAGAAATATCCAACAACACCACAGTATATATATATTTAGATTTTCCCTGCATTACATCCTCTTTCATGGATAAAATAGTCATCCATAGCTTCTATAGAGCAGTTCAACAATGAAGAGATGAATCCCAAAATAACATGACTGCAGTGTCCATCCCTCTGTGTCTTTTCTCTTAACTTGACAAAAATGTGTGGAAAACAATGGTCAGTGGTGGATGAAGTTATACGATCCTTGACTTAAGTAAAAGTACTAATATCACACACACTACAAATGGTTACAATCTGTTACAAGTAAAATGTTACTTGAAGGGATAATTCAGGATTTTTGAAGTGGAGCAGTGTGAGCTACTTATCCATGGTCAGTGAATTGCCTGCAGTAGAAGGCAGTCAGTGTGTTCCCAGTTTGGAGAAGCACAGAGTTGTATCTATAATGTACTGTTGTGGACAGGGTCAGCAGCAAGTACGTCGCACCCAAAAAACCCCCAATCAGTTCAAGTGTATGCTAGGCTAAATATTTTGTGTTTTACCTTGCCGTCAGACAGACATTTCCTTTGTAAGGAACATTTCTCCATGAACCATAGAACTTCCATATTCCTACGCATAAACGCAACTTGGCTGCACACAGTATTATGCTGTTGGCGAGCTGTTTGGGTACGACTTTCAGCGGTTTATGGAAAAGACAACACATGAAAGAAAATTTTAATGAGTTACTATGACAGTGACGACGAAATGCAGTTAACTGTGGAGACAAGGGGATACCTTTTCGAATCAGTCTACAGAAGAATAACTTTTGCTGAAGGACAGGGAAAAAGAGAGAGTGGGGAAACTTCTAGGGAAACCTTCCTGGTTTGCTGGTATTTTGCTCTTCAGCAAGTGTCTGACTTATTTGGCCCGTGTTTTACATAATCCTCTTCAAAGAAGCAATCACTGCAAACGTGGCGCTGTCTCAATGCTATAATAGTGATAACTACCATCACAATTACCAGAGCTCAAAGTGACACCTTCACAATGCTTATTTTTTCCAACCAATAGTCCAAGCCACAAAATTATTAAAAATAAATGTAAATTATTAAAAGGGAAAGCAGCAAATCTTCACAGTTGATAAGCTGGAACTATGAAATGTTTTTATATTTTTGCTTAAAAAATGACTTAAATGCCAATTAACTTTGTGTCAATCAACTAATTGATGAATCAGATAGTTTCATGTTGGGAAGTTATAACAAATCATCATGTGTTATAAACTCTTCATATGTGTTATTTGGAAAAATCTTATTTTTTTAAGTAACAAACAACTAAAGTTGACAATTACAGTAAAAGATACAATATTTACCTCTGAATTGTAGTGGAGTAGAAGTAGAAAATTGCATAAAAACAAAATACCCAAGTGAAGTACCTCAGATTTGTACTTAAGTGCAGTAACTTTCATTCCACCACTGGCAATGGTCTAGATGTACTGCCCTCTGTTATTTATCAGTCAACAAATGACAAAATCCATCTGTTTCTGAGCCCAAGAAAATACTAATACAACCATCATTGGTTTGTGATGTGAATTATAGTTACCAAGTACAGACAGATACAGTAGTGTTTTTTTTCAGCTATATCCAGAAAGGCTAAGAGAACAACAGGACTTCTGTCAGATGACTTCATCCAAAAGCTTCCACAGATCGACTGGTGGGGAGTTCTGGGCATTTTGGCAAGTAGATGTACAATAGTGGTCACTCAGGCAAAGGACGCCCTTTGAGGGAAGAAAACCTACACATTAAAAGCATTTGAACATAAATCTAACATGACTGTATCATGTATTCAAGCTTTAATATTTCCAGTCTAACCAAGTTTGGAAAAAGAAACTTGGAAGTATGAAAGTTGTTTTTCAAAAGTTTTTCTTTGAAATGTTTTTGTGTCTTTATAGATCCACGACAAAACATTTAATTGTAAGCGGATAGCAGGTAATACTGTTTAGTTCCTATTTGCCACTGGTATTGTGAATTAATGTTGACATAAGAATGAGGAAGTTTGTTCATGTTTACTGTCACAGTAGCATGATGTCGCACATATTAAATGACTATTCTAAAATTCAAGGTTATTTATTTAAGAAGTCATGTCGACAGGGGTGGTACGGTGGTTAGCACTGTTTCCTCGCAGCAAGAAGGTCGTGGGTTCAAACCCCGATTGCCCTGGCCTTTCTGTGTGAAGTTTGCATGTTCTCTCCGGGTGCTCTGGCTTCCTCCCACCGTCCAAAGACATGCGTACTAGGTTTAGGTGACCCTAAATTGTTCTTAGTTGTGAGTGGTTGTGTGGCCCTGTGATGGACTGGCGACCTGTCCAGGGTGTACCCTGCCTTTCGTCTGATGTCAGATGGGATTGGCTCCAGCCCCTTGCGACCCTGTACGCAGGATAAGCGGTTGACGATGGATGGAAGTCATGTTGACAAATACATTCTTAAATAATTATGAATCTCTCGCAGTTATTGCCTGTATGGTTACTTTACTTACTACAAAGTATAGATATTCTAAACCACAGACCCATGTGGCCAATTAAGATCATATCTAATGAGGAGTTTATTTCACACATGTATGACATGTATGTTTCACAGATACATTTTAAATCTTTAAGGAAATGTGCACACATTGAAACACCAACTCAACCCCCTTAATAAATGCAGCACAGGTAGACTGAAGAGCGTTTCCTCATGGGGCTCTTTATGAGTGACAGGGGACTCGGGCTCTGGGGTCCAAACACCCCTCACACCCACTTCACGTACAAGCCTGATGTACTTTGTATGAACGCATGTGATTTCACAAACATCTGCCTTAATGAGTCTTCCCCCACACTGCTCCTCTCAAACTTGTGATTGACTTGACTATAAAAAGTAGATGAAACTGTAAATCATGAGACGTATTGTAAAATGTACTTCTGTCTTCCTGTGCTCTGTAATGAAGCAGTCATTATGATTATTTTATAGGACTGAAGTTTTTAAAAACTACATGAATGCATTACTCTGCATAATGAACAGATGTTGTGGCAACAAGCACATACATTATGCATAAAAAATTATTTCAATTTTGATTGTAGATGCTGATTTATTGAGACAAGTCTAGCTTACAACAGTAATGGATTTAGGATGTGCTTTTGTTGTGTTATTTCCATAATTAATAATATGGAGGCAGCACATTATATATGCTTTGTATTCATAAAGATGAGAGGGGTTGAGTTGTAACAGATAAAATAGTGCTTGCTGAACTTTAAAACCACATGAGATTAATTATACATAAAACTTAAATCCTTTTGAATGACAATTAAAAATAATTTCTCCTAATGCCTTTCTCCTTGTTGTCTGTGTTTTGATATGCTGGAGAGAAAGAGCAAAACTGAAAAGATTAAATAAAATAAAGGAAAAGAGAAGATAACTAGCACGGCATGATGTATTAAAGAAGTCAGACTGGTTCATTCACTACATTTTTATACTTGTATACAGATGTTTCCTACTATGTGAGGGTCAATCTCACATCTTGCTGGAGCCTGTTAAAATCTTTTCAAACATTCAGTTGAAAAGAAAGTGGAATCGCATTGTATGTTGGATGTTTGTTGGCCAACTTGAAGTGCTTTACATTAAATATGGCGGGTGATATATTGTATTTTTCTTACTGTAAACAAATTCTACAAATAAACAAAACCAGCAACGAACTGATCCTACTTGCTTTTTATTGTGATGTTTGTTTTAGATACAGCAATAGAGCACTTCCCCTAAATCCTACACAATCTTCTCCTATAACAGACAATAAGTAACATCAACTTTTAAATAAGTGTTGTCTCTGCATTACCAAACCCTGATACAGTGTATTCCTCCATGTGCTTTGCTGTCTAAAAGATTATTAAAAACACATCAATGAGCCGCTGTTACCGCTTCTCCATAACTTTGAATATAGGCATTGTAGTTTATTTTGAGTCATTTCCACATACACCAACCTCCTGCAGTAAATACTCACTAGTGTACTAAATATATATTAAAGAGGTGATATTATGCTCATTTTCAGGTTCAAAATCCTATTTAGGGGTTGTACCAGAACAGGTGTAGATGGTTTAATTTTCAAAAAAACACCATATTTGTTTTCATATTGCACATTGCTGCAGCTCCTCTTTTCACCCTGTGTTGAAGGCTTCGTTTTAGCTATGGAGTGATACATCTTGTCTCTAAATGATCTTTGTTGGGGGTTGCACATGCGCAGTTCCTAGTTAAGGACTACTAGCCAATCAGAAGCAGAGAAGAGCAGGTCAGCGAAAGGCCGGTTATAGCCAATCAGAAGCAGAGAAGGGCAGGTCAGCTAAAAGACGGTAAACAGCTTCAATTCAGCTGCAGGCTACATGTTGCCGACCAGGTTAGCAATTTGTACTGAAGCAAGAGTATATGAGAGTAATAAATCTGTAACAAAAGTATTTTTCATCCATAAAGTTTTGCCTGAGTCTCTACATCACACTAACAACTTCATGTCCATTGACTGCTTGGAGGGTAGCTAGTGTTTGGAAGGGAGAGGAGGTGTGTGCTGCAGCTCAGTGTTTTTCCACTGGTGTTTTTGAGGGCGTGTCGGAGTAGTCGCTCGGCGAGGATTATAACACGTATTTTCATTGTTGTCACAAGAAAGGGAAGTAAAGGCTGGACTACAAACGAGCTTTTTTCAGGTAGTGTTGTCTGTGGGAGATGGGAACTCCCTTTGGGCTGGACTTTGGGCTTTTACACTTTGCAAACCTAGTACATGCACAAAAAAGAGATATAACTCAATAAAGGAGAGGGAAAAAGCAAAAAAACCACAATACCACCTCTTTAATGTGCCGTTGAAAATAGTTGACAATAAATACATTATTCACTTCTATTTCAGTGCCCAGCTCTTTTAGGTAATCACTTTGCTTTGGAAGTATGTTTCTGTTTTATAAAATGTACGTTTTGAGTAGGGGATCAACGCTACAGACAGAACAGGAAAGTCACAAAGTACTGAAAGACAGACAAATGCATCGTTGTTGACAATGTTGTTGTTGACAAGCCAAAATATTGAATAACACTAGACTCATCCTTTAAGAGCAACCACCTGAAGCAAATGTTAAGACAAAGAGCAAATCATTTAAATGTAGTTAAACATTTTGTGTGACAAATAATGATGACAAATTACATTTTTTTATTGTTTTATCTTTGAACTGCTTTGAAATGTTTGTTCTACAAATACACTTGAACTTAAACTTGCACATTTTTTCAGATTTCCCATTTTTCATTGCTTGTCCTCAACCCAAATGTTTTTTTTACCCTTCTTCAGTATATCAATATATCATTTGACCCAAGATTTTGTTCTTTTATGATTGTATTCAACATCTCACAAAACAACAGTTGTCGTGCCAAAACATTGCTCTATTACAAGCATTTTTAACTGATTTTCTTTTTCATTAGCAGGTTTAAAAAGGCTCTGAAACAATATTTTGACCAATTTAAGCTAAAACTCTAAATGCTAAAAATATTAAACCCAGGATTACCCATTCACAGTCATAATTAAAATCACAAAGCTAACTAATGTATCCATCATTTGGAAGGGGACAACACCGACTGGCTGATATCCAATTCTTAATGAAAGTAATATCACCCTGATAAATTAATACTTGGCTGTATAGGGTGATATCTGTTGTTTCTGAGCTTTTAATTTGTGCTGCACAAGTGATGAATTCCAATCACTTGAATATTAAGTCTGGAGTTTTCAAATGGTGAAATGAATTGGCTGTGCTGGTTGTTTAAAACATTTCTAAATATCTTCATGCGGCCCCTCGTCTATGGAAGGCTTCACATGACCTGATGTCACCCCGTTCAGGACCGACACGTCTGACTGTGTCTCTGCTGGACACTCGGATGCAGATGTCTTCCAGACGGCACAGAACCTGGTGGAACAAGTCCAAGGTCTGGTACACGGGGAGGTACATGAAGTGGGACAGCGTTTGGCTCCACACAGTAGAATTAATGATTTGAAGACACATAGTTGGTGAATAATTGATTCCAGCCCCGAGGATGGTTAGGAGCTGAGTAAAAGACTAATAAATCATTTGTGGTGCTGCCAGTTGTCACTTTCAATTATTTCTGGGTTTGTGATAAACTGCTGCACCTGCCAGCTGCTGGTCCAACGATTCCTTGGAGCAGAAAGTGACGACTTTACCCAAACTTTGCTGTCTGCCATGTCTGATACAAACAGCTACCCTTTAAGAGGGACGGTGTGTATACAGAAGAAACAATAAACAGATTATATATGGACACAGAATGACTCACAACAGTATAGTAGGGCATGATATTAAGTATTTGTGTTAATGGCTTCCATACTGTCAGTTTAGCTTAGATTTATATAGATTAATGGGAAGCCAAAGACATCACATTGACCTTCAGCCAAATCAATGAAACTCAAATGAATCTTGTTTTTTTATGCCGTTTGCATTTTCTGCTGTATTCAGACGTATCCAAGCTATCACATGTTCTGTTAAAGTTCTGACAAGAATTTGTAAATTTAAAGGATTCATTTTCATTCAAGAACCACACCAGTCACCATTTGGACAGGCAATTCATCCCAATTCATCCCATCTGTGAAGACCAGTCAAGTCCTTCTACACCAAACTGGGAAAACTATTAATTCATTTTTGGATGGGTTTTGTGCACAGGGTCATTTTCATGTTGAAACAGGAAAGGGTCTTCACCAAACTGTTGCCACAATGCAATTGTCTAAAAAAAAAATCACTGTATGCTATATAGTGGTGTAAAGATGAATCAATTCAATTCAATTCAAATTAGCTTTATTGGCATGAATGAATTGAAAACAATGTTGCCAAAGCATCATACAAACTACATAAGAACAATCAACCCCATACATTTCATTAAACAAGTAATTAAAGCGTAAAGTAATTAAAGCGTATGTGTGTTTGTCTTAAAAAAATAAAAATATATTAAAAATTAAAATAAAATAAATAAAATAAAACAGTAAGTGAGTGTGTGTGTTAAAAAAATAAAAATATATTAAAATTTAAATAAATAAATAAAACAGTAAGCGTGTGTGTGTGTGTGTTAATGATATATATATATATATATATATATATATATATATATAAAACATTAAAATAAATAGATAATAACGTGTGTGTGTGTATGTGTGTGTGTGTGTGTGTGTGTATTAATAGACAAAAATAAAAAAAGTAATAAAGTAAAAAAATAATAATAAAAATAATAAAAAAAAGAGAAAGAAATCAGTATCAAATGTAAAAACAAAACAATTACTAAAATATCAAGCAATCAAAATAATAATAATTTGAAAATTTGTACAATTATTTATCAGTCTGAGTTTCCACTGGTTGTCCTCACTTCATGGCATGAGGAGACATATTTTGCAGCAATTATTTCACATTTGGGTATTTCTCCCAGTATATAGGGGAGTTTCTGTGTGTCTGATATAAATTTGAATTCGGGATATATTTGGGAAATGTTTGCAAAGTGTTTTTGTCTTAGTGTTTTATATTTAGGGTATGAGGTTAGAAAGTGCAGCTCTGTCTCTACCTGTCCCCTGTCAGACTGGGAGCAGAGTCTCTCCTCTTGTGGTAGCCAGCTCTGTCTGTGGCGACCCTTTTCTATGGCCAGGCTGTGTTCACTCAGTCTGTATGTTGTCAACATTTTTCTTAGTTTAGGACATTTTATTGTACTCAGGTAATTTGCCAGTGTGAATTCTCTTTTTAGGGTCAGACATTGTAATTTACTTTGTGTTTTGGTCGTTTCTTTCCAGTATTCAATACATTTTTCTTTCTGCTTGTTGATAATTTGGTTTGGTCTGCTTGAGTTGGTGTTGCTGTCCTGAGGCTGTTGAGGACTTGTTACTGCAGAGAGCCTCAGGACCAGCTGGCTGAGGGGACTCTTCTCTGGTTTCAGCTCCTGGTATGTGGCTTTGTGATGGTATGTCTGGGGGGGTCACACATGATTTTAAGTGATTGTAAAATTTATTGATCTTTTCTGTATTTTTAGTAAGAGGGGTTATTGGTCGAGCTGTGTTTTTCTGCACCTGCAGGATGCTCTACAGAACTTGGTATGGAAAGATTATATGATTATTTTGTCCCATTTGTCAAATTCATTATTTAGTTTTGGCCCCCAAATTTCACTACCATATAGAATTATTGGTTCTAGTACAAACTGGAAAATTTTAAGCCAGATTTCAATTGTAATATAGATTTTAATGTTTCTTATTCTTTGAATTGTCCCTCAGATCTTTCACAGCCATGTTAAGGTTTCCTGTGTATGTAATATTAAGGCCAAGTGTAGTTTTTTGTATCTTGTAATTTAGTGGTGTCTAAATAGAAATTGTGTGTAACCTGATTTGTGTATTATTTCTGAAAAATCATTATCTTGGTCTTTGCTGTGTTTACTGTCAGGGCCCAGGTCTGACAGAATCTCTGCAGGAGGTTAAGGTGCTGCTGCAAACTTTCTTTAGTAGGTGAAAGCAACACTAAGTCATCTGCATACAGCAGACCTCTGATCTCTGTGTCGTTCAGGATGAGGCCAGGTGCTGTGGAACGCTCTAATTGGTTTGCTAATTCATTGATATATAGATTGAAGAGGACTGGACTGAGATTGCATCCCTGCCTCACTTCCCAGCCCTGGGAGAAGAACGCTGTTTGTTTGTTTTCAATCTTTATGGCACATTCACTTTTTGTATACATGTTCTTAATCAAATTGTGAATCAATATGTAATGTACTGGAAGACACATACACAAGATCCAAGAGTCTGAGTCTGTGTCTACACTGATAAAGGGGTGTCCACATATGTTTGGCCATGCAGTGTAGCCTTTTAGTGTTGAGCAAACAGTTCTCTCTACCAGCTGCAATGGCGCAGAATGAATGAAAAAAATGTGTAGAGTATTTTATTTGAAAAAGGCAGGGCGGGAGGACATCAAGTTTATGCAAAGTAGATGAAAATAGCAATGCAGAGTAGTTTTACATTCCTCACCTTATGATGTTATATTTTCTCTTTCTGTCTATCTTGATTGATTGGTTGATTGATCTGAGCTTTCTTAAGAGCATGCTGTAGTGTAGTGTAAATGTGAAAATCTAATAATTATATAAATAAAATCTGTCTGTCTGTCACCTTACACAACTGAAGTATGAATCTAACAGATTAACACTGTTGTACATTCACATTTTACTTCCTGTTTATTTGAATATAACAGATTGCATATTGTTACATTATGAGAATGTGTCTCTAGGTGTAAAGATGTCTTTTTAATTTGGCACCATTGTTGTAACATATGTGAGACTTGTCAAAAATGCTTGTGTTTTGTCACATGTTTAAATGAGCCTAATGCACAATGTACTACAAGGAAGACCTTGTCAAGTGAATAATTACAGAGTTACGGATCACAAGCTTCTACAGGCCTTCTCCCGGGAGTGAGGCTTGTCGAGGTAAACTAGGTGTACTGCACAGTTCATGGTGATTGAATTAAGTTTTTTTAAAACCACTCCATTGTATAAACAAATACTGTGTTTTCATTCTGAAAGTGATAAATGCTGGTCTCCACTAATGATTGCACATAGGGCTAGTACAATCTGAGAAGAATCAGTGATTTGTAATTGCGGGCATCAGTGGTGTCATTCCCCCCCCCCCCCCCCCCCCCCCCCC
>NC_060152.1:6868318-6926053 GCF_021292245.1 Micropterus dolomieu
TTTTTAAAGTGATAAATGCTGGTCTCCCCTAATTATTTCACATAGGGGTAGTTCAAACTGGGAAGAATCAGTGATTTTTTATTGGGGGGATCAGTGGGGTCATTCCCCCCCCCCCCCCCCGTTGCTTTGTAACTTTTTATTTGTGGATTGTTATTCCTCAACATTGTGTGAAATACAACCATATCTAATTTTCTCACAATTGTAAATGCATTTCTCAACGCTTACAACCCAACCCACATTGAAATGTTTATTTTTCAATATTTAAATGCATACATACTCAGTGGCCACTTTAGTACAAACTATCTAGTACAAATCTGTTCAGCCATAAAGTTTAACGATGTGTCTAAAGTTTTAAATTTTAAAATTTCTTCTTCTGTTGAAGGATTTTTAGTCTATGGAGATTGTAATGCCCCTTGAGGCAAATTTGTGATTTGTGATTTTAGGCTATACAAATAGAATTTACTTGACTTTCAAACATTATGACATGTATGTAAATGCGAAGGACAAAATTTGAACCACATCTCAAAATAATGCAGTCCAGCAGTTGTATGTAGATTTAAGGTTACATAATTTTAATAATAATAATAATAATTTTAACATAATAAGTGTGTACATTTTGTTTAGTTGATGTTGGTGAGTGACCCCATGAAACTTTCAGTGAGGCCACTCTGAAGACACCCATCTCACTTGAGGTAGCCACTTGTTACACCTGTAAGTAATGAATTTATTTGTACTTCTTTGTTGGCAGCAGCTTAAAAAGATGGATCCCTGCAGCTAAATTACTACTGCACACTGAAGAAGTTGTAGCTGAAATGTTTACATTTTACTCTGCTGTGCAGATTATAATAACTGAAAGAATTCAATTTTAAAGTGTTGCCTGACTGATTTGCAATTTGTGTACTTGCAGAACTGAGTTTTCTGCTGTAATGTTTTTTTCCCTTTACCTTCATAGTTTACTTATTGTCACCAAGTGGCAACCTCCAGCTCTCACGAGTGAAGCAACTTCGGAAGTAACTTAACTGCATTCTTTCTCTGCGCAATTGAACAAGCTTATTAGGAGTTGACGTACCTGTTTTTAGCTAGCCAAAATTAGCATCACAGTTGAAATCACAGTTAACATGAATGAATGATGAATTACAGTATAACCTAGCTAACCAAGCTAGCTAGCGCTAACGTCTCGTCCAAATATGGTCACGTCCAGTTGCAAAAAATCTCCTGAAAAGACCAAAAACAAAAAATAATTGTCCCATATACACCATCCTGCTGCTGTAGATCATCAAATGTGTATTAATTTACAGGTGAAAGCAGTCTCCAACAAATGCACTATTTTCTCTGTTTGTGTGTTTACTAAAAACTACAGTGTTATAGGCAATGTATAGGATTAAATGAGTCTTTTATGAAAGTGAAAAAATATATTTGTGACCTGTTTAATGTGAACTAATGGGCTTGGGGCTGAGTGCAACAGACAGAGTAGGGAAGTCAGAGAGAGATAGATTATCACTGTTGGTTTTGCTCTTTTCAGGGGATTTGTTGATAACAGAAAACTATAGAAAGCATTTAGAAGAAACACATCAGACTTACCTTATTAAGTTGTGTTTTGAAATGAATAGTCTCTGAGAACATATGTTAATCTGTTCAATTAAATTAATGCCACAGTTTCTATCAACAAAAACATGCCCTGTTTCGTCAACATGTGGCAACAATGAGAGCGAAAAGTGCCTAATCAAAACATGATCCTGTACTGTGGATCCTGTACTGTGGATCCTGTACTGTGGCACATCTTCACTACTGCAAATACACTCCTTTCAGCATTTGTGGTGAAACTCCTGTTGAGTAATTGCTATTTTGGTTGTATAGCAGAGTGACAACATTGAATTTGACAGCTGATAGAGAGCAGGGAAGCGTTAAGTAGACAGTGGTGGAGTGTGGTCCATCTGTGAGGGGGAACAGAGAGAGTTGAGGCGGAGTGTGAGGCAGCCCCTTAGGACCTCCAGACAGCTCAAACAGCATTAGCAAGAGGTGTCCCTGCCTTTAGTGCAGCTTTCACGCCTCACTCCTCTTCCAACGCAAATCAGAGGCAACACAAGTTATCCATTTGAGATATTGAGTCGATATGGAGATAAAGCTTGCACTTATGAGCCATAGTCATAAAAAAGATCAGCAAGGGACCAACAGCCTGTTTATCTGTCTCCCACATTAGTGCAAGCAGACGTTCGCTCCAGGTGGCATGAAATATTAAAAGGATAACCTCGTTTTGCTAACTGACCAGAGCAAAGCTGTCACATCTGTCCTCAGGTCAGGTGAGGTCTCTGACTTATTGATTGTCTCTCCTTTGTTGTTTTCTGTTGGGATCTATGATTCAAAATCGTCCCTCTGAGGCTCCTTACACCTTACAGTATTAACTATGACCTCTCTATGTTTTTTCTATGAGGATGGATTTTTTTATTTTTAGCAACTGAATAACTGCACTGAGGTTTTCAAATTTATTAGATGGTGGCTGCATGTCCTGCCTCTCACTTGTTCAAGTAAGAAGGAATAAGGCCTGTTCATATGAAGTCTTGTAATAGATCGATTGATAGATCAATAGATAGATAGATAGATAGATGGCTGGTCGCCTAGTGCTCTGATGTTAATGACAATACTCTAAGAACATACTGTCAAGTCACCGTGCCTGGCTTAGAAATATTTCGAGTACAGACATTTGAGTGGTATCACTCCTAACTCTCAGCAAACAAGAAGCATAAATCCTAAAATGTTGAACTATTCCTTTTAAGGTCAGTGGGGAACCTGTGCCATATTTCCAGTGGGCCACCTGTCTGATTGATATACAATAGGGTACATTGTAACAGTAGTCTGCTACATCAATCAAAAGAACTACACAAATGCAGTGAATAAAGGTATGACATCAGCAATTAAAGGCAATTGTTATTTGTCAGAATGTGAATATAGTTTGACAGGCTAATGATGGATGCAACATACAAACATACAGGCTTACATACAGTTACTTCAGATATTTGTTAATAATAAGAAAAGTCTTTTTGAAGGGCACTTCTTACTTACTACAGAAGTTGGAGGCACGTGATCTGACTTACAGTGTTCAGTGCTGGCAGAACTTCAGCAGCACTGCGAGCTGCCAGAGCAGCCTGGCCACATGACTGGCTGGGAAGCGTTGACGTGGGCTGATGGTTTTGGAGTGAGTGACAGATGAGGCTGGTGGGGTGGAGGGAGTGGTTAGGGCTGACAAAAAGGGAAGAAAATTGGGGGGGGATGAGGGAGGAGTTGGTGGGCAGTGGTTTGGGATCTGCGAGGAACAACAGCGTTGCTCCTGTGCGTCTGCTCCCTGACACTTCCCTAATCTGATAACGGATGAGGACAGGTTGCCTTCGCTGTACCTGGCAAGTACCTTGCCCAACCTGCACAGGCGGATTTCGGTGGATAAGGCCAGGCTTGGCAAACGCCGGCATCCTCTGGAGAATAGTTAAAGGGTGATTAATCATTGTTTAGGCGTGGAATGCACGGGGAAGAATGGGAAAGCGGCGTTCCACACCTCTGAAGCAATTAATCCCTGTGATCTCCACCAGGTTTGTCTTGTAGATAAGTCAGGGTACAAAACTGTTCCTAATTTATCAACCCACTCATGCCATCCAGCATAAAACACACAATTTATTTCCAATCATTTATAGTCAAATTTAAAATATAGTCAAAGAGTGACTTTGCCACATCCAAGTGTGCCTTATATTAGCTTCATATAAACTAAGTACCCCCAGATTACAATGGGAATCTTGTTTTATTGTGCACATCTGGTGGAGTCACAATGCATTTTCACATTCGCTGTCTGAATTTTTGAGTGAGTGTGGCATAAATCATTTTGCTAATCAGAAACATAAGTGACATGAAGGCATCTCCCCTCTTGGAACAAAGGAACAACATATGGCTCTAAAAGCACTCAGGTCTTTTATTTCCAAGGTATATAACCTGTGCATAAACCAATATTATTGGACTGATTTGCATTTTTCTTTCATTCTGGGCTCTTTTTCAGATCTCATATCTTTGCAGATGACTTCAATAATGGATAAGAAAAGCATTTCTCCCTCGTTATATATTTGATTCTCAACTTGAGTGCAGTTAAGCAAAACATAAGACTCGGCTCAATGGTTTGTTGCAAGGTGAGTTATGGCACCGTACTTTGTGATTTGAAGAGAACATAGACCAGCGCATGCATGATAGATTTATGGAAATATGCAAGCCACCACAAAAAATAGTTCCTCCCTCTAATAAACTCCATTAACAGATAAACCAAAAACGACACTGATATGACAAGATGAATTCCTTTATTACGAGTGGGTTCTCTCCGGATCTCTCTGCATTGCTTCCAAATCATATTTGCCTCCTAAAATGGGAGGGGGGGAGACACACATTCTTGCCAATAATAGTAAAATGGCTCCTGTTTTAATTGCATCATTACGTACCCAATATCAGCAGCCTGCCTGCCAATATCAATATTGCTATAACATGGGTGGAATATAGATGACCCAGGGTATGCGTGGGTCTTCCATGAGTACCTCCATGCCAGACTCATCCCATTGCCCGCTGTGCAGGGAATGGAAATGTAGGCTGTATAGCAGCTCGTCTTTCTAATGTCCCCCTGTATTCCCTTAATTACTGACGGATCTTGTTTGGATTTTGATGGTGGCTTGGAATCTGTGGTTGCTACACATAGGAATTGATAGGCCTTGAGGGAAACATCATGTTACCCACTATGTGTGTTTCTGCATGTCTGTGTGTGCGTCTATATCTGTGTGTCTGCATCTGTTGGTCTGTATGTGCAAAGATCAGCTCTATTGTGGAGAGGCAGAGGGCTTTGCATAATGCATTTGTACATTAGGATGGTGTAACTAATATAAATGGGGGTCAGTGGGGTCAAGTAGGCTGCGCAGTGATACAAAGAACAGCTGGTTAACTGATGATGAGAACACACAGGTTTGTCTACACGTGGTTGGCTTCTGAAAGATCAAAACCTTCTATAGACCCGAGAAAGGTAAAAAAAATAAAATAAATAAAGGCTGTTTTGCATTTCTCATCTAGAGATGCTGCACATATGGCATGGCAGCAAACTTAACAATTAGTAACTGCTTTGATGAAGGAAATTTTCATCTTGTAGGTCCCACTTCGAATGCACTTCACACATCCATATTAATGCATTCAGAACTGGAGAGTGAAAGATAATTTTCCTGTTTAAATATTTCATTCTAGCTTAAAACTTAGCCCGTAATTAGAGCTCCCTAATGGCAAGAGCATCCAGTTTGTCCGTTTTAATTAGATTGTTGTTTAACTATTAATTATGTATCTTTGTGTCATATAGTTTTGATGCTAACAGATGGTGCAATGGTTGTTGGCTGAGCACGATTGGGTGATGATTTATTTACCTGCACTCTGTTAGTAAGTGTATCCATACACTGATATCACGATTCCTCCGCAGTTATTCTCTGAGTTACCTGGTTAGAAGGACAGGTCAAGATATACAAGATATGCATATATATATACATAAGATACTGTATGCAAATGACTGCAACTAGCCATTATATATAAATCTGTTTATAAATCTGTGATTTTCTCAATTAATCAATTAAATTGCTTATTTTGTCTGACCACTGAGTTTGAACTGGGGAATCTTTCAAATTTTTGCTTGAAATATTACATAAAGGTGATGTATGCATTTCTGGAGAAATCCAATTCCATGACAAATACCATGATATGGTCAAGCAACAACACAGTAAGTAATGTAACTAACCTTAATTAGGTTGTAGGTTAGCAAAACGTCGCTACAATTGCTGCTGCAAAGCTAACATGCAGAGAGGTCGAGACCGTTTCCGAGAGCCACAGCACCAGCTCCAGACAACGATACTCATAACTCTCCTGCTACTATAGCTAACTTCACAACAGTCCGTGCGCTAGGAATTTAACGTTACCTGACACAAATCATGGCTGGAATGGTGTTGTGTGGCTCGGTCCGAGCCACTTTGTTTGTTTCCCATTAACACAGCCAGGGCTGTGTACAAACACCGGATTTATTTTCAGCGCACACACAGAACAGACAGCTAGTGGACCGTGAGAAGATATTTGCTGAATTTGACAGAAAGACTTGTATTGAATTAGAATTGCTTTCCCATCGTTTACTTTTTGATGACTTTCAAAATACCTATAGACATTTTAGACATGTTATTAATCAAATATACATTCATCTTGCTGCCCCTGTGTGGTTCATTTCAGCATGGTGTTCAGTATGGTTGCAAATGCTGTAATCGTAGAACTGTAACTGCTGCACTGTGAGATGCAGTACATTGGAAAGGATTAGATAGTATAAAAGATTAGTATAAAAAACAAGAGTTGTTAATGTGGTTGTGGGACTGGAAAGCACAGAAGAAATATGCCAATTAATAGAAAATACTAGATTAATAGGACACATTTTTATAGCACATGGATTTATAAGCATTCTGATCCTTTCCATTACCCTGCGTGGGATCAATGGAGTTTACTGTATCTTATTCTACATTTGTACTGTTGTTAATAGCATAGTGGATGCCAATAAGCTTTGATATATTTCAATGTTTTTATATTCAAACTGTCTCATATAGGAAAAACTGTAGATCTTTTTGAATTGAACATAAACTTAAAATGTATATTTATTGTATATCAACATATTTGGTATCTGTTTGCCCAGAGTAAATAATTGGTATGAGGATTTTCCTTATTGTCCTGTGGAGGAAATTCACCACACACAGCTGCAGAATTGTACAGCACATTAAAATAAAAAGCACCTACAATAAAGACAATAAAATAGACTACAAAAACACAGTAGACAGTAGTAGAAATTAAACCCCTTGTTTACAGCCGAGGTTTGACGCTGCCCTTTGGAGTGTTTTGTAGAGTTGTGTTTACATTCAGAATTTCATAAGGAAAATGTATTGTGATTTTATATTGTATTGTGTCAAATGCTTTTTTTCCTCGTAAAACACTTTAAAAAGCATTTTCATAAGCCCGCCAATAAAATCATGATGCAAAAGGGTACTTTTAATTAAATGTTGCATGATAGTCTTTCTCCATGTAACATATATGGTTTTAAAAACTTAAACTGTCTGATTTGTAGAAACCAGATTTAGGTCACTTTTCAACAAAATATAGTTTAGTGATACATACTGACACAACATAATGTAGTTAATAAATGCCTGATCTGAATTGTTGTGTTTGTTTAGTGTTACCTTTAATATTACCAGAGTCTTGTTATAAATTAACAGTTTTTAGAGAGCCTATTGAGTTACTGTAAAAATTTTAATTTTTTTGCTGTAGTAACACACATTTGAAGCCTTTCAGAGCAGGGAGTTCATTTATTTCTTTCAGCATGGGTAACCTGAGTGAGTGAGAGTCAATCTCACAACCTGGCATCTGATGCCCTACCAGGACCAGCACACAAACTTCACGCACTGCTGAACTCTTGACCTTTAAACAGTCTGTCAACAACTACACGAGACCCTTGTTTTTATTCTAAAGTTGAGTCATGTTTTTCGTTTGTGTCTGGGTTTTTTGTTGCATCCAGTTTGACTCTGGGCTGTACATTTGCCTGACTATTATTTGTTTTGTCTCCTGATGATGAGGGCCTGTGATTGATGGACGGGGTCCAGGACATCTCCGATCGACAGCTGTTGATAGCTCTGAAATCGAGAGCAGCAGTCGGAGCGTAACAATGAGCTCATTGCACTCTTGGCTTGGTCGCCAGCCCAGCAAACCCCAACACTGGGGGGACTTCATGAATTTCAACTGGGGCCACAAATGTGAGTGCACATGGAAATTGTGCTGGGGTGAAGGGAAAGGGACCAAACCAGGAATATAGCCTTGATAATTACAATAATCAAAGTCGAAGAAGAAGGGAAAGGAAAAATGAAAGCTGAATACATCATGTGAGCTGCACAATTTTCCTTGAAAGCACAAACGCTTTCTTTAGTTTAACATACGTCTTTCCTGTATCTTATAAAGTTCTAAGTCTAATTTCAAATGAAAGACCCACATTGAGGTGGTTCACAACAGGAAAACCAAAAACCTAAAAGATGTGAGTACACTGATACCCCATCAAAGCTTCAATATCTTTCAGTGGTAATTTGCCTGTGAGTGCACCCCATCTACGCGTGTAGCCTATTGTATTTATCTTAAGGGTTTGTACTGGTCTGTGGTGAAACAGGTGACTGTTGTGGCTGTCATGGGAGGACCTGTAAGGATTAACATGCAGGGAAGGAGATTTATTTAAGAAATCCTTTACATTGGTGGAATGTCACATTTGAGTGGAAATACCTGAACTTTAGTCCATGAACCCTGGCAATCCCTTCCTTGAAAAAAATAATGAATTTGGATTTATTAATATGGTGGCTATTTTATTATAATTATTTACTGCTGATGAAAATTAGAGAAAAGAAGAAATAATGACTTAGAGCGCTTACAATGAGAGTGTCTCTTATCCCATGTATGTGCTGTGGGTTAATAATAGAGGCTAAGGAGTCGATGTGAGAATGAAGCATTGCTCCATATTGTGCTTTGCCTTAAAGCCATCCATACTTTAGCTTTAATTGGATAGCATCATGCTGTAATAAGCTGTGGTTGCATGAGTTTGATGCCCGAGCCCTCTGAGGTTACCAAAGAACCAGCACCACATCTGAGCACAAATTACCATTCTGGGAGGAAGAACTCCCCTAGCTTAATTAAGGTAAATTTCAACATTGAAGTTCATCATTGGGTTTTATATAATCTTAAAACCAGTTTCACTTGTTTGGCAGCTGTTTGTTTCTTATATTAAAAAATAAACATTACAGTGTAGATGATTTGGCATCCCAGGATTTTGAATTTGAGCCCTCTATTATGGGAAATCTGGGTTTGCGCAATGATTAAATGCTTAATAAAAAATTCATTGTTGTTGCCAACATCTGTATTGTACAGGCTAACGGCTCACTGGAGTGTGTGAGACTTGTAAAGTTTCCAAACGCGCCGTTGAGAACCCTGGAAAGTTCACCTAAGAGTTTGCCTTCCTCATTACCAAGCTACTTCTGTGTCTGCGATTAGACTGAGAACATCTTTAATTGCTTTAAAATCTGAATGCATGATAAGAATGGATTAATTTGATTTTTCTGTTCCTACAAGTAGCAGATGGTTTATGTCTTCAGAATGCTCATGTTGTAAAATGAGATCCCCAGCTTGTCTCTGATTGGTCACTGTTAATGAAGCATGCTGGGCTGATTATTGATTTAGAAAATGAGGACAACATTAGTATTGTGTGTGTTGCTGTAATAAATTAAAGACAAGATTTGTTTTATAGTTGACAGACACCTACTCTAAATAACACAAAATATTTGATTTTCCATTCAGGTGGTCTCTGGCCCGTCAAAGTAATTTTATTGTTTATTTTAAAACAGGCACTTTTATAGTTGCCACTAACAAGCAGATGGTCGGCTTGACTTATTTGTGTTTTGTGTTTCTGAATGACCGATCAGATGCATGATGGGAAATGCAATGAGCTGCTTGTCAGGGAAGAGACAATTCACGGGAGAGGGCCCCCGAAAGCTGTATACATTCCCAATTTACTCCCATCTCTGCGGTTTTTAAGGTTAGTAATTTTTTTTGCATTATTATTGGCTGTTGCGAGAGCAGCTGTTCCCCAGCCTCCTTCCCTTCCGAATTACCATCCTCACACTGACAGACAGGCAGCTGATGGGGAAACTCACAGCGTGCATGAGGAGATCCAATTCAGCGATGAAACTAATGTGCTGCATCGAGGGAGATATGTGGCGGTCCCGGAGGAAGAGGAGGAGGTCCAGGTTCAAACACAGTCTGGGACCAGCTCAGACTGGTCTGGGTGAGCTAGGTGATCAGGTTGTCTCTGGCTGGATGTGGTTTTATCAAGTCAGATCTTTCCTGTATTTATTTATTAATGTATTTACTCAATTATTTATTCATTTAGCTATTCTGTTCCCTCAGCACCGCCTTCTTGTTTTGGCTGCAGACTCCAAACTGGCAGCCTTCCACTCCCTGTAGTAAAAACACTGAAAGACCAAAAATACATTTTTGATATTTGAGGGAAAATACCAGGGATGGACACAATAATAATAACAAATATCTCAATACTATAATACAGTGCGCTGTTCCAACACCACAACCCCAACAACAGACAAAAAATGCCCTTTTGAATCATAGATAGAATTTATTATTTAATAGTTTTTATTACAGAACTATTGTCTTGGATTTTTTACATTTAACAGGTGTTCCTGCTACGCCGTCTGTACAATTTATATATCAGTACCTGAAGCACGGAAGCATAAAGGTGCATTTTTATTTGGCCAAAGTTCGTGAGCTCCTACCAAACAATAACTTGTAGAAAGTGATAAAAGGAAGGAGGAGAGTGAAGGAGACAAGAAGACGGAAGTAAACAGAATTGTGACAATTCACAGTAGTTCAATAGCCAATCACAATTAACAATGCACCAAAATTAAAATTAAAAATATTATTCAAATTGTCTCCTTTTCTTTAGTTATATCTGGAATGGCAAAAAATAGAGAATAGGAGTGGGTGATGTGAATAAAACCCTTATCTTTATGTCAGACGTAAGCCTCCAGGGGATCGTTTGATCGTGTGTGTGTGTGTGTGTGTGTATGTGTCCAGCTAATCCCACATACTACTGGACCCATCATCCTAATATTTTTTGTGCACATTTATGACTGTGTGCTCAATGACCTCTCATGGTTTCAATGATTCACAATGTTAGAAAAACCTATTTTGTTGACTTCTCTGTCCTCAGTTTGGCATCCCAGATACCCCGCCCACACTGCCCCAGCTGATTTTGTCATTTTCAGACATCAGTTCTCTTTTGGAAAACCAGGATATTTATGACGAAAGTTTGACACACATCTAGCATAAATTGTTGAATGAATAAGCCAAGAAACCATTGTCAGAGTGATCATCGGGAGCACTGCGTCGCTCTGTTGGCCGGTTGAGTTGTTAAAACAAAACTTTTCATAAAGTTGATGCCCTCGTCAATGTCAGTTTTCATGAGCCGACAAATCACATCCTGGACAGAGCGGGACATTCAAAAGGGTTGAAATATTACAGTGAACTTTCAAAATGTTGAACTTTATTTAAATATTAATAACTTTAAAGGGACTATATGTAAGTTTTTCAATGAAATTAATCGAATTGTCATTGTCTTATTGTTAGTGGGCTCAAAACTCACTTAGAAATTAAGCACACGCCTGTTTTCTCCGTTGCTTGCATCAGCCACTATTCTGCTTTTAGTGTGAGGTCTCCGGGTCGGATTCAGCACTGTGCGCGCTCCCGAGCCTCACAGCAACAACCGGCTCACAGCAAAACACAGGCTCCACGTACAAAACAACAATAAAGGTTTATGTGCTGAAGCCCATCAAACAAAACAGGTTCAGATGATGTCGAGTAAGAACAAAGTGAGCATTAGTAAAGCTGGAGAAACACAGACAAAGTAATGTTAGCTCGCAGGCTAATGCCGAGCAGTTGCTAATGTTATCCGGTGCAAAGTTATATAACGTTAGCTTTCCATATTACTTCACCAACTAACGCTACCCATGTTACTATCCTGTGTACCACTGTTGATTTAGCCTGCAAGAAAGGACGTAACGGTAAAAAGCAAATGTGGAGCAATTTGTTTACTAACGTTATAGTGATGCAGCCAGGATCAGCCAGCTAACGCTACATTAGCTCGGACCTGCCGGTGTTTGCTTCGTAACATTCAGTTTAGGTTTATTGTATTTTTTATATACAGTCTATGGTTTTTACCAATACTCAGGTACACAGCTTCTCCACCTCGAGTCGCTGTAACTAATGTGACCCATATAACATAAAACACTGCAACAAAACGGTTACAACAACCCAGAGGAAGAGTCATCTACTATCACTAGTTACAGTAAAGTTACTTACTGCGGTCTAACTGTTATAAAGTGTGACAGTCGCATTATAATATTCAGGCCAGCTCACTAACCGTTTCTTTGTCATCCAATACTTTTAGCTGTGCTGACATTGCTGAGCCTCCGGTGACAGATTCAAAGATAGTAAAGATGGTTACTGAAAAGCAGCAGGCAAGCTAACGATGTAGCAGGGCTAAATGCAGTAAATGTACCGTGATCATGTAACGAGCATGGATTAGTTTAACCTGCAGCTGATAAAACTATTACTGTAACGTTGCAGTGGGAGTTTACCTGAGTTTCCAGCTCTGTCTGTTCTCCCTGCCTGTCTACAGCCGCTGTCACTCTGCCTTTTTTCGGGAGTATTGTGCCGAAATGCGGCTGGCTGCGCTGAATGAAAGGTACGGCACCGGTGTTGATCTGCCTCTGAGACGGGAACGTTGAAGTAACAGAGCCTGAACATGTCTGAGTGAAAAGCCACAGCCTGCATGCTGGTGATCCTGCGTTTATTGTGTTATTTCTGTAAGAAGGTAGTTGTGTTTCGGATTATGCTCGCTCATGAGTTCAAGCGAGCACGCATACTCACACATAGGGGCATTATGTAATTTTCAGCGGCCAGTAGCAGTGCGGTTTTTAGATTGCAATCAAGTACAGTATGTGCGAGTATGCGTGCTTCAAACAAAGTGCTGGAAACTCATGTAAATTCCCATGGAAACATTACAGTAATATTTTTTTCGGCTTGAGGTTGAACTAATCCATGCTGGTTGCATGATACAGTTACATTGACTGCATTTAGCCAACATGTTACACGTTAGCTCGCCTGTCGCTTTTCAAGAACTATTTTTGTATCTTTCTCCAGAGGCTCAACAATGTTAGCACAGCTAAATGCATTGGATGATAACGAAACAGTTAGTGAGCTGGACTAAATATTATAAATGAGATTGTTGCCACACTTTGTAACAATACTGTAGTGAATGGGTCTTCCTCTGTGTCCTTCATCGTTATGTTGTATTATTGTATATTATGTGTGTCACATAAATTACAGACGGTGGAGAAGCTGTGTACCTGAGTATCGGTAAAATGACAATAAATCTAAACTTAACTTTATGAAGCAAACAGCGGTGGATCCATGATAACAATTAAAACTCCGGTGTAACAGAGGACTTTAAAAACGATGACGCAGAGACTCGCATTTGGCTTCCTGATTTGGTCTTATAAGTCATGCAAAGCAAAAACATGATGCTACTGACATGTATGTATTTTGTACTGTGTTAATAACTCTTGTATTGTGCATGTCGTTGTATTTACTTTGTGATGACTCCAAGTTCGTTTTCCACCGCCACAGTCCCTTTGGATGGCTGTAGTAGAACTTTCTTCTTTTGCCAATTCAATCTGCTTCCTACACCATCTGCATCTCTCATTGGTTTCACCCATACTTTCATAGTGGCTGGTGCTGAAATAGATCCCAGTCATGACAGCACCAGCTACTCTCATCCTCTTAAAATAAAAACCCGAGAAAGTTTTTTGCTGCAATGCTTTATTTTGAGTTGAATTGATATAGCACATACTCCAGCGCATGCTTTATTGTGAGCATGTGAAGTAAATTATAGTTAATTTGTTGAAGGAAGGGAAAAAAAACATATTCGTGCAAGGGGGGACCAAACACACAACTCTTCAACTGAAAGGCCTGTGCACTACTGACTGAGCTAACATTCAATTCTTGACAGAATTGAAATACATACAGACAGACAGACACACGCACACACACAGATTACTGTCTTTATTAGAGAGATTGCAGTATACAGTATACATATACATATATGTGTTTGCATGGGGTGTATATTCATGTGTAGACCATATAACATTAGGGCTGGCCCCGACTATCCGATGCTTTGATGGGGGAATCTGATTCGACTGTCATAGTCGAAGCTCCTCAGCAAAACAAGGATCATGCCATTTTGGCGAAATGGGGGTGCTCAATGTCTGAATTTACATTACAGAATTACCAGTTTTCTCTCAGTAAGTTAATATAATGCCTATTACAGTATACATTTAAACATATAATGCTGTAAATAAACATGTAAAAAGAAAAAAGCTTTTAATAAATGTATCTGATCATTCATCACCCGCGAGAAATCGCGACGTGCGTGCAGTTGTCGGCTGCACGGAATGCACGCAAAACTCTGCACAAGACCAGTGAATGGCAGGTGAGCAGAGAGAAATGATCAACTAAAAGCCTCAGTTTAGCTGTAAATGTACAGTATAAGTTACAGTGACTAATGAATAGAGACTGCAAGCAGAGCTACTGTGTGTAACCCCACCCGCTAGGAATCGCCGCACACACACATGATTCGACTATGTAAATCTTTAGTCTGGGACAGCCCTATGAAACAATTTGTTTAGTATGATAAAAATTCTTTATGGTAATACATAATACATAATAATACATATAAGACATATTTTATCAGATTTATCAAATGTGCCAGTTCAGTTTGTGGCAAAAGGAGGGGCAATACTCTCTACATCAGTGGTCAGCAATAGGCGGCCCACGGGCCAGAACCAGACAGATTGCTTTGATAGTAGAAAAATAAAAAATAATTAAATTGATAATGGCTGGTGCTGAAATAGATCTCAGTCATGACAGCAACAGTTACGCACATAACCGCTTCCTCTTAAGTGATTGTGCCTCTTTTAAAAAAAAGTGTAAGAACATATTTTTCAGCAATGCTTCATGTCGAGTTTATTAAGAGCTTTTACTTTGAAGAGTTCTGAAGGAAATTCAAGAGTCTCTGGCCTGCTTGACACACCTCTGAAAAAGCCATCAGTAAACGTGTGACTGGATTCCCCAGATTCCCCAAACGCCGGAAAGCACACACACTGCAGCACATGCTTTATGTGAGCAAACATGATTTCAATAATATATTTATTCATGTATTTAAGAATTAATTTTATAATTATTTATGTATTTATATTTTAAGATTCTTGACAGAAACTATTTGGGACCCCAAACAATTTGAAGTTAAAGCCGAATGTCAACAAAACACAAACATTAAATACCTCACAAATCAAGGTACTTCAACACATTGATCAACACATTGATCCAAAAATCAGATAACAACCTAGCATTTCCCTTTATTCAACTTAAAGCAGTCCTGCTCAGTGATTTGCAATGCAATGGCATAACACACCAAGATATATTGAAGGGATGGTTACCACAATATAAATGGTATAGTAAGATCTGTGACATGCATACATCTATGTCTCACGCTATATATTGTCACATTGCCCAACACTAACAGCCGCAAATGAAGGCACAAAAATGTAGGAACTAAGTAAACAAAGAGACTTGAATATAGGTTATAGGAGATTCAATAATGCTTCCTGGGTTTTATGAAAAACGAAACCTTGAAGGTGCTTGATTGATTTTACTGCAGAAGTGACAAGATGGTAGTATCAAATCAATTTCAAGATAATAATGGAAAGAAGTAGGTATGGAAAGAAAGTAGGAAGCATTTTAAGGGTAAAAAAACGCAACCTAGCTGTTGGTGAGGATGTCATTAAAAGCAGTAGTCCGCAATGTCACAAATCAAGGACGTATTGCATCATAATACTTCCACTTGCATTGCAGAAGTAACACTAATACTAGACAGCACTGTCATAAACAGTCAGACAGGACTGATCATGTCCTAAATGACCCAACATGAACATGATCTTTGTTCCTAAATCGGTTATATTCATGTACTGACATAAATTCCACTATCCTTATCAGCTACTGGTGGAAGAGCTGGCGAGGTCATTTAATAGCAAGGTGGAACTGAGGACTGAAGATTATTTGAGTACTTGCATTATTCAAAAAGTAGCAGCAGTGGATCCCATTCAAAATCCCCCACTGTGCTTCATTTCTAGACATGCAGGCCTGCAGTTTGTCCATCACTGCCAGCTCCCTTTGAGCATAACAACAAAGCTCTCATCGCTTTTTTGCTGCTGAGGTCTTATGTTCATGTCTACTTCTATTGACATGCAGTGCAAACATTTATAATTACCGTTAGCTCTGTGATATCAGCCTGCCTTGAATAACCTGCTGTGGCGTTTTACCACCTGTTACTAATCGCTCTGTGAATTCGTCACGGCACCGGCAATGATTCAAACCAACACTGGGTGCCCCACAAGACCCTCCAGGAAACGTAGCAACCGGCAGCAGCACAGTGCTCAGAGAGCCGGGGGAGCGACTTCATGGATTTTTTGCATCATTAACTATTTATGAGTTGCCACTTCATGTTATTTACACTGGACTGATGGTAATGCTGTTCAGAGCTCAAACGCCATGCAGGGACCCGCTGGGATAGCGGAGTGGAGGGTGTAGGGGGAGGCAAAGGCATGTGTGAATCTGTTAAATATTGTACGCAAACGCCACCTGCAGCTGCAAACGTGGAACGGGGTAAAAAGGGCGAGTTGGAAGCAACTCCAGGGGGACAGAGAAATGAAGCAGACTGCAGTGCATGCCGACAGGGCTTTGTGTGGCAGGGCACTGTGACTATATAATGCATAAGTCAAAGCCTTACCACAAGCCACAAGGAATATTCAGTTGACCTGGTTTATCTTTAGCTTTAAACCACAAGAGTTGATTGCATCACCATTTGCAGTAAATGTGTCATAGCTGAAGATAGATTATGCATCGTCTGCTTCTGCACTTAAGGTTCAAGTCTGTAGAGCTGCTAGTATTCCAACTATTTATCTAGCTAGCTAGCTATCTTTCTGTCTCTTAGTTTATGAGACAGACAAAGAAATGGTATCGTGTGCGTTTTAGCCCCTTTAAATGAGCAATAGGTTTAACATCAACGTATCAGTGTACCTGCCTGAATATTCATGTCTCTTTCTTTCTCAACAACTCTCTCATATTGAAAGGCAAATAAACAATATGTGCAGATAACTAGAAATGCATCAGCATGGAAATGTGTCAAAATCTGTTTCACAACATGGCATGCAAACTGTAAATGAAACACTTGGAATGTCCAATCAGACAAACAGCTGTCACACACTTTCTCAGTGCAGATGCTCAAAGAGAAACGAATTGACCCTTCAAAAATGTTGGAAATGTAGGAAGTGGAGTTGACTTATTCTTTATCCAATTAAAAAAAAAGTCAAGCTGCAGACAACAAAAAAAATAAATAAAACATTTTGGTTGATATGAAGAGCAACAGCATCCTTGGAGTTGCCTCAAGACTGTTGCTTCGAACACTGAGGGACTTCTTGTTGCCAGGAAACATTTGATATGATTTTTCATTTTGTTGATAACTGCTGGGAGTGTTGCCCATCTACACTGTTTTAGTTTATCAGCACCCTGAGGCTTTTATATATGTTTGCCAAAAGGGATAGCATCTTTGTTACTGTATGATTTTCATTAGGTCCCTGTTTGTTGTTGTCTGGTGTTTCTTTGGGTGTTGCTTTTATGGAGCAGTATCTGCTTTTGCTCTGCCTATTTCTCAGCACAATTTTATTACAAGATTGCTTTAACTTTCCTCCACAAGGTTGAAAAAGTGTTTGTGTGGTTGTTTAATAGACAACTGGATCATGTCCTTTTACAGGGTTAGATCACACTGATCAGATTGACTTAAAAATCCAGATTAGAGATCTAGTTGATACAAATGTTGATACATTAATCATTCATCTTCAGTTATTACAGTGCGTTCAGACCTATAAAGGCCCTTTCAGACACAATGCAACAACAGCACAACTGCGCATTAAAACCCATTATTTCCAATGGCTTGACGTGGCTATGTGACACAACGGTTTGTCGTTGGGCCGTTTTGCAGAAAGTTCAATTTAGCTGAAGAGTACAGAATGCGCTGCTGCTCCAGAAACTTCCCATTGCAACAATGTCCTGTTCATCACGAACTGCCATAATCCCATGCTCTTGAACTGTCAAGTTCCTGCACTGCAGCTATCTTCTGAGCCTGGACGGCAGCTGTTTCCTAGCTCACCTGCCTGTCTCCCAGTTGTCACCAGCCTCCATTCCTGCACTCCAGCCACAGGCCTCCAGTCCTGCTGCACTGTTGCCAACCTCTGGTCCCACACTCCAGACAACAGACTCTGGTCCTGATCTCCTGTAACATGGCCAGGCCTCCAACCCGACCTCCTGAGGGGTCTGTCTCCGCCGCTGTTCTCCAGAGGGGTTCTGTCTTCGACCACCTCCTGCACCCAGACTGTCTGCATAAGAACTCCTGCTCCATGAAGCTGGTTTATTACCAAGAGCGATCCTTTTCACATTGTCATATTGTTTTTTTTTACATTGTCATTTGATTCATTATTAAAAAATATTGTTTACAGCTGCTTTACTTGTAATACATAATATATTTCATTTCCAACCTCTACAAATACAAAACAGTGTAGCCAGGTTCTTTTAAAATGTGTCGCTGTTTGCAGAGGAACTTGCGATTTCACCAGTCCACATTTTGCTTGTTATGCTAGAGGGTACATTTGCTTCAAATACATAGCATACTCAGTGATCAGCAGTGTCATGCTAGGTCTGAGTCATTTCCCATCAAATTTGTAGAAATAAATGTGGAACATGGTGTCATCTATTCAAACCATGCCATGCTTGTATCCACTTGTACTCACCTGCATCCTCTTGATAATGTTGGCTTCACAGCCTTTGAGGGCCTTGATGTTGGCTCATTAAATACCATTTTCTCTCAGTTATTTAGGCTTCTTCAGTTCACAGTGTGGAGCCGTGAATATTGCCTAGGTCTCACCCATGGAGCTAACAAAGGGTAGATTAGTTCTAGATCACCATATTTCCTCATTGCTATCATCTGAAAAACATTAAACAGGCTATAATTTGACCAGTGTGATTTGTGCTAGTGCTTCTTTGCCACAACAATCCACAGCCAGTGTAGTGTAATGTTGACTGCCTAATCCACAGCCACCCAGAATTCCCTTTGAACTCCTGATTGCGAGGCAAATTTTTATTAAGAAAGTGCACACATTATTTGTGGCAGTCAATGAAGCTTCAAGGAGTCGTTGTGACAAGCAGAGCCCAAGAGCTTAAATTGCCAACCTTCTCCACTAGCATGGCTATAATTAGCCCAAAATTAACAAGAAATGTTTGCTTTAGTTAAATTATTCAAAACGTTTATTTCACTTGTCAAGGCTTAGATCAACTTGTTGTTTTTAATGTACTTTTTTATTTTTTTCTGTCAACTGGAAAAGCTTTTTGCCTTTGTGTTTCCCTGGTTGATCCCATTGCCTTGTTACAGCTTGCATATTGTGGCCAAATTCTACTTATTTAAAACTGATGCATCATGAAACACACCTGTA
Source organism: Micropterus dolomieu (assembly GCF_021292245.1). Taxonomy (NCBI): domain Eukaryota; kingdom Metazoa; phylum Chordata; class Actinopteri; order Centrarchiformes; family Centrarchidae; genus Micropterus; species Micropterus dolomieu. The sequence continues at coordinate 6,887,602 of NC_060152.1, forward strand.
TGTTAATACTATCTTTATAGTGATTTTGTAGACGAACTTTCAAAAGGAAATATTCTTTTATATTATAGATAAACAAAAACAAGCTCTGTTTGTTCAATGTCATAATGTCCCTTTTATCAAAATAAGCACTGGAAGTCTGTAGAGGGGTTGTACTCTGCAGTGTGAAGGTGTTTTCAGACAGAATGCAAAGCAAATTTTTGCATGAAGTTATTTCCGTTTTCATTCCAATTTGAACAGTGGAGTGTTTTGCTGTCCGTATTCCCAAACAACCAATATACCAACTGTAGAGACATTAGCGTTATCTACCTAGCATGTCCTCCCCAACGTGTGTGTGTGTGTGTGTGTGTGTTTGTGACAGCTCAGACTCTGACAGATGTCAGAACTCCCCAGGAACTCCAGTTCTGTATGTTTTTTTCTCCAGTTCTTGTCTGTTTATGATAATGTGGAGTCAGAAGTTAAAACCTTAATATGAGCCCCATTTTTTTGCTCAAGTTGAAATATTAAGCTTGCAGATGAACCTTCACCTAAATTTGTGTGCATTAAAGTCATTCACTTTGTATGCAATCGCATGGCCCCCAAAGTTCTCTTTGTGTTCAGTCTGGAACACTAATATATCATCACCTTTTACAGATGTTTTGGTAACGTGTTAGCAGTTAGTTGCTTGTTTATCCATCCAGCAGATACAGAGCAACATTTGCATTATTCTGGGGTCGTGTTGAAACCAAAATGAAAAAAGTCCAATTTGTATCCTCATTGTAGTTCTGTTTTAACAACTCCAAATGGAAATATTTGGCTCTTTAGCTGCTAAATTCCACATGTGTTCACCAGCTAGTTATTGTGTGCCGTTTGGTGCTGAGCAGGTAGTGTTTAAAGGTTTATCTTAGCTTTTAGCTTGAAACAGCTGCCTGCATGTGGACTCAAGGTTGATGAAAGCACTTAACCAAAAAAGTAAAACCAAAGTTTTACTTAAAACATGTTTCTTTAGGCTTGCACCACTGCAGAACTTTTTTTTACAGAGCTCTAAAGAGCATTTTTACGAAAAAAAAATGTTCTTTGCAGCAGAGTCAGATGGTTCTCTGAGCTTTATTGTGATATAAAGAACCAAGCAATAGTGCATGAAATGTTTCCAATCAGCATAATTTTGTTTTTTTTCATAGCCACACAGGGTCATTATTGTATTTCACCAGGTGTCGTTTTTATATGAAACATATCAGATGGATTTTTGAATAAGTTTGGTTCTATGTGACCCCAACCAACTCATTTTACAAGAAATGTCTGTCAACCCAGCCTAGTCCAGGAAGAATGTCCGTGTTTGGACAATTCGGGCCCCACAAAATGAACTGAAAGAGGCTAAAACACTCCATACAGCTAAGGGGAACTGCAGATGTGGTTGATAATTCTCTGGGGGTTCACAGCTAAATCACCATTCACATATACCATTGTCAACACTGATTAGTGCAGCTTTCATGTCCAAAACGATTTTATTCCACTTTCAGCAGTTAAAAAGAGGTAGCTACAGTTTGAATGGACATTTCAATTGTTGAGTTGGTTTAAATCATACAAATATAAAATGCATTGCTGCTTTTATCTGATAGACTGTCATATATGACATTATATGGCTACTTAGCTTGTTAATTAACGGAAGCCAGGGAGAAAGACATTCATGCATATGTAGAAGCTTAATGAATATAACATTGTGTTGTCTAAAGCTTTATTTATATTTTTATTTGCGTAAGATGTGAACAGATAAAGGCGGAGCATAGAGCTAAGTTTCTGTATTGAAATGCAGTCAAAACTCATTTGCATTACAGTTAGAGTTATGGCAATTTAAGTTCAAGTTCAGTTTTTACAATAGCACAACCATAACTTTGGTTCATGAAAAATATACATACTCATTAAAGCTGATTTGATGTACTGTTGTTGTTTTACTGGTGTGTTTTCAGCATGTAAATGTGATAATATAGAGGGGCAATGTGTGTGTAAAAATACACGAAGAAAAAATTGTTCCAATTAATCTATATTGCATAAAAAGTAAACGTTATTTGCTCAAATGTTTGGTGTAGTTGTCATTCACCGAAGTGAGGTACAATGAGTCAGTTTGGATTTATCGCACATCAGCTGTAGAAAGAATCCAACTTACAACATATAGTATAGACTATGTACAAAACTCAGACAACCCATATTACTCTATGAGCTACTAAACAAACCGTACTATTGCTTATTTCCCAATAAAGGAATTGTGGCTGTCTGCTGGGTCTTTGTTGTTGTTTGTGAATAAAATTATTCATGGTGACTAATGTGCAAAGTGTCAAATCCAACGTATTGATTGCAGATGGATTAATTGAAGATGACATTGTGTGTTTTGGCGAGGGTACATTTATGGAAGTTCACCATTTATTAACGCAACGTCGACCCGAGGCGATGAGGTAATCTGTTTTTTGCACTCTAAATGCAGACTGTGTGTTAAATCCATTTTTTAAAAACAAGGCGGGGGAGAAAACAGCGCCCAGATTCTAATGCGGCTAGATTGACAGACAGATAAAGGGGATACAGTAATACAATGACAGCATGACAATCTTGCCACGCATTTTATGGTGACGAATAATCAAAAATCCTTTTATCGATGACACATCAAGGAGCATTTAGTTTATGCTTTGGTTAATCCTATTGACTATTTTGTGATTTCTCTCTCCCTTACTTGTTCCAATGTGCTATATTTGTCTCATAAATACTGGATATTTTGGCTTGACAAATTGCTATACAGACACAATCCTATTAAGGGATGCAATGTTGTGTTCACTGCCAGTGACATTCTGTTTGGGTGTTGCATTAGAGACTATGACTACTGTACTGTGTTGTCATTAATGGATAATAAGAGTATTTTGTATTTTTAGACATTTTTCTCAACACACCACTATTTTTCATTATCCCTAAACAATCGCCACTGCAGATCTATGTTGTTCTAATGTGCCACAAGATCCCTTTCGTCAGTCAGTCAATCAATTAAAAAATCTTTATTCATCCAGCACTTTACTGAAGACAAGTCCTTTAGAAGAGACTGAATCAAAGAAAACACTATATAAGAGAACCAGTTAATATGGGTTTTAATAAGGAAGATTTTACTAGTCAGGATAAAATGTCAAATAATCAAAATACCAGGTATTCAGTCAGTCAGTGCTATCTGGACAAGTACATGGATCTATATTGGTAATTCTTATTTGCAGTATTGGAGAACTATTTATCTAAACAACTGCAAAATTGCAGAATCTGAAATCCAATTTCAATATAAAGCAATGGTGTAAAAGTGTACCGCACTTTTAAAGCACTGTGTGATGTGACTTGTGAAATCTAATAAATTGCTTGAAGTGATGTCACTTGAAGTAAGCATAAAAAAAAAAAAGGAAAATCTGTCGTCGAGTTAGAACGAAGTGAGCTTTACCAGAACTCTGTAGCCAGCTCCTCATCTCTGCTTGAGGCTCGCAGCCCAAAGCTCAAGTTGCACTGTGGGAAATGCTGCAGCGGATAAGACACATACGTCTGGTGTGGGAGACCCGGGTTTGATTCCCACTGTGACATCCATCAATGTGTCCCTGAACAAGACACTTAACCCCTAGTTGCTCCAGAGGTGTGTGACCTCTGTCATATATAGCAATTGTAAGTAGCTTAGGATAAAAGCGTCAGTTAAATGACTAATTATTTATTTATAATAATTTCAATGTCGGCACCAGGTTTTGACAAGGTGTGTGCAAGTTATAGAAGTTATAAAGAAGTACTTTTTAAATACAAATAATGTGCATAACAAGTGACTTCTAATACATTTTAATACAAGTTAAATATAACATGGAGATGATAGTACAAATACTACTATTAAGTAATCTAATCAACCAGTCTAACCTATTTCCATAACTAAGCTTTTAAATGTTGAAAACACTACATTTTAAAATAATTTAACATTACTTCCGCAACATGGCATAACACAAACACCAGTCCCTTTATTGTCTACTTGTCCTTAATGTTGTATGGGTGTTACCAAGATGGGTTTCAGACTTTGCACACATTTCCTGAATTTTATGTTGAATGATTGACATTGTTTCCTACTTTATACATGACCCAGAGTTGTGGTAATGTGGCAATAAATAGAAGACAAAAAAAGCACATTACAAACTCTAAAAACTACATCAACCCAGTGTGCCACCTGCATTTCACTTCAGACTCTCTACCTAACATTATATCCATCACAGAAAGTAGAAGGCTGCAGCTGCAGGTGGTTTTGAAGCTGTTGTGGGTAGAAATAAACATCTTGACAGCTTGGAAACCACCCTTGTTGTCTTTGTTATAGGGAATCTGGTCTTTAAGAACACTTTGTGATATGTTTTGGACTCATGTCTCGCGTCTGTTTTGACTTGGACCTGTCTGGATAATGTCTTTTGTAAAGATGTACAAAATGAAGAAATTTAAATTATGTTGTTTTTTTCAGTTTAAGGAATTTCTTCTGTTAGACACTATATGCTTCTATGCATTCAAAGCTAATTACTATTATTACTATCATCTCTTTAAAGTTAAAGTTAGGCTTTGTATCAATATCAATGTTCCTGCTTAACTTTCTTAAATGTATAAAATTTGGCTTCAGTGCATTTTAAATTTTTTCCCAGGCCTTAAAATTAACTGTAGACTATCAATGCCAAACTGGTAGCCGAGTTTGAAAACAAAAACTCTTTATTAAAAATTACAAATTTTTTCCCCGTATGCGTTATGTATGAAAAGACCCAAAATGAACAATGTAAGCGGACTACTTGATTACTTTAAGCAAAGTATTAAAACAGCATCTGTATAGGAATGATTTTGCCCCGAGCTGTTTGATCCATATAAGTTGCTGATCACTGTAACCATGATCAAGCGCTTTCCAATGTATGAAGCACTTTGACATTAAACTGTTTTTTGGTCCTTTGATTCAAACTTTAACTGCAGCCTTGATACACAGTAAATTTGATTTAATCTATCCATGTTGTTCTTATGGTAGCATTGACCTTCTCACCACCTTGACAGGCGACAGTCTCTGCTTCGGTCACAAGCAGGAGGAGGTGGTAAGGTCCTGGAGAGCATTATTGAGTTTTCAGTGACATGAATTATGATAAATTATCGGTCAATAATTTAACACGTGTGTCAGATAGAGTATATTTACAGGACCACCTGGAGTTGCCTGAATAGAGGTTACACTATAGGGAGTAAATAAATAATACAGCTTTTTTACCAAGCGCTCTAATACCATTAAATATTCAGCTATTTGGATGATCAAATTTGCTGCTAAATTACAGCTTCCCTGTTGATAGGACTGGGAGGAGAGGTGGCCAACGGGTGCTGCAGTGGGAACTTAGCCAGAGTGGGAAACAACACAGTCATACACACACTCACAGACACACACACATGCTATAAGACACCCATATGCCTGTCTGTGTGAGCTAGAGTTACACACAGAGAAGCACACAAATACAATCTGTATATACACAATCACACAAGTGCAGACACAAAAATACATAAGCACACACAGCCCCAGGTGGCACATGCTGGCATACGCTGCCTTACCTGATGATGCTGTATGCATCAATGAGCGCATCCAAAATAATCCAGTGTTTACCCGAAGAGGGCTGGTTGGAGTTCAGATTCTGTCTGAATATTTCACATTAGGACGAGGATTATTTGAGAAATAATATATGTATAAATACATTCCCAGCCATCATGTGTTTCTCTATTATAAAATATAATACAGTGCTGTGACAAGCTTCATTTTCTCCAGGCTCTGCCCTTTGACAGACTGGTGGAGTTATTAGTATTAACCACTGTTAGAATCATCGGCAAAAAAAAAAAAATTGGCATCCCTAACCATGATATGAGAATTGGTAAGCAAAATGAGAAATGAAGCAATTAGAGAGGTTCACATACATTATTTAGCGCTCATTAGCTTCCTGTGACACTGTAGGCGCCACACCAATGAAAAGTGTTGGCCAGGCTCAGGCAATTAGTAAAATTAGTGGCACAGGATTTGGCGTTGATTCAGGCCACATGGCCCAGAAGATACCAGACTGGTGTCAGTCGTGTAATTTATAACTTTGCACATGAAATAATAGGATTGAAAAATCACTGGGGGTACCAGTGTGTCAACCTGTATTACCCAGGCGACAAGGGTTGTCCCTTGGACAGAGTGAACAGCAGCAGCCTCCTCTGATTTTTAGTGAAGTGCACGGTGCAGTCGGCCATTTTGTGTCTCTCTGAGAAAAATAGAGGACAGAGGTCCAAGCGGATGGTAATTAGCAGTCTGGGTTGTGTTTGTTTTCATTTTGCGCATGTTTGTGCTGATAAAGTTTGACTTGCCAAAAATCCCAGTCCCGTGTTGGATTCCGCTCAAGCTGTTCCCCAGCATCCTTCAGGAACGATGGGAAATCTTGTACACTGCCACTGGTCACAGCACAAACAGACGGTGGTAATCAGTGATTAGTGGACATGTTACAGTATACAGAGATAAGCCCACACCCCAACCCTTCAATCTGAATCAATAGCACCACATGAAATACATAAAATGTACATGTGTGGTGGCAGATATTTTGTTAACCAGCAAAATAAGCACTAAGGGCTTGTAGCAATCTATTTAGTAACTTAAATTATGTATGTATTAACTTGAAAAGGAGTAAAAATAAATACATTGCTTTTGGTCAGAACACAGACTAAAGAGGCTAAAGAAACACAAAGCCATTTTGTTAAAACAGGCAATTTAACAACACAGTTTTGATCCCTTTAGGTTTTGAGCTTAAGGTCTGCGGCCAGCTTCAAATGACTGTAGGTCCACATCCAACACCGGAGCGTAGCTAAATAACATTTTGCAGCCTATTTATCATTACAGGGGAAAAAAGGAAGGCAGAGAACAAGCAAACCAAATAAACAGGTGTTGTGTGCTTTAGAAAAAGCTAATGCTAACGTGTTCTGGAATAGAGAGGCATAATTATACTGTGCTGGATTATGGAAAACATTGTGCATGTTAATTACACCAGGTATGCTCATTGATTTTCTGTTATAATACTTAAATGTGTCATTAATAATTCATTTTCCTGCCAGCCCATTCCATTTTTCATGCACCTGTGTTGTTGATGTGAATGACGCTGTGTCATTGCTGATGATGGCTATGTAGTTCATCATGGAAAGTAATTTCTGCAGTGACACCCACTTATTTGTCTTTAAGGAGCCACTGACAATGTCCATATTGTAAGAAATGACTCTCCACTCAGACTGCATGAGAGCCATCTCTTTTTTTCTCTTTGAAAATCTATGAACTTTCTGAAAAGGCTTTTATTAGTGCATTTGCTATGCAGCTAAAACTTAAATAGGGTAGTTGTCGCAAACGAGTGCCTTTATTTGGTCAAACTTACAATCACAGTCAATAAAACTGTCAAATTATCTTTTTCCAGTTCTTGTAGCTCTCTCAGGCCAAAAGACATTAATGAACCGTTCAATTCCCCTGAGCTGCTGCTTCAACAACTTGGCCTGTGGACCTGACTTCTCTGCTTGCTGATTTTCTTCTCCAAGATCAGCGTTTGATGAAGACTAATTCCCTTGTTCTCTTCTTTTAAGAGCACACATCCTTCTCCTGTCATCTTAAAGGACCGCATCCCTGAGGGGGGGATCTGTCAAACAATAGTAGAGAGACAAGCACGACAAGTAAACAAACCCAGAAACAACAACAGCGGCCACGGGCGCAATCAAGTTTGTCCTTGAATTTCCACACCTGTGAGCGCTGAACGTAGCAGGGCCATTTGTGAATTGGAGAGAACGCGACATGTTTGTCCAGCATCAACTCGGCAGCGTGTTTATCCCCTCGTTTTTCCAGCATTGTTTGTCTTTTCTTTGTGGCACTGAAATGCTCAAATTGCATTTCTCAGATGTTGGTTCCCTGGAGGTGTGCGCTTGTCGGCAGATGTCTGCGGGAAAAGCGAAAAAGGAAGGGGAGAGGATGAGGGACTGGAAGAAAGATAAAGAAAACAGGAAGAAAGAGAAGAGAGCGTGCAAGCAAGAGAGATCTCCCACTCATTCTCCAATGTAGCTCTGAATTTATGCTGAAATGCTTCATCTGCCATATATGCTCTTTAGCAATGTAAATGCATGTTGATGATCTTAGATCTTGCAACAATATGGCACATGTGTCTTATACCGCAGAAAGTTTTTCACAATTAGTTGTTTGGCATAAGATGATAAACTATTCACAGCTCCTGTGAGCAACGTCCAAGTTATGGAAGTTTACCACAAACATGCATTTTATTTATTTACTTTTCCCTGAGGTACAACACTCTGACAAGCAAACTCCTGCTAAAAAGCATGAAATACAGAGCTGTTTCCCTGCAATAATAATTCAATTTTGCTTATTTTATTTGTTCATTTATTTATATTACTTCTTTTTCAATCAAGGAACTAACCTTGAGATGAGCATAACTGCTAATAAGTGCTATACAGTACAGTTGAATCCCCCCCCTCTGCTTTGAAAGAGGCTTCCTCTCCAGGCACTGAATAGCGTATAATAGATATTGAACTGTAAATTTGAATTGAAAGCTCGGGTCATTGTGCCTCATTGACTTTCGACCACAAAAACCAAATGATGTCTTAGTTGAGAGAAATATATCAAAGGATATCAACAATTACGAGTCATAAACACGCCTGGAGACGTGCCTGGCGGGTGTATAGCAGCGGGAATTAGCATGTTGAGCTGATAAATATGCATGTAAAGACGCTCCCAGGGGAATAACACGCATGTGATTGATAGCTTTGGAATTGAAGGATGTGTAAATTCCTTTTATTCTAGGGGTTGTGCTGTTGTACCACCGAAATACATAGCACTTGTTAAAAGTTTTACCAACTTTATAATCCTTAATGCCACATCTGTTTGCTGTCTTTATAGCGCCTGTAAAACGTCATTAAATTATTACCACCAGCTGGCCTCATTGCACAATAACCTCACTTATCTGTTATTCTCTGGGAATACTTTTGATTTATAGACCCTCTTAGAATAAATGATATTTTATACATATGTATATATAAATAAACAAGGGGAAATGTGTTCTCTTAAATAATTCATGAGTTGTACTTTGAATAAGTTACTTAGTAGAAGTTTTTTTTTTTTCCAGCAAGTATGAAAGAGGTTTTTTGTGGCAGATACAGAAGACGTTTGATTCCAGTTTAGACGGCAGAGCAGGTTTGTTTACTGAGAGGAATCCTTCTAAAATATTTTATTGGATTAAGTGTAAAGAATTTAATTTTTAAAAATTAAATATTGCACAAACATCTTCACAATAATTGGGTTTCTATAAACAGGATTTTTATAAACATGGTTTGCACATTTAAAAATTCTGTCTTGTTGTCATTTTCATTATCACCATTATTAATTAATTTAGTGTAATAAAAAAAATTAATTGAACAGCTGACAGTTGTTGAAACTAAATGTAAATAAAACCTCTAATAAATGCAGGATGTTTTAAAAAATAATATCACATACAGTAGTCAGTTTTCAACACTGCTTCAAATCCAACACCTCATCACTCAACTCTAAAGAATTCCAGCACCCCCTAATGTCAATATGAAGCTATTGAAATTAAATGGAAAAAATGGACAAATTGACATTATTTCAGCACACAAGTACTCTAAGAAAAGTGGGAAAATCTAAAGTGATATCCAAACACACAAATACAGCTCAGGTAGAGGAGTGATCTCTGTGGCTATACTGGTGCTTATAAATAGCACTCGCCCTGGAGTAGCAATAAAAGCTGTTTGCGTAGCTGCTATATGTTTAGTATGTAATGATATATTATTGCTCTAGGTAGTGGGAGCATGTCCTATGTGCTCGGTCCTCTTGGGTATAATTGCTTCAGAAGAGATAAACTGGAGGGAGAGAGAGCAGGAGAGAGAGGTGAAAAGAAAGGGAAGCAAGACAAGATATTAAAGATTAATAAGGTGTGTGTGTGTGTGTGTGTAAAGCTGTAAGAGTGATTCTTTTCATTTAGCTATAGTCTTTTATTTCCCATTGTGCTTGTTTTTTTTGCTCACTTTGAAATTCAGACTATTTGGAGAGACCCTCTAAGGCCTTATTGGTGCTGCTGTGTAATGCAGAACATGCAGAATTTCCAAGCTATTTTAAACCACGTTATAGCTGTCAATCATGAGAGCCACAACACTGGACGCAATGGTGGGAATTAAATGTATTTTTTTTGTGATCATGTTTAATAAATGAGACTATTAATTAATACATTTCCATGACAAGAGAAATTCAATATTTTACAGTTTTTAGTTTTTATTTGCATTTTGACGAAACAGAAAGCATTACCTTTAGAAAGAATGCACAAAATGCTTTCAAGGGACAAACCTGTAACTGTTCCACTGATAACTAATAGTTGAGTTTGCACCTACTTGTGTCTAACAAAAGCTGTCTTGGCTTAGGGGCACATTTTATGATCCATAATTACAGTAAAATAAATGTATTTAGTGATGTAAAACTTGTCTCTCAGATGCAGTAAATGAGCTACAGTGTTGTTGTTTTTTCATAACAGATTTACTGTAAGTCTAGTTTTTAAAGTACATGTACACAAATATGTCCTTTTTCAATGCAAGAAAAGGAAGTGTGAATGTGTATTATGGTAGCGTACTGCTTTAAATTCCAATTAAAAAAGTAAAGCATGTGCACACATACAGTATATTCATGTACATACACACACACACACACACACACACACACACACAAACGGCGAGAGTATCAGTGTGAAGCTCAGAATAAAGGAGCCTGTGAATTTGGCCAGGTTTCCGTGTCAGAAGCAGCCTGTATGTACATTTGCGTTCGCAGGCTTTAGAAGGCTCTTTTTTCACACCCTGCTGTTTTCCCCTGATAATTTAATGTCCATATTCTTCTCTTCAGGCATTAAAACCCTCTGAAGTTCATTCTCTGCCTTTGTACTCTATGAGGCTGCACAGTGGGTTTGGGAAACACACACCACACTCAGTAGGTCCTCTGTTGTATTGCCTACCGAGTGCCCAACCAATTACCAAGTTCAAACACACAGTTATCACTGTGTTTTTGCTGCTATCCTCTGATTTGGCCAGTGTTTGTACCAGACTTTTTTTCTCTCTTTTCAAGTTGAGCTTCTAATAGAGATGGATGCTGATCATGGCATGTTACTTATTCTCACAGATGACAAGGCAAAAATTCTAACTTAAAACTCCTACTTGTAGAATACTGACTACAGTCTATCATTCTCACATTTATGTTGACAGCATAGTTTCATGTCAATAAAACTGGTCCAGTTTGGTTGCTTTCTGTGTGTTTACTGTCTTTAGTTTTAAGTGGTGTACATACAGGACTGATTAACCTACTAACACAGGAGGAGCATTAACCAAAACAGTTTTAAAACGTTACTCAGAGTTACTCAAAGTTAGTCACTCTTGAAGATATTTTCTGTGTGCTCTGACCAACCAGTGTGTCACCCTGATTGAAATGATATAATGGACAACAAGTCCTCCAGGAATAGCACCCCTACCGGTGGCGTTTGTCCATGCCTCCCAAAATGGCAATTTCACAAAGGAGGTGAACACCAGCTGCAAGCAGATCGGCCGTGGGTTCATCAATTTTACCCCCATTCACGTTAGCGGAGCGCTAAACCGGTTAGCCTGCTCAGCCGGCAAAAGTCAATACAGTGGATGCTGTAGCGCTACTGCCGACTAGTGTTTGGGGGTGTAATTGCAGGTTGATGGACACACGGATGCACAAGTATAAATGCCTGGCTACCCTACGCAGGAGTATAAATCATGCTTTAGGTTTAGGCACACACCCTGTGAAGGTTAGGGTAAGGATTTAGAGCTATGGGGGGCTGTCGATGCTTTTAAGACTAACATAGTTAGCTAGCTAATGCTAATGCTAATGCTACAAAACTAACGTAGCTAACACTACTTAATTTTATTAAAAAAACAAATCAATCTTGTTTCACATGGGAACTTGTTCATGGGAACCTGAAATGCTGTTCTCCCAAGTGAAAGGTGGCTAGGTTGCTGACCTTCCACCCACAGCTGAATGTAAATGTAGTAAACTTGAATGTATTAAAGGGGCTATATGTAGTTTTTTTTTAATGAAGAGAATCCCTTGTTTATTGCCTGTATGTGAAGGGATTGTAACCTCAGACAGAGTGTGCCTAATCCTAAATATAGACTCCGGGTCGGATTTTCCGGGAATCCATTGGCTGTGACTGCATGCATGGTCCGGAGCCTCTTGCCTTCTGACCCTGTACCATACACACAGCAACAACACCACAGCTAACGAGATGGAGTCAGCCTAAACCAAAAAACTACCAGCTCCCAACCCAACACAGACTCCAACACATAATCCACGTGAGGATAAAAACCAACAACAAAGTGTCATGTGCTGGAGCCCTTCAGGCTAAATGAGAATCAAATCGACTTTGGGTGAAAACAAGGTCAACATCAGAAAGGCTATAGTCACAGGAAAGAGCTCTGCTTTGTTTTGAAACCCACAAAACCGACTCAGAGTTGGCTTTCCTCCTTTCATTCCTTGGACAGGTAACTAACATTATTGCAAATCATGTGAAATATATTGTGATTTTGTGTTTTAGTTGGCTCAAGATAAGGTTAAGCATTTGCTAGCGTTATCCTGTGCAAAACACTATAGGCTTTCACATTACTTTACCAAGTGTACGATCCATATTACTATCCTGTGTACCACCAGGATTATGTCAAAGTGTCAATTTTAGCCTGCAAGAAATGATGTAACGGTACAAAGCAAATGTGGAGTTTGTTTTTACTAGCCTATAGTGATGCAGGCAGGGGCAGCCAGCTCTCGTTAGCACACATCTACCATTGTTTGCTTCGTACACAGCTTCTTCACCGTCTCAGTTGCTGTAACTTACGTGACCCAAATAATAGACAATAATGCAACATAACAGCGCAGGACAACACCACAGTGGAAGATCCATCCACTACAGTAACGTTACTTAGTATGGTCTAACTGTTATAAATTGTGGCAACAATCTCATTTGCAATATTCAGTCCAGCTCACTAACCATTTCATTATCATCCAATACAGTTGGCTGTGCTGTCATTGCTGAGCCTCTGGTGAAAAAAACAGAAAGAGTTTATGAAAAGGGGTAGGGGAGCTAACGCTGATGTATCACATTAAACAATATTCATTTAATATTTGTAAAATATTTCCCATTAAAATGCTGGCATGGCCAGATAATGCTTTGGAGTCTAAAAGCAGAGAGATGCTAAAGGTGCGATCACACTGATACCATGAGGCAAAATGTACTCCATGTGCTGTGGGGAAACACAGGCAGGACAGGAAATAGTGTGGGTAGGTTAATAAGCATAAACTGTAGAAGCTAGCATGGCTAGCAGGCTAACAGCTTCATTCCACAAGTTGTAAATTATACTCCCTTTTATCAAGCACTTAAATGACATTAACCTGTATTACTGTCCTTGCACTCACTGCAACCAGCATCACTGGAGCCTGCATTATGTTGTACAATTAGATAAAGTATATAAAATAAATAAGTGCCTCCTGAGGTCAGTCCCACCCTGACTCTCAAATTGGCTGGTCAATTGAGAGCCTCAAACAAAGACCAGACATCTCACCCCGTTCCTCACAGAAATTGATGGGGAGCCAAGTCTGGTCTGACTGCATTTAAATGTGTAGGCTATATATTTGAAGTGGGCTATGCAACACAGAAGCAAACAAGGAAAACAGAAAACTATTTTGGAGTATGCACTGGCTGTGTGACCACGTAAAATGATTGCAGGTGGGTTTTTTTGAGAGAACCATCTCCTGGATATGTGTAGTTATGAACAATTCTCTTACTTTCAAAGGAAGACACATCATAGTGGCATTATATACATAATCAATGTCACACAGAAGTAATAAGGAATTTAGGAATAAGGAAATTAAATAAAGCTCAGGTTAACAACATTCTCTGTGTAGAAAGCTTAAGTTCAACATGAATGCAGAACCCCAGATCGTCCACTCCCTTGTCCCCCATCAACTTGTTCCTTTGCTCCACGACACAAGCCTCCTTTGAGTACAGCAGGTTTTTTATTCTTCTTCCTCTGTGTGGTAAAAACGTTAATTTTGTTAGAGAAGGGTAGCTCATGATTTCCCCAGAGAGGCCCACATGGCCTGTAGAGATCTACCTGTCAGCACACCTGGGCTCCTCAGCACAACCCAGTCTTTCTTGCTGACTCTACCGCCTCTGTTTACAGAGACGAGACATGAAAAATGCAACAGAGGTTGTCGTCATCCAGTGTCAAGGGGTCCAGGGAAATCACCTGAGCTAAGACAATCTAGCACCAGCATCTATTCTGGAACAATATTAGTAAAAACTGGTTTCCTCTTCCGGTGAATGATATGTCTCAGGAACAAAATTTTTGTTTTTTTTCTCCGCAGAAAGCACAAAAGATGGATTACAGGAGAATCAGGCAGCACTGAATAGACCATTAATTTGATAAAGCTGAGTTTGAATGCTTATAAAACTAAGTTGACAGCCCCAGGGACTGTGACAGCTTCTTCAATTAACAATTGATGCTTATATAAGAACATCCGTCTGTAAGTTATTCATGATTCCTTATGCCAGTTGTTGTCATAAATCCATATGTATGCAAGTTAATAGATTTCCGCTGCTGTATGACAAGATTTTCCTTCTCCATCTGACCCTGCCATATGCCATAAGATGTCTCTTTTGTCCATATTCACTGTCTAATTATTTCCAGCCTGTTTTGTTTTGAGAATACACCTGTGAAGAAAAAAAACTGTACACAAACTATTAATTGTGTTTATGTTTATACTTGAAGGCTTACCTAGTCCTTTATACGTTTATAATAATTAATACAAATATATTTTATGAAGCTTGGGTTTATGAAACCATTTTAATATCTGTTGTATGTTGAAACGTTTACATTTTTTTTAGCCAACAACTGAGATTTATACTGTCCATTAATTCCAAGATAACAAAATTCGGTCCTCAAACATTTTAATCGCTGTAATTTAAAGGACTGGCCTTTAATTTTATTGTGACCACTTAAATCTTATGTATGTTGACACACATAATTCACACACATGATTCAGAAGACCTTTTCATTACATGTCTGTGAAGATTCTCAGTAATACAGGTAATAGTAATCCAAGGAGGGTTAAATCAAGGTCAGCTGGACCTGGACTATATGGTGTAAAGAGGAGTGAAGGAAGCCATATAAACCAAAGTAGAGAGTACATCTCTCAGCAGGTCAGGGTCTGCGACACCACTTATCCCCCTCAAACAAGGCTGTGCTTTCATCCCTTCCTAGGACCTCAAGTGGCAATGCCAACAATGGTCGTTCACATTTGGCGTGACTCTAATGACCACAGTGACTGTCGTTACAACAGCCAGGAGCACTAACAACCAAGTGGTATCCATCACCTTGATAACGACCCCACAGAGGTTGAATACCTGGGATTCCCTGACAGTCAGTTCAAACTGATAAAGCCTAGATTAGAGGCAAAACACTTCAAGTACCTTCAGCCAAATACAGTCGTCCCTGATTTAACACTCTTTTTTTAAATTATTATTATTGTATGCGTTTCCGAAAAAGCTGACTGCAATCCTCTCTGCCTATAAGTAGACTTTAACTAATCTGTAGAGGTCAAGTTTCCAGGTGACTGAGTGGAGCATGACAGAACATGTTAATGTTAAAACAGGAAATGGAGTAAGAAACTATTTCACCTTTTAAAAATCAGCTTGTATCTAACCAGAACTCACTTTTCTTGAAATGAGTGCAATATTAGCATGCCAAAGTCACCATAATCAATTCAAATCAGTTAATTAGATTTTTGTTTGCAACATGGACAACACAGGATTTTTTCCAAAATGGACTTCAGAAAACATTTATAACTTTGATGTAGTTTTGTGTCAGTCTGTATTAAAATACTAATGATTCCATGAATTTCAGAGTGACAGCAGTTCCCAACATTGTGTTGTATTTTTTAGCGGTGAAGTAACGCCTTATGATTAGATTTAGATTGCAGATATTACCTTTAATCACTGTTTTTTTACCAGATGCATGAGTTAAAACGTGAATATCAGCATTCTGGGGAGCAACCTGTTTTTATAACTAAAATTCTGGAAATGTAACTACAGTATTTTGGAGATATAGATTTTTAACATTTGGATATACAGTGTTCCCACCACCATGAAGAGACAAACAAGCTGTGCTAAGTGAAACACAGGCATTAACATGATTTGTGTTTGCAAGTTCATATGATGACAGAAGGGTGGACGCTTTTGATGCCCCCCATCCTTCACTACACCCACCCAGCCGCATATTAACTACATCTCATGCCACTAACAGCGTATTGATTTCTCACCCCCCCCCCATCCCCCACCTCTCTTCTCTATTCTTAGGGACATCATGTCACAACATGAGCATTTTACTATTTAGTGTGAAAGAAAAAGGAATTTGACACAGTCACCTCACACATTACTAAAGCATTGAGTTCACTAATTGCAGGTTGAAAAGTGGCGTAGCACTTTATTAACTTGAGAAATGTGATATGTGGTGAAAGGTGTGAATATTGAAACATAAGGGAAGAAAGAAACAAGTAGTCAAATGTGCTGCTTTGTCGCCATATCACTGAACTGTAATATAATAAAATCAGCTTCAGGTGTTCAGGTCTTATGAAAGCAAATGTTAAAATCGTTAAGGGACTTTTGACCTATTTCCAATCCATTAACCTATCAAAGTAAAGCAAAATATAGAAGTAACAATTAGGCTTTTATGTAACAAAGGTGGTTTTTCAGGAAAGCTTGGGCACACGCACACCATATTAAGTCCCAAGACCTCTGGGGGAAATAACATACATCAATGCAATGTGTTGGATTTTAACATTTCTGACTTTGGCACCCCTATTGTAAGTGTCAAAAAAGTGCTATGGCAGATAGCAATGCATGCCGTTACGCCAGGAATCCACTGACTCCAGCTACGGCACATTACGGCTGCTGCCACGGTTTTGATACGTCCATAACGATAAGTCCATAAGTCCACTGCAAGCGTCTCAGAAGCATTTCAGCAGTAGAGCATGCAGCCTGCCCCACATTATTTACTTGCTATTAATTTGTCCTTTTTGTGCTTCTACTACCTTCTTTACAGCTCTGTGTGACCCTGTTTTGTTCCATCAAATTAAGGCTGCATTTCCCACAAGGAGTTTTTCAGAATCAGAGCATTTTACCCACCTGATTTTGCTGACATGTTTAGATTTTGTTGATTTGGTAATCAGTGTTTGCATTTTGTGCTTCTACTATGCTATTATGATTAATGAGCCTACGTACTTAAATGATTGTTTTTTGTGGCTGCGATTAGCCCCGGCAACCGCGGGGCAGCCATAACGCCCTGTAGCCGGAGTCAGTGGATTTTAGCCATTAACGTCAGAGGCTGTGTTTTGTCCCGGTCCATGTTTACTAGGAAGCTGCTGAGCCCGGTTTCATTGCCCGCATCACACTGCTCCAGTTCTGGTGCTCATTGCCAGCCCCACTCCCCATCCTGAGTCAGAAAGCCTCCTCATCTGGGCGTTCCAAAACTCCTGCACACAGTCCGGCCAGAGTTAGCTTATTTGACTGCTAACTGAGCTAAATAGAAAGTAATCTTGTAAACATATTACAAGAAAGTAAATTCTGTGTTGCATCAATACTGATACTTTCGTCCCAGTGACAAGGCGCAGCTCCTAAATGAAGTTTGAGCGGGTTTTCTGTGACAAATCACTAATGAAAGTTGCTTGACTCTTCTCATTAACTAATGGTTTTTTGACTATTATGGGTCAGCCCTTCAAATTTCACCAAAATTGACTGAGTCAGTTGGCAACATTAAAAAGTAGAAGACTACCAACTCACTAATATTAGCCTAATTATAAACTGCATGTGTGCCCTGTGAGAATGTAAAGCATAAAGGGCCTTTCAGACACACCACGACACTGGCACCGCTCTGCTATGAAACCTATTATTTTCATGGCTTGTGCTGTGCTAGGGGGTTTGTTGCTGCATTGACCAATGCGCAGGGAAGCACTTGGAGTGCTCGCGCGCACACTGTGGTCAAAGTTTAACCCAGCAGATTTGCTCAAAACCCAGCGCCCAGTGCATCGCAAATCGCTTCCTATTTGAAAGGGCCTTAACAGAAACTATACTTATTCAAAAAATATGCATATAGTGGCTTTAAACAATATGATGTACATTGATGACATGCCTTGTGTAGATAGTATTTCACTCTGCATTCGCTGTGAAATGGTCACATGATCCAAACACAGCAGAGCCATGTTGGATTCTGTGTTAGTGTTATATGATCTATGTTGTAAATTACTCTCGTCAGATCTAATGAAATGCTGTCTTTAGTGGATACAGACCTTCCAGCAGTATGATCAGCTTGTTAGCCATGTCTGTTATGATATTATCCCATGTCAGCTTCACTCAACAAACAGTCACATCATTGCTTGTATGAGGACTCAGTAGTAGTGACAGACTGAGGTCACGGAAGGGTCAGATGTTTAGAATAAAGTCATTTCAATGTGACTTAAAATTAAAAAGTACTGTACATATTAGGAAATAATTTTAGCCTCTGCAAATTTTCAACTGACTGAAATATTTCATAATTACATCCCTCTTCAAATTATTTAGTTTGGAAGTTGCCTGGCAGTGAACCAACAAACAGGTTTTATTGCACCACAAACAGAAGCTTTTTTTCTCTCCGAAAGAAGCAGCATCACCAACTTTCCAAACCGGGTGTAAAAACTAGAGCGTGACAGCTGCATTTAAATATGAAATAGCTGCAGATTTGGTTTCAGACACCTTGTACTGTGTGCAAACAAAGCCACGGTTTCCACCAGAGAAAAGAGAATGCATTTAAAGCACCTCTTTGTCGTTGTTCAGAACTGTGTTCCCTTTGTTTCCATTTGTCTCTTTTTTTAGGGGTAAAGAATGGGATGAAATATTTTTAAACAGTAATTACCTGGCTGGGATCCGACATGCAGGGATTAATGGGTGACTGCGGAGCACCAGGTTCGGCAGTGTGTTGGAAGGTAAGGGGTGTGTGGGTGTGTGTGATGGAGTGGCGGTGGTGGCAGTGAAGGGGGG
The DNA here is from genome assembly GCF_021292245.1 of Micropterus dolomieu. Classification (NCBI taxonomy): domain Eukaryota; kingdom Metazoa; phylum Chordata; class Actinopteri; order Centrarchiformes; family Centrarchidae; genus Micropterus; species Micropterus dolomieu. Next base: position 6,906,777 of record NC_060152.1, read on the forward strand.
ATGCCGAACACAGAGAACCAAAGACTGGCAGAATTCTGCTGCAAGTGTCTTTTCTTTATCCAAGCTCAAGTCACTGCTTCACGCCAAGTCCGTCACAAATGAACAAGACAGATTTAGCCCTCTCGCCTCATCCCACTCCTTCCAAATCCATTTGCTAAACGTCTGTTTTCATGCCTCCTGAAACAATATTGTTACATGTTTAGGGTTATTTTTACCTTCTTCGCTCTGGCCCACTCTCTCGCACAAGTCGAATTTTTACCGAGGAGTTAGGCAAATCTGCAATCGTGCTTTGTTCAGAACCCTGTTTTGAATGTAATTGACAATCACAAGCAATTTCCGATCAGTTCATATCACCACAAATCACTTGAAACTGCCTGCTCGGCCAAGCTTACTTTGCCGAAGTTGAAGAATGCTGCAGTGCACTTTGTGCTCAGAACTCAATTAAGCATGTCCTTGGAGTACAATATCTCTGGATTCTTTAAGTCGTTTGGATAGTGCAGAGAGACGGTGAGGTGCTCTTACAGATGGCGTGCGACTCAGACTGTAATTAAACAGATCAGTGTCTAATACACATTCTGATATTCAGCAGCAGTGCAGCCAAATCTCTACGGGAAGAACTTCCCGAGGTTCTCAGGTGCATCTCAAGGTCGCTGGAGTCACTGCTGATTCTATAGTTTATTACTCTGAGCAGCCATGGCTACGTAATTTATATTTGTACTCTTTTTTTCTGTTTTCATGACTTCTGTCGCTACAGCAGTGAATTGGGCAGACATAGCATTTGTTACTGTTTTACTTTGGCTTTGTGGCTTCTCTGTTGGGAAACTGTAGAGCATTTGGGATATACTAAATAATAAACTCAAATGCAGCAAACAAAGGAAATTTTCCTTACAGTGTCAACTCTATTCTATCATCCTGTTAGCAATGTGTTTTGACTTCACTTTAAATGCAAAATTTCATTTGTTAAATACAATAAACTTGTGAGAATTTGTTTTGTTGATTGCAGAGCCATTTTCCCCCAAATAAATTCTGATACAAAAACAGGACCTATCTGAAATGATGCTTACAATTTAGAGACTGGTTGGTGAATGTTGGTGGGGAGATTTTCACAGTGCGTCTATTTTGGTATTTTTTCATTTATTTCAACCTTTTCTTACAAAGTTTGTGGTAGGCCTATACTAACAGTCATCTTGCTTGCACAACCTCAACTCAAAAAATATAGGGGCCAAAGATATGTCTTGCTTTGCATTGACATCACACTTTCTTTTGAAAAGCGGACAGACTTCTTCCTTCTCTGAGTGAATGGCTCTTTTAAGGCCTTGATGAGATGAGTAAGAGCCAACTGCCATGACTGTGTGTCATAATGTGAATAATCTGTATATAATAAGCCCTCAAACACACACCTTTTTAATGTAATATCAATGCGAACAACAAAGAAGAGGGCACGGAGCCCATTATGAAACCAAGTTGATAAAGTAAACATTACTGTCTAGCTGCAAGATGTCTATGAAGATTCTCAGTCATCCAGGTCATAGTTATCCAACGAAGGTTAAAATCAAGGACAACTGGACTTGGTTGAAGATACTGGAAGACGTTTCGTCCCTCATCCAAAGGACTTCTTCAGTTCTGACTGACTGGCAGGGAAACTCAGCTATTTAACCTCAGTGGGGTCGTTATCCCGGGTCATCGATACCGCTGGTTCGTTAGTGTTCCTGGTTGCTGTGACGACAGTCGTTACAGTCGTTAAGACTACCTGTGGCCAAGACTGATACCAACAATGGTTGTTCAGTCTTGTCCACAGGTAGTCCTAACGACTGTAACTGAAAAATAAATATATTATAAACTCTTACAAATAAATAATAAATTAGTAGTAATTTAGCTAATGCTTTTTATCAAAATCGACTTACAATTGGTATATACTATATATGTCAGAAGTCACATGTCTCCGGAGCAACTAGGGGTGTCTTGCTCATATCATATTTTAGACTGTGCAATGGTTTTAACATTACATTGCCTCTACCAATGCTATACTTTGCCTAAGAATATATTTTATTTTGTGTGTTTACCAGAGTATGCACATGTGTACTGACTGGACACACACACAAAAACAATATACAAAACAATAATTTTCAATAAATATGAAAAGAGTAATTAAAGTCAAAATTAGTTGTTGTTCTTTCTGTGGACAAAGCAGTGGTTGTCCTGTGTGAGTTTGGTAGCTTTTATGTTGTTATATTACAGTAATCCATGAACAGTCTTGGGCAGTTTATGAGCGATCAGTGTGTTTGCATTGGCATCAACTTGATTATTCTTGGGGGTTGCGACTTGAAAAAGTTGAGAACCACTCCTCTAGTTTACCACAGTTCTATGAAGTTGTCACAGCAGATAGACAGGGACATATGAAATTATTATTTTGATTTATGAATACACACAAAATTTTGGAGCAGAAAAGTGCAATGGTGCTAATTAATGAATTAGAGTCATTTTACTACAACAAATACAACATGTGTGTGTGAAACTTTTACATGTAAGTGAATATTAAGTAAGATCTCCAACATTTAAGTTTGTAGAACAGCTCCTTTACAGAGAACTCAGCTGAATTGATCCTAATACACAGACTGACATTGTGTTTTTTTATTAATCATGTAACTTAAAAAGCTTTATTTGTGTTGTTTGTTGAAGGTGAAACAGACCAAGGGGCTTGATATAGGGCAAACGAAAACTGACAAAAGCTTTCTCCAGATGAAATGCATATGAAGCACACCAAAGCATGATGCACTTCAAAAGTCAAGGTTACAACTTAATGTCTTTTTCATCTGTAATTCCAAGCTGATGAATCAAAGCTATTAATAATTTTACAGTTACTTTAAATCTTTATTTTCTTGGCAGAATTTGAAAAGACAAAACAAAGCTGCTGAACAGAGGGAAATCAAAGCACATATGGTTGGACTGTGAAATTGTCTTGCCTGTCATTTGAACAGAGCCCAGGAGGAGTTTCAAGGTTGCTGAATGCTTCATGAACTCTCCAAAATGTAACAGTTGCTGTTGCTGAAATTCTGAAAATACATTTGATGAAGCAATGTCATATGACATTTTAGTTTGTCTATAGCTTAAACTTCAGCTGATTTTCCTTTAGAGTTTTACTTTACAAAAGCAATATGTTTTGTGTTTTATAACCATCAGTGGCAAAAAAAGAAGAAGCAGGTTTTAGTAAATCAAAGTAGTTTAGTTCATTTTTTTTTCATCACAGAAGCAGGATAAATATTCTGGATTTATATCAGGTGATAAAGCAGCAAGTCTCATAACATGCTCCAATAATCTACCTGCTCTAATTACAACAGCAATCATAAAATGTCACAATGAAAAGCAATATAAACAAAGCATATCATTCAAGACAACAATACTGCTCTGATTAATATAGCAGTGATGATGTTTGAAGTCATTTCTATATTAAATGTAGATACCCCAGAGTAAAAAAAAATAATGTCAAAACTTGTACATTGAATTTCAGAAGTGATTTTACTCTATGTGTTAATTTATACAATTTAGCCTGAAATAAGACACATTGTTAATGACAACAGACAAAAAGTGCTTAATTAGGACAATGGAAAAGATAGTGTCTGACACAAAAGAGGAGACAGATATTTTTGCGAGCAGATAGGCTGTTATCTGACAGGCTTGATGATAAGATCACAGTGAAGCCTTAAGAAATTATATGTTTTAGGTAGGGTGAATCAAGATCACCATTAATGTGATCGGTGCCATATGCCAGTATGAATCTAATAGACTGATAATCTCGCGTCTCACTGCTGGCGGAACCAATCTGTGTGCGATAAGGAGCTCACATTTGGGGCTGCTCAGCTGCATCATCACATCGGACTCAAACGTGAAAATATCTCCCATTAGGATCTGAAAACAACAAGGAGAAGCAAGCAAACCGAAGAGAACACAGGAGATGTACAGATACACTGTGGGGAGTGATAACATCTACGTCTGCTTTGAGCCGTGAAGTCACCTTACTCACGTCCAACTGTCAACACAATGTTTTTTCAACTTGAATCTAAAAAATAAATCTTAAAAATGTCATGTTTTGTATGAATGCAATTATGAGGATATTTGAACATCTTTAACGAAACATAAATTAAATGTATAGATTTAGTAAACAATCATGTGTTCTCGATTCTTTATACCTTCAGGTTCACTTTCACATTTGATATGTTTACATTGCTGACCCTTATTTGACATTTTCTTTGATATGATTGAACAGAGCAGTTTCCCCCTTCCCTTTCTCCTTCTCCATTATGGAAAAATTATTAACATCTGCTACACAGACATCAGGAGAAGTCATGCATGCCTTAATGGCCCCTTGTTTAGTCATTTATGGGTAAGCATGTCATTATTTCAGGATTTATGATCAACCAGATAGAGAATGTATTCTCCCTGAATTTCACCTAGCAATTATTTATTTTGATTTTTATGGCAACAAAGTTTCCTATCCTCCCTCACTATCCAATTAATGCTGATGATCGAGCATGTCTGAGTGCTTTAGCTTTTGTTTTTATCTGCATTTATGTCCTTTGTTGGAATGTAACATTTTGTGATGAGCCTGTTTTGGATAAAGCAGTATATCAATAAGTTTGGAGTGAAATGTACAGTATATCCAAGGACAGCCAAATAATTTAAACTAAGCCTCTGAATAATAGACCATCAAACCAGGTTTCTCTGTGTTGAGTTCACCCAAATCACTAAAAGGCATTGTCTCACTTACCCATAGACTAATGTAGCTATGCAGATGGTTTGTTTCAGTGCAGAGATTTTTCAATATCTGAATCCCAAACCTTCAATCAAAACTGTTTACAGTGAGCTTTGTGGATAATCCAGAGGACCATAATGAAAATATGTCATTTTTCAATGCTTTGACCACCACAAAAGAAAATCCGTTCACCTTCATTGTATTTCTATGGAGGCACATTTTTATCTACATTAATGCCACCAGGGCTAAGTAACAACATATGGTTCTTAGTGATCTAAGTGAACTAACCCTTTGAAGCTACCTTCAACAAGTGAGGCTCCAATAGAGAGGAATATTTAATCTCACTTAAATGTTATCCTGTACATTTAGCCTACTAGCCCAAATGAACTTCAGCCTGGCTGACTCCTGCTTTTTCCTGTCGGTGGCCTGACCGACATCAGCTCCTGGTCCCCTGTCAGCTGCTCTGCTCCTCATTTCCTGCTGGTGGCCTGGCCACCAGAAGGGTTCTGTCTTTGCTGCTGGCTGCCAAGGAGTTTCCACCTCGGCTGCCGGCCTCTAGTGAGCTTCCCCTTCACCACCGGCCACCATAGGGATTCTGCCTTCATTGTTGGCCACCAGAGGAGTTCTGCCTTAGATGCCAGCCTCCAAGCTGGACTAGTTTTTTTTGGTTGTATTGCTTGCCTGTTTTTGACCCTTGTCTCCCTCACCTTACTGTAAGCCTGTACCCCTTTTGTTTGACAATTAAACCCACTTAACTGAACCTGTTTTGCCTTGGTGTTCTGCATTTACCTGTTCCTCACTTTGCAGGCACTGTTACAACCCAGCTCGTTAGGGTAGGGCAGTAACAAGGTATTTGGGATTGGAATGAAGGTGGTAAAGGACAACTGAATTTAGGTTAAAGTCAAATGTTTAATTAAGTGATTTGTGTCAAGAAAACACAACAAAAGGAGGCTATATAGGTACTGACAAAAAACAGAAACAAAAAGGAGGGATTGTCCAAAGACAGCTCTCTACTCAAAAAACACTGAACAAAAGGAGGTCAGTACCTACATGCTTTACAAGAATGCAAAGTAACCAAACAGACAATGCTCAAACCTAAAGAGTGCCACTCACACTATGTGGCTTACAAGGGTTCTAACTGACGGAAGCCGCTTAGGCAGGCAACCGACAGAAACAGGTAAATTCCACACTCAAGAAATTCACTATTCACAAGGATACACAACCAACAAGGAGGCAAACTGATCACTGGCTCACAGTCGCCTCGAACTGCAGCAACACAAACTATTTGTAGGCCAGCTGGTGTTGATTTTTTTATTTTTTATTTTTTTTATTTAGAGAAACAGGGACAACGTACAATAAACATTAACCTCAAAGGGGAAGATGCATTGTACCGGGTTTTAGCTCAGGAGCTAATTTTCACCCGTAGTCCCTGGGCAGGCTGATGTTAAGTTAAGATACATAAAAAACATACATGAATAATAAGATTTACAATGACAAAATAAAAATGTACAACCAATTGGCAAGTCCTGGTTGGCAGGTTCGGTCGGATCTTCAGCCACACCAATCAGACGCCAGCAAACAGCAACCAGGAAGTGGGTGGTTCCAGGTCCAGAGAAACCAATCCTCAACAGGGACTCGCAGCTGGGATTTGCATACCGTTCAGAGAACTCCAGAACACAACTACTACTCTAAGGCAGCCAGCGGCGGCCGTAACAGCACTAACTTTCCAAGTTGCCGAGTAAATCTTTAAAAATGACTAAATATACAGCATGAAGACAGGCCCAGTAGGAGATGACATGAGCAAGTAAAAGTTATGCAGCACAGGTTATTGATATGTACCTTTCCCTTGACACACACATGCATGCACACACGTACACCCACTCACACTTACACACTGGCACACATCCTGCAGTCACAGCATCTTGCACAAACCTTTCCTGACATTCTGTCCCTCTGCCTTGGAGCAGCCCTGAGGAGGCTGCCTCAGATCAAGGTCATCAGATCACTCAGTGCCTAAAGTTGCAGCTAGAACAGTCAATGAAGTTGTAAAGGCCCAAACAGCCCTTACATCTACAGATGACAGGTTTCGCTCCAAAATGAGAATTGACATAAAGTGCAACTGCTGATTCAAAATGATTGATAGGATAAAAGCTAAAACAAATGACTCCTCTGAAGTTGCTAAACACAAACATTTTCGATTCCAAAAAAAATTTCAGATGAATTCCTCAAATCATGTTTGGCAAGTTGAGGAGCACAGCCCGGGCCTCCCTCTGACTTGAACCAGAATGAGGATGCACAGAGGGTGTGTGGGGGGTATCATCGCAAAAGCCACCATCTGGTGTAAGCACGTGGTGTTGCTCACCATGACCAATTGTATCATTAGATTATTGAATAATTAGTGGAGGGATCATGTCTACCCAGAGAACATGCCTTTTAAGTGTATTAGCGTGTGTGACTGAGGTCTTGATCATAAAGAGCTACATAATATGTGCAGAAATATGTTTGGGGAGAAAAGTGGAAACTCTGAGCAAAGTTTGAGACAAACAAGCCTTCGAAAACTCAAAATGACAAACAACTTGAGTAGGTGTCAGCCTTTTTAAATCTAGTTTTTACACTATTTAATTTTGTAGTAAAACCCTTAATATGAGAATCTAAATCCCAGTTTCCCTCTGTAGTAACCCTATCTGCCTATGAGTTTCCCCGCTGAGCTGAGGGAGGACTTTAAATGAGTCTTACGTCGCTCTGGGCAGTGAGGAATCTTTTATTAATGAAGGTTGCACTTTGTCTCAGGTGAAAACATCTTTAAAATGTCAAGGGACTGCCTTTGAAACACTGCACTAAGTGGGTTTTCACCCACTTTGGATCATACATTTACTGTTTAACTGAAGGAATCTGTGGTCTAAGAACTTTCTTTGTGGCCAGGTGGGACAGCAGTGTCAAAATAAAGATATATATGAATTCCCAGACTCTTATAAAGAAAATAAGATTGCCGTGAGGAGGCGGGTTTCAGATTTAAGTCTGAGTCAATTCTCAGATGGAAAAGTGATCCCAAAATGAGAAATCTCCCATTTGAATTACAATAACAAAACTGATGTTAGCATGAAAATAAAGTACATTATGGTCTACTATTGAAGCCACACGTCATCTTGAGACAACTGTCTCGCATAACGTGACTTCTTAGAACACCTGGCCAAAAAGTAAAAATAGCAAAAGTTTTTGACTTTAACAACAAATGTCTGTAAAAAACAACATGCCCTTGAAGAATCTGAAGACCTGCAAGAACAGGTTGGACAATAAGCTTCCATAATTCAAGCAGCAGTGGTAACAAGTGAAAATACAATGCAAAACCTTCCACATCTCTCTCTTCTGCTTGCATCACTTCGCTAAGCCCCTTCAGCCAAACCCACAAGTTCCAACGGCAGCAGAAGGAATCAATTGTCCTTTGAAACCTCCATATAATTTTTGTGAACTTTTGGAGGGTTTTTGTTGCACATGGCATTTCCTCAGAGCTCTGACTACTGTGTCGATTATCTTGAAGCTCTTGATTAACTCAAGGTACTTCCACCTGTTTTCTTCACGCTGCTTGGCCATGTGCACGCCACGCCCTGACTGAGTGGTTTGTTTATTTGCATGTGACCAATCACGTGTGATGACTGGCAGGGATCATAACATTAGGTAAAAAGCAGGTGACAGTTCTACAGTTCTGAGTGTCTATGGCTGCTCCATGTCATTTTGGTTTAACCATTTCATTGTTTCATTGTTAACACTGTCCAGCTGATTGTCAGGACTGGAATTCTCCCAATGCTCCCAATGATTAGGGGCCTGCGCAAAATTCATCAGGCATCACAAGGTCATGTCACATTTTATTAACGGTAGGTCAGTGTCTCAGAATGCCGCCTTCCACCCAAAGAGTCATATACAATCATAACACCAGAGACTTTTTAAGACGTGAAGACGTTTAGATAGGCCTGGGGCGAGTTCAATCTCAAAAGGTTTTGCACCGGTTTGCAAAGTTTTCATTTTCTTCTGTTTGGTGGGCGTGTCACAGGTGTTACCCAATCAGCTGCGACAAGTTTGTAAACACAACAGCATTAAAAAGGCAGGAAAATGCAGTGCGCTTGCGTACACAACAGGGTGTTCAAGGAACCACGGTTTCCATTGAAAAAAAATATTTTCCTACATTTGTCACCGCTGAACTCGCCCCTGATCTTGATAACCCGAAATAACCGCCCAGGAGGCGTTACCAAGATGGCTGCCGAGTGGCGGGACTTTGGTAACACTTAGGTCAAGCAAAGTAAACCAACTTTATGTAGTGTTAGTACTATCTCACTTTAACATCCCTTAATTTGTACATATTACAGAGAGGGAGAGCTAGATAAAGAGACAAAACTGTCAGCCAACTTAATTAAGAAAGTGTAAGTATATATACTTTTCAAACATGACGGATATCGCGCGGGAGCTTTTGAACGTTCCCCCGACCCTTGAAACCCTTTGTAAAGAAACAGACCGGTGGGCAGAACGTTTGTAGGTGTGTTTGGACTAATTTCCCCAAACACTTGTTGAGGGCATTAACACCTGCGAAGGCCAGCAAGATAACTACAAATAACGTTAGCTAACTGTACCTGCAGTGTTATTATTGCTAACATGTTGACCTTCAAGTCGGATATACACATAGTGGAGAGAAAGCCTTCACAACGTCATATTGCAACATCTGAAGATTTTAAAAAGATGTGCAGCTGTATGGGTAACTATCTGATGGATGGATGTTCAGCTGGACCCAGAAGTATGTTAACCGAAACCATTTTAAAAGACTGCGCCTGTGATGTGTGTGTTACTCAGATTAGCTAATGTTAGGTTGCACCTAGCTAAACCAAAGTGAATGCAGTGTTAATAGTGATGTCCTGTAATCATTCCTGCCTTCACCAAGCTAAATGTTTGGGGTTTTTTGTTGTTGAAGAGAGATGTTGATTCGTCCTTGTGAACATATAGAAGGCTGTAACACTGTCTGTGGGGCGGTTGAAATGTGTTGCTTTATACTGTTAGTATAGTTAGTATATCTTAGTTTTTATATTTAGTACATTAGGCCTAACTTACTCTTAATTGATATAAATGGGGTGGACAAAATATTAGAAACACCTCCTGGTATAATGCAAGACAATGCTAAATACTACTATACAAGCAGTAGTAGTAGGCTAACGTTACTATTATTGTGACTGTAACTAGTACTGCTATTACTGTTAGTGCTACTATGATTATACTATCGCTACATCCATAACTGCAGATGAGGAATATCATTCGATGTAGTAGAACCTATAAAAAACATTATTCAGAAGTTTTTTATGTAATAATAGCAATACCACAGTCTAGAAATACTGTTATAAGTTATTCATTCATAATTTTAGTGCAAAAGTCAAAGTACACTAAAAGTACTCATTATGCAGAATTGCCCATTTCACAATAATCTAGAATCTGCAAAACGACTAGTAGCTAAAGTTATGAAAAAAACAAGTGGAATAAAAAGTACAATATTTGCCTCTCAATTGTAGTGGAGTATTATAAGTTAGCAGAAAATAAATGTTAAGTGTTACTTTCCATCACAGTTGGTATGTGACAATCCATGTCATAGTATAATATAAGTAAGATCACTGTAATTAAAATTAAAGGCAGAACACCATGATGGTTAATAGTTACTGAATTGGAAAATGTATTCGAGTCAAAAAGAAAAAAATATTAATTGCCACACTGCATTGTGAGTCGTGTAAATTTTAAGCTTACAATAGTGTGAATGTTGCTGTTTAGAAACTTTAAATCCAAAATAAGTGTTTGCATTCTTCACTCACATTTGACAGTTTGTGGTTTGTGTCGTGGTCATTGATGTTTTGTTGCACCTGCAAATCAGGAAGTAATGCAGGCGATACAGTGACCTTTCAATTCACTTGTGATGTGGTTTTGGCAAAAGCAGCGTACGTGACCCTGTGAAGAATTTCAGCCACCTGCTAGTCATTGGACAGGAAGTATCACAGTTGTTCGCCTCTCTTGTTCCCTTTGCGCTGCAGTATATGCAGGGTTCTGCTCTTTACCATGTGTGTCATTCAAGCAGTACAACAGCATTTACTACAAACTTCTCCTCGAAGATAAAACAAAAACATTCAAGTCTTAGTTTATGCTGTGGGATATCATTCATGTCTTGAAGCCCTATATAGTGAAATTCAGGTCATGTGCTCAGCTTTTTTGTCTCACCAGTTTATTTAAAATAGTGAATTAAAGTGGCAGGTAATGTCTGTTATCTTGTAATCCGTACGGTCCCAAGATGCATTTGACAGGCTCTCTGACTCCAAGTCACACGGGTTTTTATGGCATTTCAAGCCTCTTGTTGAAATGATTTATGTGGTTGGCACAGATGTTGCTCAGATCCTGATTTTTCATTCAATTACTGAATCTATCTTGCTGTTTTAATTATGGCTATGAAAAGTCCCATATCCCTCCTCTTCAGCTGCACTCCTCAGCCCATATTAAGTCCCTGAAATAATGTGGCCATCCTTGCTGCTGTTTTCTTTCTGTTCGTTGTTGCGTATAGGCAGGTTCTGGTAGTTCGGAGGTTGTGCTGTAGCTCAACAAAACCACTAAGAAGTTTCACACAATTACACACGCAATGTAATGGAGGATCAGCATGTGATACATAGTATACTGTCTTTCATACAGAGGTCTCATACTGCTGCTTTGAATCTATGTGAGGTCCCTTGTCCTTGTGTATTAGCCATTTTGGAATATTTGGAAAGTTTTTAGTGCCACATGAATTTAATTATCACTCTAATTTACTTGTAAAAAGGAGGAATGTCCACTTACTGATTGGATGCCATTCCCATAAAGTATAAATGTGACATGGACTCTTTATAATGTTTATTTCTGGTTTATATAAAGCTGTTTATATATATATATACTTTTATTGTATGTAAGTATTTTATATGTAAAACATTTTGAAATGTTCATATCATGCCAAACCAAAAATATTAACAATACAACTGTAGAAATATGTAACTCATGTAACAGTAACCATACAATTGAAAGATAGGCAGTTGCTAGTTTATCAGGTACACCTAGCTAAAATATTTATACATACATATAAAATATTTTGAGTCTTAGTATATAATTTGGGCAGGTTATGGCCCTGTATTTCACACCATTAAATATGTGAGTAAACATCATTTTTTAAAATCCATCATATGAATACAGTTTGTAGTGTAGAAGTTTCAGAGTTTTTGTTAAGCAGAAAACTTATCGTCAGTTTTTTTTCTCTGAACTTCCTAAAGTGCAGGAATTTTTTCTGTCACTCATTTAGTCTCAATTAAGGGTGTCGCTTTCTTCAAACGAGGGCTAACTTGTTTAGAGGCAATTCTCATTTATGCCTTCCCAAAGTTTGTAACACCGCATCCTGCTCATCATTCTCACTTTGGCTTCTTTGAAATGATATTCAAACATCCACAGAGCATTGCTCTTGACAGTCAAATGCCAGCTTGTGTGGCATAAGAAGATGATAAGATAGATAACAAGATGCACATCCTCAGTTCTTGGAAGTGCACACCAGCAGCCGTAGTGGCGCTGCACTCATCTGAAGCTCTCTCCTCAGTCCTTGGAGCATCAGCTTGGCTACACACTCTACCTGCTTCTTTTTTTTTCTCTGAGGTTTTGTTTTTCCTACTTAAGTGGCTGAGCTCTTCTCTGCGGTTCCAGCAGACCTCATGCATTTTTATTGCCATCTGGAGAATACCAACAGGTCTTAACAAGGAGGCCCTTGTTGTAAAAACTGCTTACCGTGGAGACGGACTCAGAGTCAACTCGACTCATTTGACTGGCTGTGACCTAGTGTGTGTTTGCATGTCACTGTGTTTGTTCATGTGCATGTATGTGCATGTGCTCATGTATTTTTGTTTGAAAAAAATATACAGAACGAGCAGAGTTCACATATGCATCAGTACATTTGTGTTTGTGTTATAATAACACACAAGCACAAATACTGTAATTCTTGTCTCGTTCCTCCTCCCTCCCTCCCCTCAATTTCCCAGGAGCACCAGAGTTTGATGGGCCGTCCCAGACGCCGGTTGACATTTTGTCCCCAGTCCGACCGTTTGCCACATAAAAAAATCACTCAGGCGAGAAGCCAGGAGGAATACCTCCCCCCACCATGTGACTCTCAGTGGGGAGTGCAAGGTGAGCAGAACTTGAGCTTGTCATGGCTGCACGCCTCTGACAAACATAAGTAGATGCTAATGGCAAAATCGTGACAGAGCAGAGTCCCACCACCATATGGCTAATTGCGACAACAATATCCTCTGTGTTATTAATCACGTTTTCATAGTGTGCCATGATAATTGGAATAATTAGGAGGGGAACAGGCACTGGGATGCCTCTGCAGCATCCCATGCTTGTAAAAAGAAAATACAAACCCTCCAAAAAAATGTGTCACTTTCCCTTCCTTGTTCCCCATGTTTGGTCTCACTCACCTTCTGTCCCTTTCTTTTGCCTCATGCTTCCTCTTTTCTTCCTCTTTCCTTACTCTCATTCCCTCAGCCTCCTTTACTTTGCTAATCGCTCTCTAGGTCCCCATTTCCCCATCTTGTTTACAGTTTTGCGTGAAAAATAGAGTTGATAATTAATGAATACAGCGCCTGTTTTGGGGACCTTGGCTGTGAGTAGTACTGGGGCGTGGTGGGGGCATTTCAGGTAGCTGAATGAGGCCATATGCCCCACTGAGTCTGAACAATGAGGCTTTGGGGTTAACCCTTTGTGGGCCAGTTTTTCTACAGTAGTGGTGGTTGTTGCTTTGTGAACCAGTTAGCTGTATTGTCCGCAAGATGAAGAAGTGGAAGGAAGGTCAGTGAGTCATATCTGAATGCTTCCTGTGGTTAAAACAGGAGGGAAATAAGTTACTTAATCAGACATGTTATTTAAAAAATGATTCATTAAATACATTTCATGAAATCAAAGTCTGGTTTTGTAGTGAGCGATATCGGACCTTCAAAATGTAATGAGTAGTCCTCAGGCACTCCTTTATAGCATCCTGTGGGCTGTGATTTACTATTCAGCAATCTGCCCTGCTGTTTGGCCTATAAATCTCCCTGTTTATCCAGGAGTAACCTTAATGTCTCAGCAATAGCCCATGCATTTTGAAAACCCAACTTTATTGATTCTGACAGCGAGTCAATCAATAAGACATCTGTAGCATTAGAGAGCTATTCCGTTGTCTGGGCTTCCTCTGCCAAAACAGTCCAAGAGAGAGATCCAACTTTTCTGGGTAAGTCCTAATGAAGATGTCTTCCCTTGAGCTGCGTGACCGCCATCTGAAAAATAATGAGCGGAAAGTGGAGATACGTGGATGGAGGTCATCAGTAGGAAAGGAAGGAGTAATCATAGATAAGCAAAGGGAGTAAATACGTTTAAATTGTGCTGTGGTATGATGCTGCATCAATGGTCATGGCAGTGATCTATGAGAAGGATAAGCCTCTTTTTCCAGACTAATGGAAAAGCCCTGCTTATGTACTTGAGACTGCATTACTATTTTTTATTAGAATTTATTTTAGTGACCTGTTTTTTTAATCATAATAAATCAATTGATCTGTTAATTGACTAAATCTGCGAAATAATGAGAAATTAATTAATTTAAATTAATTTTTTCTTTTTTTTTGGATTAACGATAAATAATTCATTTACTGAGCAGCCAAAATAGTTACATCTAAAAGCCAAGAGTTATTTTTCATCCTTAAATTTATTTCAATATTTATTTTTTCTTCCATCAGACTTTATTTTTCCTTGTGGATGAGTCATGGAAACCCCTCTGGGCTTTACCTTACTCATAACTAGTTGTTTCACCTCTCCTCACTAGTCAGAGCCATGTATAGTAACTCCCAGTGTTTTCCAATGTAAACACATTTTGTGCATTAAAGGTGATCTCCAAAATGAAAGTCCCTCCTACACATTGTGAGTGTAGTCACTTAAAGCCTGTTCCCTTGATATTACAGGTGATTCTGGACAGGTGTTTGTACCCTACTTGTTTAAAAATACTGTTTTTTTAAATCGGGAAATTGATGAGGTTTGGATAATCACTTGTATATTATCATTTCACTGTTTTCTCTAATCGCTCTGAGGGTCTCCATAATGACTAGACTCTCCATTTAAGCAATTAGCCTCTCTAGGGCACCCTGTTAACACCATTCACACCTCCCTCAGTATCGCTTATCAACACTTCATATGACACAGCCAAAGACCAAACTATTTTTTCACTTCCCACTTCCCACTCATTCGTTTTTTCTTTTTCACAGCTCACTCTCTTTCTCCATCATTCTCTCACTCCGTCATACATAGACATGTAGCCCACATGCATGAAAACACATTTACACATATGCACATTCAAGCACAGATGCCCATAATCACCGGTCTCGGAACTGAGCTTAAATTTTTATACAAGCATCTCTCTGATTGAGGTAAACGTCTTTGGGTGAAGTCAGAGAAGAATGTTTTTTTAAGAATACAGTTGTTCCAAGATCAGCAGGCTAGCTTGCTAGTTTAGCTAACTCAGTAAGCGTGGCGTATTTTTCATTTCTAGTAGCTTTTTTCTTATTTCACCATTTTTACCATTACACAGGGCTCTCAAGTGTTATCAGAAGTTTAGAGTGAGATAATGCGTGTTAGAGGAGAAGCCACTCAAATATTTGCAACAGCAGCCCCTCGGCCCCAGCCACTTCTCCCAAACTTTTACTAGCGGTTAGATTTTACCTATAGTTATATAATCTATAAGATATAATTATAGTTATAGTTACTGACCCAGACAAAAGTATAACAATAGGTAGATCTGATAAAAGACTATTTATATATACACTTGTATTTCAAAAATACAAATGTATCAAAACTAAAAAGAAATTTGGCCCAAAACGAGCTCACTGAAAAGCTGCACACACAGTAGGATGGCAGAACTTGCCCTACGCATGTATGCCAAGCTGTGTGTGAGAGTAAGCTACACATTTCAGCTTATGAATGGTGTTTTGTGTTGTAATTGTTTGTTGCAGATTTTAATTCCTTGATGACAGGGGTAGAGGGCTCCCACTTAGAGCACTGTGGCTCAAGGTCAGCCATTTACACCATCATGATGGATAATAGCTTTCTGTCCAGAGCCAAAATATAGAAAAACATCTCTAGTCCTGCCCTGCGATGGATTGGCCAAAGCTAAACCCACTGGTGGACAGTAACAAAGTAGTACTGTAGTTAAGTACACAAGGTATTTGTTCTGAACTTGAGTATTTTCTTTTCACACCACATCTCAAAGGGAAATATTGTAGCTACTTTTTACTTTATCTGACAGCTTCAGTTTCTAGTTACTTTAAAAAATAAGCTTTTTACACACAAAATGTATGAACAGTTTAAAAAATAGGATGTTTTGATATATATTAAATTACTTTTTTTATACAAGTCCAGCTAGTAGAACTACATCAGTTTGGCTATTTTGACAGAAACTGTTTTGGTATTAGTCATTTTTCACGTAAAAACATTTCACGGTTCCAGCTTCACAAACATGAAGATTTGCTGCTTTTACTTGATTATTTTAATGTATTTTTAATCAGGTTTGGACTGTCAAAATAAGCATTGGGAAGGTGTCACTTAGGGAACTGTGACAGCATTTCTCACTATTTTCAGAATTTATTACTATCGATTAATGGAGAAAATAATCAGCTGATTTAAAAAAAAAAATCATTAAATGCATTCTGTTACAAAATAGTTCAGCCTCAACCAACTACATTAATGCATGAGGAATAATAATCTAATGATTTAATATATAATAGTATAACAGTCATATGGGACATTTTTCTTTCTGCTTTGAGTAGGCTACTTTTATTTTTAATTGGCTAATTCTACATTTTCCAGCTTATAGCCTACTGACATACTTTTACTTTACTTTTTCAATGCAGTAGGCCTACTTGCAGAGTATTCTTACAGTGAGGTATTGGTACTTTTATTTTTTAAAGGATCTGAATAGGCCTAGGTTACCACTGGCTAAAAAAGCCAAAGATTGCAAAGAGTTGGACTTTGACTGCGTCAATAATGTCTATACTCCCCAACATCAGATGCTCTCACTCTTTGATCCCAGGCAAGTGATTTCGTACAGGAATCGTAAAATCAAAATGCTAAAAAACCAACCTACAGTTACCGCATTCATCGGTGGGTACGCGCATCCATGTTGCCTGGTACGTGCTTGCAGCGGGATCACGGAATTCACCCGGAATCAACACATTTTAATTTCTGATCGGCTTAACGGCTCCGGCATTTAGTAGGCAAGAAGGAAAGCTATGAACTCGGAACAAAAATGATCGTCCATTAATTGAATGTAGCGAGACAACTTCGAGGACATTATCTCTTAACTTCTCAGCGTGAGAAATACAACGTATGGCGTGTGAGCGTGTGAACTGGCTGAAATGCGTGTGTCTCACGGTGAATTCATGAGACTTGAGAGCCCTGCCATTACACCTTATTTTACTGTTTACTCACTACTTGAATTGGCTTGTTAACGATGTAGCCTATCAAAACGAAACCAACGTGGTATCTGATGAATGACATCTGCACTGTGTATTCACTGTCAAATATTCCTGGGCGACCTGCCCAAGTAAAGTCTATATGTGGAAAACCCTGGATGCAATAGGTTTATGGCCACAAGTTTGAGTTATTTCTGCTTTATTTCTCGGAATGCATGCAGATGACTCTAAAAACTGCCATACCCATGAGCCTCAGCTCCTCCAGTCACATGCAAATCGGAACTGTGGTAAACTTGTAATACACCTTTGCAGTTCCCCTTCGAGGGAACTCGAACTGCGTCGGTTACGACACAATGGGAACGCCTCTAGGCGAAGCAGGTCTGAACGTGAATGAAATCACTCCAATCCTATTGGCTGTTGCTAGAACGGTAAGGTGTGACGGAATAACCGGAGGAGTATAAAGCACACCTGTACACACTCATCATTAGCTTTTTTCTATTCAGCAGGCGCTCTGTATGTTGTTTGAAGAAAGCTCCAGTCCTACAAGCAGTGTGTCTTACCTGAAGAAGAAGTCTACCAGCATGTCCGGCAACCAGATGTACAGAAGGTGTGTTTTTTTCTTGCCCTCGGTACATCACGGATGGAGATTCTCATGAGATGTGTGTCTCATGTTTGGGGATGGAGCACGCCCGGGCAGCTCTCGAGGGGGCTGCCTGCGCCCGTTGCGAAGCCCTTTCCGTGCGGGTACTGAGGTACAGCATGGCTCTCTTTTCCGAGGATGGCCGGATGTGTTCTCCCCGTGGCGCGGGCCCTGCGGCCGCTGAGGCGGCCCGGCGGCTTCACTCATGGGGTTCACAGCGTGATCTGTCGGAGGATTTCGGGACGGCTGAGGCTTTTTTCCGACCTTCATCCGCTGGCTCCGACGTTTCCTTTCCTCGTTCGGGAGCCCGTTCTCGGCTTCTCCCGCTCGCGGTTTGGATCCGGAGACGCTGCAGCAATCCGACTCCGAGGAGGCGGACGTGCTCAGCGTAGTGGACGATGACTTCCGGGTGTGGGGCGCGTTCGGCCCATAGACGTGGATTGTGCGTCAAGCTACCACTGCCCCGGGGCGGCGTCATCTGGCGGCGCCCGACTATGACGTGCTGCTGGAGGTGGTGACTAGAGCCGTGGCTAAGCTCAACATCAACTGGCCACAGGAGGAGCAGACACCACAGGCTAGTGGTAAGCTTGATGAAAGGTTTCTTAAGCACCACACGCCACCTCCTCGCCGGTCTCTGCCATTCTTTCCTGATTTACATGATGAACTGAGTAATGATGGGGCAGACCCTTCTCTACACGGCTTTCCACACCCCTATCACTGAACTACAGTAATGTGATGGGGGTTAAAAGGGACCGTGGTTATGGGAGGATGCGCTTGCGAGCTATCTCTCCCCTCGACTTGCGTCCTCCCTGGAGAAGCCGGCGTTACCCTCCAAGCCATGTCGCACCACATCTACGCTCGTGGGGAAGGCGTACATGGCAGCGGGCCAGGCAGGTGCGAGCTTGCACACCATGGTGGTACTTCAAGCCTACCAAGCCGACCTTCTACAGGAGATGGTTCAGAGGGGGGGTCCCTCTGAGGAAGATCTGGCGGAGCTTCGCAGAACCATGGAGCGTTAGACGCAGGGCGAAGCGTTCCGCCAGTACCTCCCTTGCCGGTCTGGACCCAAGGCAGCTGAGGCTGCCAGGCGTAGGTCCCTTCCCTCTACGAGCTCCTACGGAGAGGAGAGGAAGCAGAGTGTCGCTTCTCGGGGGCCCCCCCGAGGAGCTGGGGCAGCGAGACGGCGCTCTCATCCTCAGCCGTCTGAGAGACGCGATCTGAGGACCGTCATCCAGTCCCGACGGAGCTCAGGGAAGACCGGGGTAGGGGAGTCTTTCTCCCCTCCCGCACCCCCCCCCCCACCCCCCCCGGAGGCCGACCGAGGTCCCCTCCGCCGTGGCAACAGGTGATGTTATCCCGCCGTTTACAC
>NC_060152.1:6926153-6970333 GCF_021292245.1 Micropterus dolomieu
TCCAAGCGCTTTCGGTTTCCCCGCAAAGCCTGGAGTTTGCCCCGGGGAATATTAGGGCTATCCTGCACCCTCGTTCAGGATACATCCCTAAAGTGCCTTCTTGTGCGGCAGGGTCCACAGTGCTGCAGGCATTTCATCCTCCACCTCATGTGACGGCGGAGGACGGGAGACTTCATCTGCTCTGCCCTGTCAGAGCACTGAGTGTTACACTCTGAGGTCCTCCCGTTGGAGGAAGGCTGACCAGCTGCTAGTGTGTTTTGGGTCCCCCAGGGCTGGGCTCCCTGCATCCAAACATACTATTAGCAACTGGATTGTTCAGACTATTTCCCTGGACTATCAGGTGCGCGGTTTGCCTTCACCTGTGGCTGTGAGGGCTCATTCTACCAGAGGCATGGCGGCCTCTCGAGCCCTCCTTTCCGGGGCCTCTTTGCAGGATGTTTGTTTAGCGGCTGGCTGGGCCACTCCGCACACATTCATTCGGTTTTACAGTCTTCACCTTCCTTCGGCACCTGGCACTCGTGCGCTCTCCTCTTAGTCGTGCCACTTTATTGCACACTGGGGCAGGCGGGGTTTTCGGCACGGTTTAGTGGGTATCTCGTTCCCATAGTGTCGTAACCGACGCAGTTCGAGTTCCCTCGAAGGGGAACGTCTCGGGTTACGTATGTAACCCTGGTTCCCCGAGAAGGGGAACGAGACACTGCGTCGGCCCGCCGCACCTCTCTCCCCGCCTGAAGCGCCTGCTTCATAGTTTAAGCTAATGATGAGTGTGTACAGGTGTGCTTTATACTCCTCCGGTTATTCCGTCACACCTTACCGTTCTAGCAACAGCCAATAGGATTGGAGTGATTTCATTCACGTTCAGACCTGCTTCGCCTAGAGGTGTTCCCATAGTGTCGTAACCGACGCAGTGTCTCGTTCCCCTTCTCGGGGAACCAGGGTTACATACGTAACCCGAGACGTTTTTTAAGAGTCAAGATTTCATCTGTAGTAGCACTATGGAGCTGTTTCTTCTGTGAGTTGGTCTCCAACATGCCAAGATGTGCAGCGAAGCAATGCGAAAAAGAGAACTGTTGGCTAAAAAACATGGATGGAAATGCTAAATTTAAAATACTAAACAACTTTACAAATGTTTACATTTGTTTACAAAAGGAAATGCACTTAATACATGTGTTCAGTGTGGTTTGGTAAGTAACACTGAATGTAAACAGAACTTTTTTTTGTTTACAAGAAACCTCCACAGGACACCTTTTCAGGCTGCAGTAATATAAATTTTAATAAAAGCGTAATATTTAAGGTTGCACCTGTCATTAGCAGTGTGTGTAATACAGTTTTACAGATGTTTCTCGTGAGCTTATTCGACTTCAGTGTCGCATTGCATAAAGTTTTGCCCGTTTCTTACCTGTTACCTCTTTCTCTGTCTGTTGTCTGACATTCCTAGGTTCTGCACACTCATGTAACTGCAACAGCCTAATTATTTGGGCCTCTTCAGCATCTGCTTCAAGAAATGTTTATGGCTTGACTGAAACTCCAATCTGTCACACAGATATTCTGTGACGGTCTCTGTTTATAGTTGTCTTGATATATGCTGAATAGGCAGAAAAGAATTATGGTTCTTGTTTAGAATCAGGAGGAGGGGCACAGGATGCTCCTCTACCCCCCGTGTTGTCATTTCAGACAGTTATGGACCCAGAAACAGCAAAAAGCATCTGCTCCTCTGACCATAAAGCCCTGAGCCGAGCCCTTAATTGTTCCTGTGTAGAGAGGGAATTATCTCCACCCAGACCCACCCTGGGGACCAGGAGATGAGGAAAGAAGAGGAGGCATGAAGAGGAGGGGCCGGGGATGTGTGGATGGACAAAATGGAAGGATGGATGGCAAGGTGTGGGCAGATTTTGGCACAGCCACCTGAGGGAGTGGGCGGGAGGTTGAGAAGTCTCTCTCATTCACAGCTTCTCTGAAAGCCAAAGACTTGAGACTGAAACTGGGTCATGACTCAAATCAGGGTGCTGTGTATGGATTTTGAATGTTGTATGTAGGCTGATACTTTGCAGGTTTCTGCTTTTATTATAAACCATAGTTTATTCAGTATAGTGCTTTTTAGATTAGCCATTTTAGACTCCAATAATTGGCCATGGAAAATGGTAGTTTTTCATTGGTTTGCAGGTTCTATAATAGGACACCTTTAAACAAGTTTCAGTTTAAACTGTTTGACCAGTTAACTCTCACTGGTGAAACTGACCTAACCATGGGTTAGAGATTCGATTTTAATAATGTTATCTTAATACAAGTCTCATTGAAAGAGTTATGGTTTACTCTTAATATTACTCTGCTACAAACTAACTGTGGAAAAAAACTTTAATGGTGTGACTACACCCCTAAGAAATGGGGCACACATGGCATGTGAATATTGTATTAAGATTGTAAAACAGAACCTGTCCTGCCTATCCTGAACCTAACTATAAACAAATTAAAAATATTATATTCTCTACACAGCTTGTTTTTTGATTATGGTAATTGGGTATTGTAAAAATGCAATGATAACGTGAAGCCCCAGTCCTGAATATTTTTTACAAAAATCAGGTCAAGGGCAAGTTACAGTTAACCTGCTGCTTATTTTGTATAATTTAGTCTAACAATGTAGAGCCCGACCGATTTACCGTTTTGCAGATATTATTGGCCGATACAAGCTACTCGCAGATATCGGATCCTTCCCTCAGTGTTGCGTAGTTTGCCCACCAGAGGGCGCGCTGCAGCTCCTCTGTTCAAAACACTGCAGCTCCACAGAACAAAACATCAGCTGACTGCAGTCTACCGGAGCTCAGAGCCGGTGTTCTGTCGAGTTATGCTACCTATCGAGATGTGCTACTTAGCGGTTCTGCGCATGCGTATGACCCACAAGCGTGGTTTGTTTCCACGCCCATAAATCTGTGCAACCTTGCTATGGTGATCAGTCAATATCTGTCAGTCATATAAAAAAACAACTTTATTAGGCTATCATAATACGCTACCCCTGATATCTTAAATAAAGATGGCATAATATAGTATTTCAACATGCTCCCCATCTCCTTACAGTACACATGGAGTGAGTAGTGGTGCAATATAAAATGATTCTGTAGTGGGAGCATTAATTGATATTAGCCTTATCGGAATACGCTGCCCCTGAAATGATTTTATAATATAATCAAAAAGAGAGTTATAACTTTATGGGATTAAAAAGGGAACACATACGGTAACATTTTTCGATAGGGCAGAGCGACTCGATAGTCTCTGCTGTCGATTTGCGCTATGGTGAGCAGCTCCTGGTAGCTCAGTGTTCCTGCTGAGTTGGTCTTTTGTCACATCAATTACATGACTTAAATAATAATAAAAATAGCTCTCATCACTTTTCCTCTTCAAGGGAAAAAGAATATCAGCTATCGGATTTTAAAATCCTCAAATATCAAAATTGGTATCGGACTTAAAAATCCCCTATCGGTCGGGCTCTAATACAATGTTAGAAAATACAGCAAAATGCCTATCAAAGACACAAACACACAAAAGAAGTGTATCTTCACTTTGAAATGCTGGAACATAGAGGTTGTTTGTCGTTTTTTGCTTGAAGGCAGACTGAAACACTCAATTAAATGTCAAAATACAGTACCAGTCATTTTTTTGTTGATAAACTATTCAATTTATTGACAAATTCCTTTTCTTAAATCAGGATCCTTATGTTTTTATCCCTTTTATTTAATACACTCATCCCTAACCTGTCCCACATACTTTTGACTACTATTGAGGCCAATACTGATACCAATACACTAGCTTAAGATAGTGGAATTTTCACTAGTGATGGTGTTACTACTACTATCACCACTGTTACACTGCAGTTACTAGTGTTAATCTTGCTGCTGCAACTGCTGCTACAAGATCAAAGCTGCTGAACAACCACTGTTCTCTTATCTTGGTTCAAGCCCTTTCCATCAAAGGCCTCCTCCAGACACCAAGCCTGAGTGTTTGTCTGTCTGTGTGCTCCTCTCTCGCTCGCTCTCTCTCTCTCTCTCATCTCTAGAGGTGAGCTCTAGGTTGCTCCCCATATTAGTTTGCTTTCCACTTAATGAAGCGGTGGAGCATGAAGGTCCAAGCACTCCTAAACGCTGTGTTCATTAAACCAATGGTGCTTAATGATGACGGCAAAGGCACCCGCGACCCGTCGGCTCCTACTGAGGGCGACCATTAACGTTAGAGTCAGCCAGCTGGGGGGAGACAGTAGCACGGAGGGAGGGAACTGTCAACTGTCAACAACAGTGTCACAAGGACGCTTAGCCCCCAGTAACCGGCTGCAGCAGAGCCAGTGAAAGATACCGAAACATGGATGTGTTTTGCGATACAATATCAGTTTCAGTGATGCATATAGCCACAAGGTTTATGTTTGAAAACTTAAAGTATGTCTGGTGTTCTTGTTCTGTTAACCAGCATTTGAACATAGTTTAAGTCATGTTTGAATGATTAAAGTACAGTTCTTATCCTACAAGTTCTCATTATTAAAGTTTTATTAGATAATGTGTTCCAATGTGTCTTGATGGACATTTCAAATATAATGGTTCAAGTAAAATCTATTAATTGTAGAGCTGCAACTAGTGACTATTTTCATAATCAGTTATTCCATCAATTAGTTGTGTATTGTGTAATGTGTATTCATTAATTAATGCTTTAATGTATAAAATGTAAGAAAATAGGGAGAGAATACATCACTAGTTAAATGATATATTAAAGTAATGTGAAGGAGAAATGCAGCAAATCCTCACATTTAAGGAGCTGGAACCAGCCAATGTCTGGCATTTTTGCTTAATAACTGAAATTAAATGATTGATTATCAAAATTGTTGTTAATTTAATTAGTGATAGACTAATTTTATCAGTTTCATTAAAGAATAGTTTCAGCACTTTAATAAAGAATAAAAAAGGGATTGTCTTGGAGCATATTTACCTTGATTAACATTACATTACATTTATTCATTTAGCTGATGCTTTTATCCAATGTGACTTACACTTGCTATTTATGTCAGAGGTCGCACTCCTCTCTCCTCAAAGTGAGGAATTGAACTCGGGGCTCTCATACCTAAGGCATGCATCTTATCCACTGTTCCACCACCACCCCACAAACCCCTAAACAGCGCTCTTAAGCTCATCATTGAAAACATGCTTCCACTGCATGCAAGTCAAAGCGTGTTTCCATTCACCACTATTACGCAAATATTGGGAGTTAGGTGTGATGCTGCTTATTCTTCAGGTGGGTGCCATTCGACTGTTGCAGAAGAAGAGGGTCCAATGAGATGACACAATTAAGAGCGCTAGTCAAATCTCAAATGGTAAAAAACAATGTGCAAAACAGGATGGAAATATAGCATTTATGTTTGTATTATGTATTCATTTGTAGAAGGTTACCATCTCCTCGTAGATCCACTCAGATCAGATTTTTTACTCTACTGGTTTTGGTCTCTTCAGTGGAGAAATCCAATACCATGACAGATACCATGAGGAAGAGTGAATGACAACACCCCAAGCAATGTAACAAATGTTAGTTAAGTTTTGGTTACAAAACTGTCGCTACAGTTGCTGCTACAGAGCTAACATGCAGAGAGGATGAGACGGTTTCCCAGAGCCAGCACACCAGCTCCAGACAGCGATACTCACAACTCTCCGGCTACTATTGCAAACATCACAACAACAGCATGTCTTGGCAAACTACAAAGTTAGCTGAATGTCCATGGGCAAGTCATTGAACGTTACCTGACACATAAATCATGGCTGGAATGGCTGGAATAGTGTTGTGAGGTTTGGTCCGAGCCACATTGTTTGTTTCCCATTTACTGAGCCAGGGCTGTGTACAAACACTGGATTTATTTTCACACAATAACACAATACATTAAAGGTGGATGGAAATGCACTTCCTGAGTAAATGCAGTTGTATTTCTTTACTTTTTTTCAGGTTGAATTCAACTCCAATACATCTGTTACCTCTGTCATTATTTTTAGATTTGTTTTTCTGACAGTGCAGGTATGACTTCATGGGTTTACATGATATAACAGTCCTTTCAATGGGAGTTATTGGTAATGTTCAAACTAATAAGAGTGTCAGCCTGTCTAAAAATTCTAAAGTTGAGGTGATCAGGTCTAGGAAAGGTTACAGTGAAAGTCACAATGAGTACGGTCTAGACATGCTCTTTTATGAAAAGTTTTATGAGATAACTGCAATTGTGATTTGGTGCTATATAAATAAAATTGACTTGAATTGAATGGAAAAGTCACACTTTAAACCAGTTAAAGCAGGAAGGTCTCTGTGGTTCAGTGTCTCTCAAACATGAGATATTCTGCATGTTTATAGATATTTAGAAGACTTTCAGCGATAACTAACTAGTTTTAACACAGGCGAAAGAGTGACATAAAACATTGTAAGCACACATAGATTACAACCTTGCCAACTAACCACTGTAATATTTTCTCCATGCATTATGTTTGAGCAAGTTGTTATTAGTTTATTAGTTTATTATAAGTTAAGCCCAATGGATTCAGACTAAGCATAGTTTTTTACACTAGGCACTGCTTGATTAAAATCCTTTCAGGACAGTTTCCTTGTCATAAAAATTGGGCCTTTGTATTTATATTTATTTTTTGTGAAAGTGTTGGTTCTATATTTCCTCAGTGTTTGCTTCCTCATTGCTGCATTGCCCAGCTTTAAACTTCTGTCTGAAAAAGAAAAAAACAGAAGTACTCCATCAAAGGTACTTCATGAGGTGTTTAACAAAAGCCTTCTGGAAAAGAGAAGTCCACTCTTCAGTCCAATGCTCTGTTTTGTCTTTTGCTTAAAACTGTGTGGGGCCACTTCATTGCATAAATGAAGCACGCGTGCACACACACACACAAAAATGAGTGCGTGCACTCGTGCGCACACACACGTACACACAGACTGCCTGTGATTTCCATGTAGCCCTCAGAGGACACACTAATGTATCCAAATATATTTACAACAGATGTTGCATTTTATTTTTCATGATAAAACCCCATTTCAGAAAATTTACTTCATAATGGGCAGAGCAAGTTTTTCTTCCCTCTTTTTTTCTTTTTGTCTTCAGAGGTCCCTCGCATTTAAAGTGAGAGAAGTGCACCACCTAATGGTTGTGCATGTCTCCTCTGCCAAACTTTCACTTTGTAGCATACAATTACAGTAGATAACGAGTATCCCCTAACTAAAACTGACATTTGGACCATATGATTGATCTAATGAAAAGTCTGTACCCATTCAAATTCACAATAGAGTTCTAGAATTGCAGACTGCTGTAGAGGCAGAAAGCTTTTGTGCACTGAATGGTGTCGATTGACAGCTTACTCAAGATACAGAACATGGCCTCAAGTTGTCATTATTTGTATTTAACCATTGATGAAATGTGAAAAATGTGCATACATTGTGAGAGCTCAAGGTGATGCCCTCAGATGTCTCGACCAACAGTCCAAAACCCAAAGATATGCAAAGTAAAATGAATATAAAACACAAAATCAGCAAAGAATATGCCATTCTAGCTTGATTAATCAACACAATTGTTGCCAAATAATTTTCATTGGATCGACTACTTGTTTCAGCTCAACTAAACCTAAAAAACCTCATGGTATTGCCTGTGTGTCTCTGAGTACCGTCATCTTCACAATCCTCATTAAACAGCTCAACATTTACTAATTTTACATTTCTGTAGAGTAAGAAATAACAATACATAAGTTAATAAAGAAGGATGAAGTTGAAGAGCTGAAAAGTTTTTAAAAAAAATTCTATTTTAAATGAAGTTTATTTCAAACAATTCAAAGTTTTCTTTTGTGTTTCCTAAGTTCTTGGCAATTTTTACATTAAATATTTTGTGTATCCTTCTAATTAATTTCAAGTGAAATGATGAATTGTAAAATGGGACGCTTACTCACTGTCAGCTATGCTACTTTATAGTTTCTTGCATTTGAGTGGGAGGGTGGTGGTGAGAAGATGGAGAACTAGAGGGAAAGAAATGGATGTAACTGTGGAGGACAAATGGGGGAGAAAAAATCCTGAGAGGGCTTGAGCAGAAGAAGAGGAGGAGATGAGGAGGATTAGGTGAGGAGGAGGACAAGAGGCGCTCTCCCTCTCAGCCAGCCGGATGGGGAGAAAAAGAGTGACGAGAGAAAAAGCCAGAGGAGGAGGGAAAGGCATAGCAAAAAAAGCTGGATAGAGTGTGAGTGTGTGTGAGGGCTAAGTGAGGCCTTTATAAATGAAAGCAGATGCCTGGCATTATGAACTTGTCGGGTCGCAGATGGGGATGGCGGTGATGGAGCACTTGACTCCCCGGATGGTTATCATTCACTCTCCTCCTCTTGCCTCTCAACTGCCTTCCCCAGTGCTCCGAGGGTGAGAGGGAGAAAGAGAGAGAAACAGAATGGGTTATAAAGAAAAAGAGACAGAGAATATCCATTGAGTGCAAGAAATAAAAAGATAAGAAGGTGGACTTTTCAGTGAGTGATTAGTAGCCCTATTTAAATAAAAACCATGAATACAGTATAAAGAGAAAAGCTTCAAGTCTTTTTCTTCGTTTTTCCTTTCTCTTCTTTGATTGATCTCAGCGTTGGTGTGCGGTGATTGATTGGATTGCCTGCGGAACATCATCCCGCTAACTAGTCGCTCCGAGAAGGGTGTTTGTCACTGCCATTGATCTTCTTGTAAATGAAATGTTCCATTTCCAGTGCATTTTATTGTTAAATGCAGTTCATTAGCCACTCTGAGATTTATGGCTGTGTCTCCTCTCTTGGGCTGGAAAAAGAAGAGGGAAAGGCTGGAAAGAGACGAGGGGAGAGAGGATGAGAGAGAGTAGACGGGGAGTAGGGCAGACACGAGTGTTGATGGTATAGGGCTGCTGCAGACTTGATAAATATGGCCAAAGTTTGCCAAGAGTTGAGAGAGGAACTGACAGCTTCCTGATAAACTGTAGTCACACTTGTCATCACTGTGGGAACTTCCGCACTAGCCTTTATAAATAATCTAACATATTCAATTTAGCAGTTTCAGAAATCCTGGGAATATATACTGTACATTTGCTGATATATGGGTCTTTTTGAAATAACTATTCAGTTGTGGTGGTGGCTTAAATGTTGATGCATGAATAAATCCTTTAATCACATTGCTGAAAATTGAGGTGATCCTTGCTGCTCTCGAACTCAAGACTTCCACTCTAATGTCAAATCAAAACACAATGAGAATCTCAACATGTTTCTGAGGGTCTCATCTAAATTGAAAAAAACATTTTGTTTTCACAAAAATGCCCATGATCCATGTTACCCCGCTGGAAGACAGTGTGGCGCCTCATGTGTGAGGAGTGCTTTCAGTATTAGAAGTGTGTAGAGTTACTGTAATGAACAAAAATAAGTTGCATAGGGTCGGTGTTATTTCTTGAACTATAGGAGACTCATCAGTTAAATGAAGCTCGAGAAAAATTACAATCCACTTCTTCCAGTAATAACGATTTATACCATATCTGTGAAGAAAAAATATCTCTTTCCATATGCCCTCACACATCGGGATTCTGTTCTGTCTTTTAGGCCATTTTTAGAAACTCAGTGCAGCCCTTTTACACTTGAATAGCCTGAAAATATGTGATCAGTAGCCTGCTGGTTCAGATCCCCTGACCAGCAGCGAAGATCTGAGCAGGGGAAGTAAATGAGAAACTCTCTGTTCTCCCTCAGTAATTATCACACATGTGCCCTTGATCAAGGCACTTACGAAGGCTCAAGGCTCCAATTACTTCAGTGGAGCTCGAGTGGCCAGCAGCAGAGGATTGTTGGTTGTACTGTGCAGCTCCCAAGTGTGAAGCAGGGCATTTCTGAAAAAGAGCAAGCATACTCAGATAATCTTTGCTGGTCACAAAAGGTTAAACTTGTTTAAGGCATGATGTGTACATAAATAATCAACTTGCTTTACCTGTAAATACAATTACTGTTATGTAAAATTGTCTTTTCTCACATGAATGACAAATCAGGACTTTAGTACAAAATGCTAACTACCGCTAAATGGTTTGGTAAAGTTAAATTGTAAGAATTCTCAAAAGACAAAGCATTACTACAAATTGCCATTGACCACTGTGCTGCACAACACGACTCTTAATTTAACTTAACTTGTTAACTGTTCGACATTTTGGGAAATATTCTTAAAGGTGCTAGGCAAATTTTGTTACAAGGTAGACAGAACCAGACTAAGTGTTTCCACCTGTTTAAGCTTTGTGCTAAGCCAACTGGCTGCTGTAAATGGAAAAGGTAAATGGTCTTTACTTGTATAGCGCCTTTTTAGTCTTTCCGCCACTTAAAGCGCTTTTACATTTACATCCATTTACAGACGAGAGTGGTATTGATCTTCTCATCTAACTCTCCGCCAGGAAGTGAATAAGCATATTCCCAAAATGGCAAACTATTGCTTTACTTCTTGAAAAGAACCACTAAATTAAGTGAAGCTGGATTTAACCTCTAGCGAACATTCCTCTGCAAACCTATGCAGATTATGGGAAACCGTAGGTCACACAGGCTTGCCGAGAAGCTGACGAGCACACCTCCCATACCTCAGCAAAATGGTCTGAACATCAAACAAGATGATTTGTTAATCCAGCATATGTCAGGATTCCAAACAGAGGAGAAAATGTAAGACAAGTTGTTACTAAAGACACAGACACGTCCAAATTATCTCTTAGTATGTTTGCCTGCGGCAGCCCAGCAAAGCATGTTTTACGACACCCAGGTGGACATGCTATTTTTTCCTCCTTTTTCGGCATCTGTGGATGTTTATAAACGTCTCATTCATATGTTTATGTAGTATTAGCACACTAGGCTAACAGGCCGTTAGCTGTGACTTTATACACACGCTTTGACACACTTGTCACCTGCCCAGCACAGTGCTGTTACCAGAAATACTGAGGCTAGACCTGATTTTTATACAATCTCTGGGGCTACACACAGCAACCACCGTAACATGTTACTGGCCTCCATGCTGCTTTCTACTGTTTACTAACCCTTCAGAAAAACACTGAAACATCAAACTCGTCTACTGGAAGTGGTAATGGCACTGTCTCCGTTGCTCAGTTGCAATGGTAATTGTCTCTGTCCTACCTATCTTTTATTGTCCCTGACAGGATGAAAGAAAGGTTGTAATTTGCTTTGCTCTTGACAATGAATTTGCAGTTGACTCTGCCTTGCCTCTGGTTGGATCTTGTTAAGTTGCTGGAACATTGAAGAGCTAGACCACACCACTATTTGTCTGTTAAACAGTCTGCAAGAGCAGGCCAATTAGAAAAGCAAACTTTGCTTGAAAAGGAGGTGAGTGTGCGTGCATGTGGGGGGCACTTCCGTGTTTGTGCATACACTTGTGCACAAACTTCTGACTGCTGTGGGTTGGAGTAGCCTTCTTGTTCTGATGTTGAGGTTCATTCAATGTTTCCTCTAAACTCTTCTTTGACTCTTTTTGGAAAAATGTAAGGTAATATTATAGACTTTCAAAGTCAGAAATACTTACATATTTTTAGTGATTCATTGACTCCATAAGCCTCCAATAAGACGATGCTAAGTGTATAAAAAATTCACAACAATAACCGCATCTGATAAAAATGCCACCTTTTCTTGAACATTAATCGAGTGAAAACAAAGTTGTTTTTGTCTTTTTAAGAGGTGGTATTAGGCACAGTGGAGCAGTTTCTCACTGCAGTCTGTCACCACTAAGGTTAGCCTGGCATTTTCACTAGATAGGTTATTTTCTGTGGCTTGTTGAGAAAACCAGGTGGAGCAGTAGATCAACCAAAATGGCAAAAATAACACAGTAATGGGAAGAAGCCTGAGATAGTAACTTCTGTAAAGGTAAGGACAGCATAAAGCAAAGTAAAACAGTTTACATATTTTATATGGGATTCATTTATATTGCAGATTAGTTTATATAGAGTATGGATGACTGTCTCTTGTGTAGAAATTCAGCAGGAAAAAGTCAAAGATGTCACTGAAGCTGCAGGGGAAAATGATTTAGACACTGCAGTGAAACCCAGGGGATGTTATAGAATATATTCTTACATTTCCTCAAGCATAACTACTAAAAGACTCATGAAATAAAGAAAATGTTGTCCAAGTACAAACAAGACTAAGCAACATGAGCCTTTGTCCATTTGCAAATGTGAGCCTAGAGGTCAGAAATGCATTTTAGAGCAGGAGTTTGAGGGGGAAATGTACAAGAAATGCTCCAGCCTCATTGAGACATATCAGTTGGCCAAAGCTGATTAACAAATTTTAAAAACTTGTCAATATCTTGATTTCATCAGTAAGTTTTATCCTGTCTTTGAAAGATTTATCCTTACGTCATCTATCCTGCTTGTATTGACTGTTATCAACACCTGTTGGGGCCTTGTTCATCATTCAGTGTCTCTAAAACATTAAGAGAACAGTGAATATTCACTTACAGTGGTAATTCACATGATTCATGTTTTGTTTTTGGTTTATACGGCAACATGTTTGGTGTTAGGTGTTGATTTCAGTGGTGTTTATGCACTGCAGTTCCCCAGAGCTCATTTGTCAATCAAACAAACCCATTTTTTTCTTTGATTTTCTTTTGATGAAGTTAGGAAAACACAACAGACTGCAAATGACAAAGATTTCATGAACTGGCTATAGCATGAAGCAGTAAAAAGTACAAATGCAGTGTGTATAATAATGCACTGTTAAACTATAGCAGGTTATTTAGTTACATTTTCAGTTATACACTTCTTAAGTTACAGCATAGCAACATATCATAATAGCCAAGTTCCAAAGGTAAGAAATGATATTTATGTCCAATTCAGTTTCTCCCCTCAGACAGATGTGAAATTTTTTGATTTTTAACCTGAGTTACTTTACATGACCTGGAACACACAGACATATGCCACATAAATTGGATCACAAGGCACACAACCGACATGCAACTTCTATTTCAGCACTTCAATTTGAATGGTTGCCATGACAGTAATTAAATCTTACATCATTCACATGAGACCGCTGTCATAATTTAGAAATCATAATAACTTGGCACATAGTCTGGATAACAATGAGAAAACAACTGAAAGAAAGTATTTGACTCAGTGAGATGTTTAGTTTAGGCACAACTCAGAGGCACGTATCTGTAACTGAAATTAAAATCTTTTATTTTATAAAGACAATACAAACATCGCTTCATGCAGAACTGCAACTAACTTTCTTGATTAATTATTTGGTTGATAAAATGTCAAAATATTGTAAGATACTTTATTACTATCATATAAGACAAAGAAAAGCAGCAAATCCTCACAAGTGAGACGCTGGATCCAAGTAATGTTTGCTTGAAAAATTACCTCAACGATGAATCAATTATAAAAATAATTCATTATTTTTCTCTCGATTCATTAATTGATTTCGACTCTAGATTCATGAGAAATTCTGATTTTTGGTGACCCTCTTGTCCTGAGCAGCCTTTACCGAGTGCTACACCGAATCAGTTTTATCTTCATTAAGGGAAATCTTTGTCAGTTTTGCAGTGCTGTTGTCTACAGCTCCACTTTCTCTCTGATAAGAAACATGAGTACACCGTTACAGTCTAAACCTGCTACCAGTGGCAACGCCAGGACCCCGAGTTGTTTCTCATCCATATTCAATCCTTATGAATTGGGGACGGTGACATATGGTTGGTACTCACAGTACATCTCCCCCTCCTCTGTACGAGATACAAATTCAGAATTGGATTTAACACTTCAATTCCCCACTGACCAACAAGGCTGACACAATTACTAAGCCACACACACTAACACACACACATTCTGGTGTAATCCAATTAGAACACAGCCAGTTTATGCTGGTGTGTGTTTCGGGATGAGTGTTAGAGAGTTTATTAGAGATTCATATGTGAAAGCAAACATTTTCATGATGTGTGTGTGTGTCTAAATAACAATGAACTTTAAATTGGACTTCAGCATCATGTAATTGCCAAACTCAAATATAAAAAGCTGGAGATTTTACCCTTTTTGTTTGAGTCATCTGCCCTGCTGAAGTGTCACTGAGTAAGATACTAAATCCCCAACAGCTCCACTGTCAGTGATCAGTAGCCAAACCTGATCTGTATGTGTTAAGTAGCTAAGAATGTACTTTATTTAGTCCAGTCTTCCACTGAAATAGCAATTTCCTTATTGTATTCCCAGTTTGTTGAAATCCATTAAAGTTTCAGCAGATTCCTCCACTGCAGCACAAGTAATCAATAAAAAATTACACTTCCATGAGAACAAGCTCAAGTCTTGAATGCTAACATGAAATATGGGCTACTTTTACACATGAAACAACTATGTGCATGTCACAATTATTAATTATGAACAGATGCTGTGCAGTTTGTGCATTACAGATCTCTTTATTTCCTCGAGGACATTACTGAAAACCTGCTTACGGCTGGAAGCGTCCTCAAATGTCCCCTCAGAGATCATTGAGAAATACCAGAAGGTGTGAGGATCGATACTGTCTTTGAATCGATATTTGGAAGTTGGTGTCCATGAGCCAACAGCTAAAAGGGATCCAAATAAAC
This sequence comes from Micropterus dolomieu, assembly GCF_021292245.1. NCBI lineage: Eukaryota > Metazoa > Chordata > Actinopteri > Centrarchiformes > Centrarchidae > Micropterus > Micropterus dolomieu. Next base: position 6,940,743 of record NC_060152.1, read on the forward strand.
ACAGAATGTGCTGATTTAGGGGGTTTTACTACCTGTGCTGTTTATATTCACTTCAGTTGATCTTCTGTTAATCCCCACAGCGGCAATTGTTTTACAGGAGAATAGAGCACCAAATCTACCAGGAAAGTCTATTTTGACAAACTTCACTGTGCACACACAGTTTAATAGCTCAGGCTGTTTGATATATAGCCATACGGAAGTACGTCCAGTTCAGTTCCCCACAGAGTGATAAAAATCACAATTCCTGTCTTAAAAGTCACTGCGGAGCATCAGCGAGGATGCTGTTTAGGAAATCTGCCACCGAGGCATCAGCTTAGGTTTCACAACATTACATCACCTGTCTAATTGATCCGCTTGTTTGGGCTCATTTCATACCTGCAAGGAAGTGCTGATGAACGGGGTCTGGTTTCTCCCCCCCGGCTCTGTGTGTGTGTGTGTGTATGCAGGGAGGCAGGTATTAGCCCTGACAGATCGCACTGTTAATTGCTAATTGTGTTTCTCATTAGGCGCAGGGGTGACAGGTGTTGTCAGAGTGTTGTGAGTTCTTTCGGCGCTCTCCCGTGAATTGCGCTTGCTCCCTGCTCGCCACATTGCCGATCCGCTTGCTAATGGTTCCCCTGAGAACTCCCATCAGCCCCTGGGCTTGGTGCAGCGAGGGGTCGGCTTTAGATACTGTGTAGCAGCAACAGCCGCATTGGGAGGTCTCCAAAGAGAGAGCTTTGTCAACTAGCATGTCCTTTTATCACAGTCAGTATAGTACTGTGTAGTACAATGTACAGTATGTAAGGTGTATTTGGTGTGTATTTAATGAGGTACTACATGAAGTGGGAGCACAGAAAGTTCCACAAATTAGGAACATTTCACATATGCTACTGTAATGTCTTTGTTTTATGGTTTTGGGTGTGGCCTTACATCCAGAAAGTCAGTTGAAGACCATCAAGAACTAAAATATCTCAGCTCTCAAAATATCCTGATATGTCTGCTAACACTCGTTAAAATGTGACAGTAATACAAAAAAAATTGATAAAGATGGAAGAAAAAGCTTCCTAACGGAGGAATCTACACAAACTCAGTGGATAAATGACGTGGTGGAAAATTCATTATATAGAGTCATGTCACTTACCAATCAATTGCAATAAACTGCCTTTCTTCTTTCTTTCCCTTTTCTTCTTGGAAAATGTACTTGCCGATAGATGTTTTTGTCTGAATGTGGAGAAATGAGATTAGAAAATTCAAACAGCCTTTGTGGGATTAAAGCACGCTTGAAAAAAAGACTCAGGGTCACTTCCCCATCCTGTCTACTTTTGTTTGAAACATGTTTCATGTACGCATTTACTTCAACATTACAAGCCAGAGAGGATTCTAATGTAATGCACATAAGACGTGTGGCATTCATATTTAAAACTACACTCAGTTGAGCATAGCAGGTCAATAATTCCACAACTTGTACACACCAGGGACAATGAAATATGAAAATGTGTGCTGTTTTATTGGCTGTGGTAATTGCATCTTAGACCATCAGTGAGGACACATTTGTGTCTTGGTAAAGGCCTGATATGTATTTTGAGGAAGGATAATGGGCTTCTGCCTCATTTTTGTTAGATTGCTCTTAAAACATTTGCACTTGCTATGCACTCATTTCTACGTTCATCACCGGGAGAAAAAAGCTATTTGGTGCAAAATGAACAAAACAGTGAGCCTGTTAGATGCCTAATTTCTTCAGTCACAGAACTTTGGTAGCTTGCCTTCCTTTATTTTGTCAATTTTGTTGAATTATTAAAATGGGTTATTGTTTCACAGTTTACACACAACTCTTTCTTCATATCAAATTGTATTTTAGAAAAAGGAGATTTGGTTCAACAGTGAATGTAACCACATAAAATAGACAATGCAGAGTGCAAAAGTTTGCAGTCCAGCTTCAAGATAGAGATCTGCACATCTGAAACCTATTTTACCCCTCACAATACTTGCTGTGTCCATTTCTACGTAGCCTGTTGGAGCTCTTGTACTCTTGTAAAAGCAGAAACAACACACAAATTGCAATAAACTTGTTGTATATGGACATATGTCATCTTTAGCTCTTTCTTTCTTATTTCTTTTCATAATATATAAATAATATAATGAAGAGACACAATATGATGGAATCCAACAGCACGTCACAACAAAAGCTTTCTGTATTAAGCTTATAATATGTGATGTTTTGCTAAGACTGTGTCATAGAGATGATGTTATAGGGATCATTTTTAAGGGCTTTTGTAAGAATTTTGTTAATAGCGTTGGATTGAATTATATAGTAATGCTCATCCTTTTATATTGTACCTTGTACTTTTGTTTTGTTCACTTAAAAGCTAAGGCTGGAGATAATCTATATTTTACTTATTGTCTTGCCCTGCCCGTCAGTGGTTCTGGTGCCTACTTCTTAAAAATGGGTAAATAATGCATTTGTTAGGGATTATTTTCAGCGATAAACTAATATACATTTGTTGCTCTAATGATTATGTACACCAGGAGGATGGTGAATGTGGGATAAATTCAAAATGAATTCCACTGCCTGTGTTCATTGTCACTCAGCACAAAAGTGCAGCTCATTGGTGTGTTTTACCACCATAACAAGGCTATTGAACTAAAATTTCAAAACCATAACCATTTTTCAAAATGCACATCCATTTCTATAAACTCTACAGACAAATCCCTTCATTTCTCATTGCCTACACCATGTGGTCATTGAGAAAACACTAATTCAATATTGTCCGCTCAATCAGCACAGGTTGAGCTCAATTAGCACACAGCTACCCAGGTGGAAACACAAACAGTCAAAATTGATAACACACCAATCAGAACCTTCAATAGATAGATAAAAGGGCCAGAGTCTGTTCATTCAGTTTTGGAACCACGGATCCAGAGAAGTCTGAAGGAAGAGGTGTAGGACACCAGAGAGGAGGAGGAGGAGGAGGAAGAGCATATGGAGAGGAGGAAGAGGTGAAGGAAGTGGAACAGTAGGAGTTGGAGGAGGAGATGGGATAGGGGTAAGATGAGGAGTAGGAGGAGGCGGCGTAGGGAGAGGAGGAGGAGGAGGAGGTGGAGAACAAGAATCTCTGGCCTCTAGTATGTGTGTGTGTTTGAGGGCTTGTTTGTTATGTCTGAGTTTGATTTTTCAGCAAGATTGAATGGTTTTGAGTGGAAAGCTTAATTTTTACACTGAAAATAGGATGTTTGGGGAATTGGGTGAGAAGTTGTGGATTTGTGTTTAGAGTTTTGAGAAGAAGAGGCATAATTTCAAGAAATGCGGTTAAGCAATCGAGAATAACTGTAATTATTTTAGGAAATCAATGGAGGTCTAGGGTATAGAGAAATTACATCTAACAAGCTTTGCCAACATTGGCAATACTTTATAGAAATATTTGTTGACAAGTAAAATGTGGAATTTCACTAGAATTACCCTTCAACACTATAAACTCCAAAAATGAACATGGGCTTTCCCTGGATTTGTTTGAGCTAAAGGTGGCAAAGAACATGCATGGCATTTGTGCACACACCTTTTAGACTGCTGTTCAAGTTAAGTTAAGTAAAAAAAAAAAATGATTTGCCAGATAGTTTATGAATCCATAGGGATTTAAATTTCATGCAATTCATTAATAGGGGTGTGACAGTACACTTTCTCACAAAAAGAGACAATATTTTAACTCTATTTTCAAGAAATCTTCAGTGATGAAATATAAGTCTTTGATTCGACTGAAAGTCACAAAATGCAAAACAATGAGTGCATTTTGAAATGTTGCTTACATGTTGTTTGTGTCTTGTCTGTTACTCTGTTGCCATTTATTGCTTCCACTGGGTACCCAAAATGCTGCCACACAAATGATTTAAAAGTGGCGAGGGGCATCTTATTTGCTAATTTCACGCTCACACTCCATCATGCTTATATCGTGAGACATCTTTACACCTTGACTAGTGATATTGTCACATTTTAATATCGCTAAATCTCGTCACACCCCTAATCATTAAAGTTGGTGATGCTTCATTTTTATATATTTTTTATTTAGTCTACCAGTGTTACCTCTCTAGTCACAAACTGTCTGCGACTCACTGCGCAAGAGTTGTTTCACTTGATTACTATCTCGGCTGAACTGAAGTTGAACTGGAAACTTGTCTCCCCTGTCCCTAGTGAATGTTACACCCAAGCAAACACACATTTGTTTGCCTCATAAATAATGGCAGTTCATAACTTACCTTGATCATTCAGAAATTGTGAATGTGTCATTCTGCGCTACGTGTAACGTGTGCTTGCTTGGTGTAAGTACATCAAAGCAGTTGCTGATGAAAGGCACTTGTCAGCTTTTTCAACAAAGGTGGGTAAATAGTGCTTTTGTTGAGGACTATAATAATAATAATAATACAAAGGCGGCTCTCCTTTGAGTTAGATGGGAAGGGAAAACCCTAATATAGTTAACATATACCATAAAATGAAATATTATAGGCTTCACAATGCACTATTGTTGTTAATCTATTGAACTGTATTGCATTGTATTACACAGAAGATTCTTTCCCCCCTTATTTTAAGAAATGCATAACATAAACAAAGATTATCCCTAACCTTTGTTATGTTGAGACCTCACCAAGACACCATAAAATAATGCAATTTAAAAATAAACTTGGATTGTTACTTACTTTGAACAAATGTACAACAAAATATATTAAAGTTTTGATAAATAAGAGTCAAATGTATAAAACAACAGAAAACATTTTACAAATATCTGATTTATTACAAATTATAGACAGGGTACCCGCAGGGTCTTAAAAGTATTAAAAAAGTCTTAAATTTCATAGTCAACAAATAAGGCCTTAAAAGTATTAAATTTCATTTACAAAGTATTATATTTCGTTTACCTAGGTCTTTATAAATTTTTTTAATTTTTTCTTGTCCTTTTGTGGGATTAAATTAATGCCGTAACGTCATAAATAAATTGTGAAACTTAATAATATACTCCGTTTGGTGTGACTCTGATGTTATACGGCAGTACAGGTAACATTCCAGTTTACATCAGTGCTTTACACTCTGGACTGTGGAGACTTCAAGTATATCCAGCTGCAGCCCGCAGACCTGGTGGAAGTTGACGAAAGTTGACAGAAGTTGAACTTCCAAATATGGTTTGTTCCAAGAAGACACCGCACACAAAACGCGATGACATGTAAGGGTTAATCTCGGCTGACATACAGTATAGATCCTAATGTTTTATTCTTTAGAGGCCAACAACAGAACTTTAAATACACTTCTGAGAAGTTTTGAGGCGAGAAATCAACTGTGTAAATGTCGAATATCGGCAATCTGACAATAATTGACGGCGAATCGAAAATGTGTTCAAACATTTTCGGAGTTGACAAGTACCGACCATGGTGCCGGCGGGTGTCAATATATAGCTGCAGTAACGTTAGCGAAGGCTGCACAGCAACACAATGGAAGTTATATGCTACCTATCTGCTAGCGGCTGATGTGCGCCACTGTAGGGTTAACGTTAACCGGTTGACATGCATACAATCAATAACTTTAGGCACACACCCTGTGATGGTTAGGGTAAGAGTAATATACCATAGTTAGCCAGCTAGCTCCGGTTAGCTCCCCCAGGTCCAGTCACACAGACCGCTGCAGCCAACACAACAGACGTGTCCAGCAACCGCTGAACGATAGTGTTAATGTTCGTAACGCTATTCTATCATTAAATTCTCAGTAATGTTGTAAAGTTTTAACTTAAATCAAGATCTGGCTCGTGATGTACAGAATATTCGTGGTTTGTGAAACTTAAAATCACTTTGGAACAAATAAAATATACAACAACAGTATGAATTGAAACATTGCTTTATTATTATCATTGTGCTATTATAAATAAATATTTACAATATTAATATACTATAATAATATATAATTATACTATAGAGTAAATATTAACGCATAATGTACACTGATTGGTTGACATTTATTGGGTCTTTTTTATTTTATTTTATTTTTTACGGCACGTTTTGTGCGCGGTGGTTTGTGGGACGAACCATATATGGAAGTTTAACTTCCGTCACGTTTATCTGGTTTGTCAGCACGCTGCAGCTGGACCCTTCTCGGAGAGTTCGCGGTGCACGAGCTCTGCAAGTAAATCCAGCTGCAGCTCACAGACCGAGAAGGGTCCAGCTGCAGCGTGCTGACAAATGTGACGGAAGTTGACGGAAGTCACACAAGACCACTGCAGCCAACACAGCAGACGTGTCCAGCAACAGCTGAATGATATTGTTAATGTTCGTACCGCTGTTATTGTATCAATAAATTCTCAGTAATGTTGTGAAGTTTCAACCTAAATCGAGATAGATCTGGCTCGTTATGTAACATTACAGAATATTCTTGGTATGTGAAATAAAATATACAACAGTGGTATGAATTGAAACATTGCTTTATTATTATCATTAGGCTATTATAAATATTTGCAGGAATTATAGTATAAATATACTATAGTAATAATATAAAAGTATAGTATAGTAAATATTAACACATAAAGTACACTGATTACTACGTTGACACTTGACACCTCTTTTTTAACAGCTCTTTTTTTAATTTAACAGCTATGCGTGGGCCGAGCAGTCGAGATAAATGTCATCACGTTTTGTGCGCGGTGGCTTCTGGGACAAACCATATATGGAAGTTCAACTTCCGTCACGTTTGTCTGCACGCTGCAGCTGGACCCTTCTCCAGCTCTGGGCGAATCAGTCAGTTAAGAAAGAAAACAAAACTCCTCTGACATGCTACTAACAAGCTAACTCGTCGCCTGAGAATGGGCAAGTGTCTGAAATTCAGAAAGCAGAGATACGGACAAGTTGGCGGCTGAGGTTAGCATAGCAAGCTGATCGGCGTGTGGGCCAATCACACTGTGGCGAGCGCTAATGAAAAAGCTGTAAAAACCCACTGCAGGTTACTGGTCAGTTAATGTTACAGCAGCAACAGAGACACAGGTGTGTATAAGACTAGGACGGTGTCTGTGTCGGCGTTGCGTCGCTGTTGTAGAGTAAAGTTATGTGAATGGAAACATCCAACTAACGTTTACGCACATTAAACTTACATCACCCAAACCGGAGCCCAACTTATCCCTGCTGCCTTCAGATAATACTGTAGGCATATACTATAATGCATAATACTTAAGGCAGCCTTTAGATGCAAACTCAGAATAGAATTAATAATCACTGAAACGATTGGCATATTACATTACATTACCTTATCTAGCCAAGGTGTAACTAATTGCAACGACCACACATTTTTTTGGTATTTTTGATTTCACCCCTTAAGAGTTCTTAGTGCACAAATATTGTATTCATTTCATAGTTGTCATTTACACTGTGGTTACTGGGGACACTCCATCACTTTTTTAAAGCATTTGTTAAATATGTTCTGAAAATGGCTTGCAACAAGAAATGTTAAACAAATGAAAATACTTTGAGAAAAATTTATTTGCACAGCAAGAAAACATGCAATGCAATTTAAAGATAGAAGAAACAAATGTGCATTTTCCAAAAAAAAGTTTCTTAAGCTAAAAAACCAAGCTGCTGAGTGCTGCATTATATTATTTCTATTATATTCTTTGAATTGTCACCTGAATCACTTTACATAAATAAAGACAATTCTACCATAAGTTGGTGCAGAATATGTCTGCAGAATGCAGGAAATTAAGTGTTCTAGGGGAGGACCCCCAGACCCCCATTTATATATTTCAGCATTGAGTATTTCATCAAAATAGTGTTAAAAACCCAATATTGTAAATCGTGCATGTGAGCTAAGTGTATCAACACACCCCTAATCTGAACCCTTATGTCCCCACTTTTCAACACAAAGTGACATCCTTGATTCATTTTATCTTATCAAAGTACAAACACACCCCAAAAAGCTGTAGTGTATTAAATACTAATGTATTATAATGAAATGTTTGATTAAATTCACGTAACTTTGTAAACAAGTTTCTTGGGCTTAAAATTCATACAGATTTTCCATTATCCAGCCGTGAAGTTTATCCTAGGTGGTATTACAAAGGTCTTAAAAAGTCAGAGAATTCTGGGGTTACCCTGTATAGAGTACTCCTACTAATGAACATTAAATTAAATAGTTTATGTATTGTTGTTGCCAGAGAAACAGAAACTATAAAAAATACCTATATAGTACTAAAAATAATAATAAATACCATATATCATCTCTCATGTCATTGCTATCGTAATAATGATTTACATTTACATTTATTCATTTTAGTTGACGCTTTTATTCAAAGCGACTTACTGCTATATATGTAAGAGGTCGCACGCCTCTCGAGCAACTAGGGTTTAAGTGTCTTGCTCAGGGACACAATTCTGAACTCTTGTCTCGTACTCATCTTTTGCTCTTAAACCCAAATGTCTTCAGTAAACAACAAAAACAAAGGAATTTGCCTTACTGTTCCAATACTTTTGGAGGGGTGTGTATATATTTTTTGTCATGCAGTAGTTATTACCTTACACATAATCCGCCACAATGACTACTTTCTACATCTAGTGCACTCTGTTAATTTTATTAATATTTAAGTCATGTAATTGACGTGACAAAAGACCAACTCACTGGGAACACTGGGTGTGAGCGCTACCAGGAGCTACTCACCATAGCTCCGGCAGAGCCCGCTCTTAGGGTAGACTGCGGTCAGCTGATGTTTTGTTCTGTGGTGCTGCAGTGTTGTCAACAAAGGAGCTGCAGCGCGCCCTCTGTTGGGCAAACAATGCAACACTCATGACATGAGCGATGGATCCAACTCTCTGTTTCTCTTTATTAATTGTCATAGCGGCTGATAAAAATGCTGATGCAGATTAAATCTGCATGTACCTTATATCGGCTGATAATATCTGCAAAACAATAAATCGGTCGGGCTCTATAATAGAATATTCAGCACTCGGGATTGTTTTGGTGACTGATAATTATTATTGTTCTGCAGACCCTTGTGTACCTGCTTGGCATGCTGCTTTTCCTCTGTTAAGCCTTGTTGTCACTGGCTACTAATTACAACCTGAGGACTAGGCCTCTGGACGGCCAAGTTTGAGTGAGGTGTGTCCCCATGGTGGCACCTGCCTGTCCCTCACCGCTGCTATTAGCTCAGTGTTAGCTCGACTTGGCAGTGATTATTAGCCTGGGTATTAACGCCTAGCTGACTCACTGTGATACCTAGCTGAGCGCCTGTCACAGCACCCTTGTGTATCTTCATTGTTCTGGAGACCTCGTGGGGACCCTCTGCAGCTCAGAGTGCTAATAATAATAATTACCTCTCAGAAGACAGTTGGGACTCTGTTTGTGCAGCCATGTTTACTGTCAACTCTGTCTGTGTCCCTGAGCGCCGGTAAGGCTTTGCTCATGTGATGGTTGACATTTAGAGTGGAGTCACATCAATATCCATGTCAAATGAAAACTTCACAAAAATACTTAACTTTTCACAATAGAAGAAAGGAACATCCATTATCGATAATTACGCTTATCTTTAGAGGGTCGTGGGGGGCTGGAGCCGATCCCAGCTGACCTTGGGTGGAGTAAATGCGGAACAGGTTGCCAGTCAATGAGAGGGCTTACACATGGAGACAGACAACCACTCACACCTACGGGCAATTTAGGCTGCCAATTAATCTAATTTCTTCATAGATGAGAACAACTACAGATGTGACCATTTAGGTGCTGAGTGTGGAAAAATTTGAAATAGTTTTACTACAGTAATACACTACTAAAGATGTGAATGTATCTGTCACACTTAAATAAAACAACATCAACAGTGTCTAGTGGCATCACTTTTCTTAAGCATATGTTATTTGATTTGATCTTTTCCACTTTCATGCATCATCGAGGTCAGGCATGTTAGGCTGTCTTTAGGGCCGGACATACTCCAAAAGGAGCAAGTTCTGTTTATTTTAATGTTGTTACAAATTTTGATACATTCTTTTTTAACGGCTCTTTTTTTTATTTAACAGCTCTGCGTGGGCTAAGCGGTCGAGATAAACGTCATCTCGTTTTGTGCGCGGTGGCTTCTGGGACAAACCATATATGGAAGTTCAACTTCCGTCACGTTTGTTTGCAGGCTGCAGCTGGACCCTTCTCATTCATTCAGCAGCGGCGAAATGCATCAATTTCAATTCAATTTAAATTTAAATTTTATTTATATAGCGCCAAATCACAACAACAGTTATCTCACAGCGCTTTTCATAAAAGAGCAGGTCTAGACCGTACTCTATGATGCTATTTACAGAAGCCCAACAGTTCCCACCAAGAGCAAGCACTAGGCGACAGAGGCAAGGAAAAACTTCCTTTTAAGAGGCAGAAACCTCGAGCAGAACCATGGCTCAGGGTGGGCGGCCATCTGCCTCGACCGGTTGGGGTGAGAGAGAGAGAGAGAGAGAGAGAGAGGGGGCAGGAGAGGAATAGAGAGAAAAATAGAGGGATGGAAGGAGAGAGAGAGAGAGAGAGAGGGAGGCAGCCTACACAATATACACACAGAGGTACAGACAGCAAAGGTGATGTTGCTATAGACTAAATGAAAAATGGTACAGATATTTATAATAGTGTTAATGGTAACAATCGTAATGTTTATGATTATAATAACAATAATAACAATAAGACTAGCAACAATAGTCGTTGCAGTAGAGGGTGTTGAGCAGGAACACGGGGGCAGCAGGTGACCCGCATCGAATACTACACTAGTCTCAGACCGGTAACAGAGATCACTGGTTTCTGTTATGTGCACACCTCCGACTGTCCAGGCGCTGCACTTCCGCAGTTCCGAAGGTTCCACCATTTGTGTTCCGTGAACATTATAGTACTGTAGTATAGTACAGTATAGTATACTTTGCAATGCGGACGTGGAAGATTCTGCATTGATTATGAATGAGAGAGAGAGCGAGCAGATTCGTAAGTTGTCAGTCTGGCAGAACATGTGCAATGTAGGTCACAGTGTGTTTGTTAAGTCTGTTGTTTCCGCAACTGCTGGAAAAGGGAAGGCAGTTAGTGCTAGCTAACAGTATTCCCATTTAATTACTTTTAAAATGTCTTTTAATAGGCTACGTTTTGTGAAGCCTCTTCTTACATGATGTTGGTCAGCAACAGGTCTTCTCTTGAGCGATCTTTCACCACCCTGGCAACGAGTTTTCTTGATGTAATTATGTTGTGTTTTTGTGCTAAACTACAAAATGTTCAAAATTCATACAGATTGTTCATAAAGTGAAGAAACATAAAAAAAAGTTGTTTTCCTGCACTTTACTTAAAGCAAACAATTACGTGTTATAAGGCTTATAATTAGTTCATATGGTATTATGTCCACCTGTAATATATTATAAAGGGATAGATATTTTAACACTTTACTTAAAGCAAACAAAGACGTGCTATATAACTTTAAACATTACTATAAGCTATTATTGCATTTTATATCACTAATTCTAAATTGTGACCGCAGTGTATTTATAACGAGGCAGAGTCGGTGGTTATAATGTGTTATGGAACACGGTCAGAGATTCTTGCCGCACATTGATATAAACTGGTATTAATATTAGTTATAAAACATTAAATCAAAAGGTCATAATACATTATGAACTTTGCTATAGCACCTAATGCATGTCTGTAAGTGATTATAACAATTGTTATTATGTCTTATGGACGCATTATATTGTGTTATAAATATATGCATAAGTCACTATGGCGATGACCTTCATAGAAAGTGTTACCGAACTTTTCTATTCAGTAACCTTTTTAGTGACCCAAGGGGCGAAATCGAAATATACTGAATATTCAAACTAAATATGATCTGTTAGTCACTGTAAGCCATAAAATATCAGTCGTAATGTTATTACTGGCAGTAATGTTGACAACCCAGCACAGGTTGCCAAGGTAGTCCCAATTGTGGCCTAGGCCCCCATCTTCATGCATCATGATCATATTATTTTTCTTTCAATCTCCTCCTTGGTTCTCTAACCTTCCACCTTCCCCTTTGACCTTTGCTAATGTGTCTGTTTCGCTTCCTTTTCCCGACTTTCTTCTGCTACATTAGCAACTACACCAATGAGAGCGGGCACACACACACACACACAAACGCACAGCATCCCATCTTCTCCCAACTGGAGGTGAGTTCAGGTCTTTGGGGATCTTTTTATTTTCCAGCGCACACAGCAGATCCGTCCAGTGCCAATTATCTCATTATCTACGCCAGCAACTTCACCAACAAACTATGCACTGATTAACTGACTGACTGTGTGATGTGCAGCCAAGATGTTATTTTCACACCCTAACCCAACCCTCACAGGGGAGCTTCTGACTACTTTAGTGCATGGCTTTATGAATGATAACCTGTAAGTGTTCTGTCTCATACACCTATGGCCCACCTAGCAGTGAAGGTAGTACACGCTTGAAATGGAAAGTATAAAAACAGTTGTTCATAGAACGTGAATGTATTTATCTGTTAAACATCAATTTCATTCTTTGTATATTTCCATATTTTATTTTTATTCACTTGGGTGCTAGTTCCTTTGTGCAATAGAAACTCGACTCTCTGTATGTTTGTCCTGCGATTTCTGAGTTGTACTCCCCTCGGTCCCGCCATTCCTGCCTGAATATAAATTGGCAAACAGAGTTGATAAATGAATCAGAAAAAAATAATATTTGGGCTTTTCACTATGCCGAATCTGTAACGGTGACACTGACTCTGATCCTTAACATGAACACCGCTGTCGGCTGGAAGAAGGTTCGCCACCCCCTTAGTGAACCGTCCTGGAGCAGCGGCTGGTATGAATGCACCTCTCTGATGATGGGATGTGACAGCACATCCCTGAGCAAGGCTGAAGTGTCCACACACATCATTGTCCCCGTCATACACACAAGAGCACAGTCACACTGCACAACCAGTCAGCTTGGCTTAGATTTCTGTTTTTGTGCATGCTTCTGTCTGTTTGTGGTTGGTGGGTGTGTGTGTGTGTGTGTGTCTGCATGTGCCTATCTAAATTCTTGACGTTTTAAGAATTAAATGAACTTGACACGCACATTATGCACACTAATGTCACAATAATCCTGAAACAGTTGACAGGCAACTTGCCTTGCCAATAGCCTGATAATTGTTTAGTCGATGAACAGAACATCAGTTAGCAACAATTTTGATAACTGAATGATTATTTTTGCTGGTTCTATCTTCACACATTTGTTTTTATCATTGTAAATTGCCATTGTACCTATGGATTAAGGATAGGTGTCAGACAAGACTAACCATTAAAAGATGTTTGGTCTGGTAAAGTGTGCATTGTTCACAATTGACATTTTGTAGTCAAAACAATGAATTGATTAATCAGAAAAATCTACTAATTAATTAATAATGAAAAGTTTAGAAAGCTTCAAGGAACTTCAGAATATCTTTTTGTATCCGTTTCAATATGCCATGTCAGTAAAAACGATGGCAGCAGTTAAACAATGTGTCTTGTACATACAGTCATGGTTCCCAGAGGATGAGTTGTCAACTTGAATTGTCGAACCCCTGACTTTTCTTCTAGATCCACCATGAGGTTAACATTTGTGTTTCAGAGTGAAATGTCTCAACTATTGGATGGATTTACATGAAATTTGATACAGACATACATGTTCCCCTTGGGATGAACTGTAATAACTTTGGTAATTTGTTAAATTTTCATTTCACGCCATCATCAGGTAAAAATTAAAACATACTTTATATTTAGTACTAATAAATCTGAGCATGCTAACACGCTAAACGTAGAGAGTGAACATGGTGAACATAGCTACCTGCCAAACATCAGCATATTCGCATTGCCACCAGTATCAACATATGTTTTAGTCAACAACTGACTGTCAAATCAGATACTATTTCAATAATATTTACTGTCAGTTTTCACATAAAACTGAAGGGATAATTAACAACTACTCTAATAATAAATTCTAAATGTAAGTAATCTAAAGGCTGCATTTAAAAAAATGTTTTTGTAAATGTGCATCTTAAAATAAATTTATTTTATTTGTTACTCAATTTCAGAAAAAATAAAATATGAACAGCTGTAATGCCTCCTCTTCTCTTTCATTCCCTCTTAAGCTGCGTTTCTACCAAAGGAACTTTACCCCGGAACTTGGAACCTCTGGAGGAACTCACTGCGTTCCCACCAGAGGGACCAGGGTGTAAATGTAGTTCTGGGGTCTTCATTTTGCACCCTAAAAAGCCCCTGCTCGAGGGGTAGTACTTTCCGAAAGTACTGGGTACTTTGGGGGGGGCTTGCCTTGCAGTGAAATTATGAATGGGCGAGTAGAGGCTTTAACTGGAGAATGTTGGCTGTTAGTCTGCTACTGCTTCTCTCTTTTCCACCGTTGTTTGCAAACCAATAAATTACAATCAGCAGTCAAATAGCACACATGTCTCGCCGCTGTCCGCCTGAGATCAATCGTCGCATTAAATGTAAATAGCAGCCAGCCTGGGTGTGTTTACAGCGAACAGCTGATGGAGTTACTACTGGGTCCAGAGTTGTTGTTTTTAAGTTTTCATCAGTCAGGAAGTTTCTACACAGAGCTGAAGTCGGTCTCCTCCTCTTCAAAATCAGCTGAACAGCTGATTACAGCAGGTAATAAAGCTTGTTAAAATCACGTTCCTCCTCAGGTGATACAGATGTGAGTCCTGCAGCTGATCTGCAGCTCTTGTCGTGGAAGTCTTTTAATAACCTTCCAAACTGTCGCAATTTTATTTTTATGTTGTTTTATCTGAGCTGGAGTTATTTTAAGAGCTTGATGGTTTTATCCAGTTTGTTATCCACACATCTCGCGGATGTCCGCCTGAGATCGTATAGATAAAGCTCGTTAGTATAAGAAAACAAAGCAGAAAAAAATCCTAATCGTGACTCTGAGGTGGGTTATTATCACCTGCTGCCAAGTATAAATATCGAAACAGCAGTTAATTGTAGTCTGTAATATCAACATGATAAACAGCAGGGCTATGGCTACATACTAAACTCCCCAACAGACACATTCACACCGGAGAGCCTCTCAGCCTCTCAGATCCACTAGCTCAGCTCCAACACAGGTGCCACAGATACACTTCTACTGCTTCTAGTGACTGTCAAAGCTCTGTGTTTCCAGCGCGGACACAGAGAGTCTGACAGCAGCTGCTCATGGCTGGTTAGCTCCAACTACGAGCTCCATATGGCTCTTCCTGCTCCGCTGAGTGGTGGCCGGTCTGGCAGTGGTTGGTGTCTCTTTACCTCTCACGTCACACACTACGTAGCAGTTGTCGTGAGCAGGGTTTTGAGAACAGGGGTGACAAAGACATGTCTTATGATGAGGTGTTGGAACAGTATGAGTTCTGAATAAAAGTTGTAAATCCAATTTCTACTCACAATTCTCTATTTAAAGTGATGCTAAAGATGAGTTTGCATACTAAAAAATGTAATTATTTATAGTCAAATAATTCAGTTTTATGGCCGATAAAAAATACTTGTAAACTTTCTCAGTTTACCCGCCCTTGACAGAAGCCAAAAAGTTAATTTTGCACCCTGCTTTCATCCCTAGTGGTTACACCTTGGTTTGAAATGTTTAATATGTGTGAGAGCACAGTTCCTTGAACTCGTTAAACCTCCCACCTAAAGGTTTACTGTGCAGTTTTACTGTGTAACACAGGCTGAAATCACTGCCAGTGACACTGTGCCTTCGAACAACCTTTGAAATATATAAGCACTTACAAAATGATAGTTTGATGGTTCACATCCAGTTTCTTATATTTCCTCCTCCTTGTTTTTACCTGACTTCCCTCCTCTCCCCACCAAACAACAGTCCATCTAGATTCCACCCTCTCTCCTCCCAGCAAATACTGTTTAAACAACCTGGTAAACATGTCTGTCTTCATTCATTACCCTGCTTCTCATCATGATCAAGCCTCCCGATTTAATGAGGCAAATAGATATTTCTGTGGTGATTGTCTCGCTCTCCCACAAAGTATTAAGACTATTAAATGGACACATCTGTTTTTAATTAGGAGCTAAAGTCACCTCGACGCTGCCTTCCATGTTAATGGACTCTGATTCCATCAAGGCTCCCTCAGCCTGACAAACAATGCTGCACAGTGTGGTTTGCAGTAAACAAAGGGTTGAGGATGTGATAAGAAAGGAAGGACAGGGGATTCTGTAATTCTCCTCAGTCCAGATAGTGTACATCACATTATTTGAAATATTTGTCATATTTATCTAGAAGGATTGATGATGACTTATTGAAATATTTAGTTTGTTGCAGTAGCCTAAAGAAATAAGGTTTACAAGACCCAATATCGAGTCCAGTATTGTAGCTCTAAGACTTTAATTCATTCAATAAATACACTTACAGCTGAATAACATTTGTCTAGGAAGCCGGGTGTGACTGAAAAAAAAATTTAATACATCAAAAAATTCTTCTCTTGTGGATAAAGATTCAAAGAAGGCAAATATCTCATATTTTCTATTTGTCAAATGAATTATGATTGCATCAAGCTTCATTGAATTGCAGGTTGTAGCTGTAGAACGTCTCTCAGAGGAGTGATGGTTGAAGAGTTTAACTTTTGTTCCCATCACTATAAAAAGTTTCAAGTCCCAGTTTACGCATGTTTGCATATGAAAACGAGCTCCATTAGTTACCACAAAGGCAAAGTTTAAAATATCTAAAGGTGTCATCTGACGCCACAGAGACTTCACTCCCCACGAGCCACACTGCCTGTCAGCATTTACATACAGTATCTCATAGTAAAGGTAAATGTCTGACATATTTCTCAGTTTTATTTTTATTTTTTTAAATGCCATATGCTCACAGTGTTTCCTCACAGAGGGGAGCTGCAGTGCATTGTGGGAGCGGGTTACTGCATTCCCCTGGCATGGAGGCAAAAAGGAAGTGGGCAGGTGTGATACTCCAGGAGGCAGCTCCCAGCAGAATAAGACATGATTAGATGAAAAGCGTTGGGGTAAATAAGCTGAGGTGGTGAGTTTCTGAGCTCGACCTGCCATCTAGTGGAAATCATATTGATGTGCACATTTACATACAAATACACAGACATGAACAGAAGGGGCATTCTTTTGGGACCCAGTGGGCCAAAATGTCCATGAGGAATAATTTGAGGACAAAGTTTTAATGGGCCATAAGAAGAAATTGATGAAACTATGATGAAAATCTGTCTAACACAAGGTATTATTATTATGATCTCTATGATAGGCTACCTATGCTGCAGATATTTGGCTGCATTTGAAATGTGTTGATGCTGGCCCTTGCTCCATGGAAACATTAAACATTAAAAAAGGTCATGGCTTTGTTTAGAGTAGGAAATGCTGCGTGGACAGGCTGCAGTAGATGTGTGCACCTGTGCGTGAGTGTCTGGCTCCCCCATGACTTACAATAGTCCCCTTTAACCACCAGATGGCGGTAGACGGCAACTTTAAAGTACATAATTCCCTAAATAACATCAACCCCTGAAGTGTCAAAGCCTGTATCATGGGATACTTTTCAGGCGATTCTTTATTATACAGTGGAAACTGCTTATAGTGAACATTGTTACAGTGATCAACCGCTTATATGGATAAAAAACCCTTAGGACAAAAACATTCATACAAATGCTGTTTAAATAATTTACCTATTGTTACGACCCCCTGTTGGTCTAGGGGAGTGGGGGCCATAAACATACAGGCACAACTGGTATAGATCTTAACAAGGTAACTTTTATTGGTGACAGAGAGATGTAGACAGGTAACAATAAACAAAAGGAGGGTGGACGAGGGTGCTGCGAAAATAACAAACCAAGTTAAAATAAAAAGGTCCTCAAAAGGAGGCCTGTACCTATCTATCTATTTAAGCAGAGTTGATTCTTGCTACAAAAGAACACAAAGAGCACAGCAGCCACTCCACCTGGTGAAAACTAACACAATAGTAAACAAAAACACTAAGGGAATTTCTCCACTGCACCCAATGTGGAGTTAACAAACAAAGGTATGCAAATGGTTTCCCTAAACACAATGTACAGCTTATAAGCAAGGAATGTAGTCAATACCAGCGGCACACAAGTCAATAGGCGGTGACAAGCTGCCTGGAGCAACAGGTGGACTCTCCTTATGAGCAGGAGGTAATTAATGTGGTGACGAGCCATTGGTTGAGTGGAAACAGAGGGAACCAATGGGCGGGACTGATGTCAGCATCCTAGAAACCAGGAAGTAGGCAGGTCTTCATTCCCCAGGGACACAGCCTACTTGGTAGAGGTGAGACAGGAAAAGGGGAAACACAAAGGTGACAGCGACAGCCGTGACACTATACTAATCAAGAAGTCCGCTTACAATGTCCATTTTGACAACATATGGAAAAAAATATGAATATTTTATGTATAGGTCTACATTTCTTTTAAAACTCTGCTACCAGTTGGGAATTGATAGCCTACAGTTTAGTATCAGGCCTGTTAAAAATGTAGAAATGCACTGAATCTATTGCCAAGCTGTGGCTCAGTAGACTATTTTCACTATAGTTATTACTATTATAAATTGAACTATAATCTATATTTTATATACAGGAATGTATTGCTGTATGGAGTATTTGAATTATACACAGTAATTTAATTTGTACAGTTTTGAAAAGGGTTTGACATAGTTTTATTTTGAAATGGTCAATAAAATTCAGTAAATAGCAAAGCTGCCAGTCTCATTACTTTATATTAATGTAATGAACATACAAATGTCAATTAGATGGTAATCTGCCTGAAAAATAAAGATGAGAAAAATATATAGTTATATAATTAAAATAATCATCCACTTATTAGTGATCAATATGACTCGGACGTGATCACTCTAGAAGGTTTCCACTGCTCTGTAGTTCTGTTTTGTCTGTTTAAAATAAATGTGAAACCCCGCAATACTGTTTTCTATGAGAATATGCCAGTGGCAGTTGACAGTAAGAACCTTAAATCCTATAAACATAACTTCACAAGTTACATCACATAGATACACAGACTGAATTAAGCTGCGTCAAACACTGCACCCATCTAGCTGCTATGAGTACAAGGTTCAAACCATACAGTCAATATACAATAAAATAATCCTGTGATTATTGAGCAAAGTGTTGACAAAGATTTATTGTGTAGTAATATTTATTTTTCTTTTCTAGTCCTTTAGAAACAGTGTCTGACAAAGCAACAGAAAGCTAAAGAAAATTCAATTAGGAGTCACTTAGGAAAGACCTTGGCAAGGACAGTTGTTTATGTTTGACTACAAGAGCTCTCAGGTATGATGTGCCCTGACAATTTCACTGAAGGGGAGACAGCAATATTTATCACAGCATAAAAAGGGCATTCAGTTCTTGAGATAAAAGCTGATGGCCTTCAAATGCAGTCACACTGTTTGTCTGTTGTGCAAACACAATTTGGTGGACTTCCTCTTTTAACAAATGGTTATTGTACCATACTGTTTCCCTTCTCTCTCAGATTCCCCTCTCTCTGATTTTTCCACTCAAACAATGGATCATAACTCAGACAGGAACCAGCTGCTTCAGCAATTACATTAATATCTGTCCCAGAGTTTATTGGTTCGTCGACCACTAATCAAGTCAAAGGAAACAAGGCTATCCCTCTTCATAACGGATAGCTCACCCTCAGTCTGCTTTGATTGAGAATGGATGTCATTCTGCTGCCATTAGTGCTGTAGCGTACCATGTTCCTCTTACCCATTACATCCAGGCAAGGCGAGCATGAGTTATGGTGTCAGACGCACAGGCAGCTCTGAGCAGTCGACGAGAAATCAGCAGCAAAGACCCTGCCAGCGTGCCTCTGAGCAAACCAGGCGAGACGAACAGCCTCACTGACTGCAGCGTTACATCAGCTGCCGTCACTTTACGAACTTTAGTGACTGCATTGTGCGAGAAGAAGGCGCCATTATGTGGTAGAGAGAGGCAGAGTTTGTTTGGGGAGCTGGCGAGGGGAAGCAAAATCCTGACAGCACAGTTGTGGCACCAGTCCAAACAGAGCCACAATGTTCAATGGCGAGAACAAGTCATTATTGTGTTGCACTCTGAGAAATACTGAGGGCTGCAGCGTGACATTGTCCTTAACAACAGGTCATTCAACACTGCTTCCTTCATGAAACCTCTCCCGGCTTAACATTCTCACTTTTTTAGCAGCAGCACGAATCTAATGCATGATGATTATTCAGAGCAACAATTTTACCCAGCAGTGACATTTGTAGGATTAATTTTGGACAAAAGGTACCACTGGTTAAAGGAATAGTTAAACATTTTGAGGGATACGCTCATTCACTTTCTGGTCAGTTGTGCATGTTAAGTACAAATCTGAAGCTGTGAGGCGATTCACCTAGCTTAGCATAAAGACTGGAAGCAGGGAGAAACAGCTAGCCCGCTCACTTCAAAGTTAACAAATAACACTACTAACACCTTTTTAAAGCTCACTAATTAACATGTTCTATTTATTTTGTTTACAGTTTCTCTGTTGCTTAAACACTATCACTAGGCTATTGAACTAAAATTTCAAAACCATAACTGCATTTTTCAAAAAGCACACCCATTTCTCTAAACTCTACACACAAATCCCTTCATTTCTCATTGCCTACACCATGTGGTCATTGAGAAAACACTAACATTCAATATTGTTCACTGAAGTCAGCACAGGTTGAGCTCAAATAGCACACAGCTACCCATGTGGAAACACAAACAGTCAAAATTGATAACACACCAATCAGAACAATAGATAGATAAAAGGGCCAGAGTCATTTCAGTTTTGAAACAACGGATCCAGAGAAATCTGAAGGAAGAGGCAGAGGACACCAGAGAGGAGAAGGAGGAAGAGAAGTATAGAGAGGAGGAAGAGGTGAAGGAAGAGGAACAGTAGGAGTTGGAGGAGGAGAAGGCAGGGTGCGAATTATACAATGACAACCGGGCGGGGTCAACTTTTTTTCCAGGTCATAAAGGAAATCCAGTACAACGCAGGAACGTGCGACAGTGAACTAAAATCTTTCAATGCTTACAATATCCTCACTTATTTAACTACTAAAACAACTTTTGCAGTCAGAGGTCACCAAGAATTCTAGAGCAACACACAACAGCAGACCATCAAAATGCTCAAACACAGACCCACACGGCAAATATCCTCCTTTCCTCTTGCTCATTTTGACTGCGAATGCAATATAATCTGGGTTCAGTAAAGCAGTAGTCATACATTGCTGGGGAATTGGGAATTGTTGTATCTTTTCCCTGCTCTATATTAAAAGTGCAATGATATGAGTTTTGGCACTACATAAAAAAAACCTGAAACTGAATACATTTGAAATAACAAATCTGGATTTTAACATTTATCAGGGCAGGTAAAAGTCCTGAATTCCAGAGTGAAAACAAATCGCTGCTTATTGTAAAAAGACTCACAAAACACTTAAAATTAATACAATACAATAAGTAAAGATCTATTTCACTGCCCATGCCTAAGCACCAGTGTTAGCACACAATTAGATGATATGAAATGAAATGATGGGCTATCAGCTTGCTAACATCTGATGGCTCATTTTAAGTAAAAGAAATGCTAATTACGAAACTCTGAAGGTTGGAAGGTTGAGTGCATTAAAGCAGCTAGATGGCTAACTCCTGACATTAACTTACAGTGTCTCCACCAGCTTGTGGTGGACTAGACTGGAACAGCTGGAGCAGCAGCTGCCAGTGATGTAGATGATGTCAACTAACATAAAGGTTGGGAAATGGTATGGTCCATTTTAGGGGTGTCTCATAATCGTAAGATATATGTATATAAAGCATGAATATGGGAAATATATTCTAATATTTACAATTACAGGTAAGAAAGACCTGCCCGAACTGTTGTTTTTGCCTCTTTTGGGGGGGTCCAAGCCTTCATTAGGGGGGCCAGACCCCCCCAATCCCCCCCGTAATTTGAACCATGGGGGATGGGATAGGAGGAAGGAGGAGGAGGAGGTTTTTGAGGGAGAGAAACACAAGCAATATTTCTAATAACCAGTTTTTGTTGTATTGTTTAGAATTTATTTCACCAGTGTGTAAGTCTGAGTTGTAGTGTGTGTGTTTTGGGGGGCTTGTTGGATGTGTCTGAGTGCAAAGTTTGGTTTTTCAGCAAGACTGAATGGTTTTGAGTGGAGAGATTCATTTTGACATGAAAATATCATGTTTGGGGAATTGGGTGAGAAGTTGTGGATTTGTGTTTAGAGTTTTGAGAAAAAGAGGCATAATTTCAAGAAATACGGTTAAGCAATCGAGAAAAACTGTAAACCTTTCACAAACAGAATGTGAAAAGGACGGTTTGTGCTTTTATTGGGAGTCACGTGCTGTTACATTTCTTGGCTTAACTATTAAAAGTATTAAACATTCTCCGGGGTCAGCTGCATGAACATTTGCTGCTCTTGTGTTTAACATCATGTTCTTTTAATGTCTTTGAAGTTGGACTGTTGACAGACAAGAAATTGTAATGTAAAGATTTATAGATAATAATAATTCATCAAAAAATAGTCGACAGATTATTGGATAAGTAAACTAGGGCTCCAAGATGATCATTTGGTCTTAAATCTTGAAATTTCAGTTCAAATTTCAGTTTGATGGAAAGAACCAAAATTACATAAACCATAAAACCAAAAAACATTGGTAGATAAATATGAAACTATCTGCCAATTTGGTGTTCACAACATGAGAAATTGGTTGCTCTGACTGAAGCAGTTCAATGTCCCTTTGACAATGTAAAAATACGCTATTTGCTTGAGGACATAAACACTTCATGGTTTAACAAGGCAACTTGTAAAACAGAGTGCCCTGATGGCTATTACTGATATAAATTTTCCTTCCATTAAGTATCTCTTGAGATACGCATGCGAAACAGTATCTCATCCTTCGAGCTGAGGGAAACTGTGTTATTGGCTGCCGTATTATCCACGGCAGCTGCCCAATTTCTAAGACATTCCTCGCTGTCTCTGTAAGAAAAGGCCCGTCTTTCAATCTTAAGATGGGCACTGTGCGTACGTCTGCATTTAGTGAAGCCCCTCTGAACACTCCTTGTATATGCCTCCTCAGTCTTTCCTTAAACTGTGCAGTGAGGCTCATGACTCGGTCATGATCACGGCAGTGCACAATCTGCGACAAAGACACTAAGTGCTGCTGAAAAGCATCCACTTGCTTCCCACAAAGGGGAAAGAAGGCGCTCTGGGACAGGCAGTTTAGTGACTGGCAGAGCATGAAATATTCACAAAGAAAGATATGAGGGACGAAAAGGTAACAGACTGTGTGTTGTTGATGTACACCAGGCCTGCATGCCTTGAGGCGAAGAGATTCTTGAACAAAGGGCACAGAAACAAGTACAGATGTAGCTGAAGTATGCAGTGATTCTCAGGTTGGTGTGATGTCCTATGAAAGTAGATTGATAGTGCGGATCTGTATTTTATTTTAAAACCTCCCCCCAAATTATATTTGTAGCTCGACGGGACAGCCAGGAATCACAAGACATTTATAACTATACGACAAAGCTGCATCATTATTATAAATTATTATTAATATTATTATTATTATTATAAATGTTAAAATAATTATAATCCTCATCAGGTCTTTCTGTTTGGTCCCTGTTCGCTTGGTTGGAAAAAATGATGTTGCTGTTTATGTCGACAGTCATGCTGTTGACCAGTGAGGGCTGTTGCAGAGACTTGCGAAAGACAAATCCATTGATGATGTTGCAAAGTGTTTATGGTAGTCAGTAGAGGTTGATGAAGAATATTGATTATTTAAACGATCCTTCTCTCACTCGTCTCACTTTAAGTGATGTTTACTCAGATGGAAGATGGACGGACCATTTTCAGTATATCGGCTTTCATTAGTGTTTATGGTTTACAGTGGGTTAAAACAATCTAAACAAATTTGGAGAATGTGACTTTACCCTCAGCTAAGCATAAAGTACCTCTAAAGCACTCTTAAATCATCTTGCCTTTCTTTCATGGGTCATTTCACCCAAATCAAACATCTTTCCACTTAGAGTGGTATAGTATAGCTTTGGTTTAGTTTGCAAAGGTCTGTGACACTTTTGTTGCCATCTAAACGAACAGTGAAGGTGAATGGATTATTTGTGTGGGTCTCAAAGCATTGAAAACACATCGTTTAAAAAAAACATTTGTTTCCAGAAACAATGTCCTGCTTTCGCTGTATAATCCACAGTCCTGTGGAGTTTTCACAACTTCTTACCTTTTGAGAAAATAGTTCAGATGCATGTTTAAAGTGAGGTCTGTGGATTATTCTTTGTTAATGGGTTTCTGGAAAAGAAGTTTTGCTGTTGACTCTTTCATCTCTTTCATATGTAATTGTTTAAACACCACTAACAAATTTCCATTGCCTTTTTGTACTGTGGTACAAAAGTCTACTGAAGTCTGTAAATAAAAACATACATGTATAGCTACCACTAGGGGTAGTGGTGAGACATCAGTCCACACTGCAGTTTACACTCTGTTCTTTGGGTCATGCTTGACTTTGCAAACCACGACATGCAGCATATCACTCTGCATCTGTCTCTTGATACCCTTGAAACCTTGCGTTTTGGGATTACTTCCTGTATTTGCAGAGAACACTGAACAGAGACATCAGACAGAGAATCAGCGACCTGGGTTCAATCCCCCTGTGTGACCCATCCACCATTGTGTCCCTGAGCAAGACACTTAACCCCTAGTTGCTCCAGAGGTGTGCGACCTCTGACATATGGCAATTGTAAGTCGCTTTGGATAAAAGCGTCAGCTAAATGAATAAACGTTGATCCACTATACCACTTGGCAGCTTTGGCATTGATTCTTGAATAAACCAAAGGATTTTTTTCCTTTATTAAATGTCAAAAACCAAATTATATAAATGATGAATGTTCAAAATAGTTGTCAGTTCCTCTGATCAGCACTAAAATCTAGTCAATGTGAGGACCAGGGTGCACTGAGGTTTGTTTAAAGGAGAATGCTCATCTTAGTTCAATAAAGAAATCAATAAAGAAATGCATCATTGGATATAAACAATCCTGTTGACCTTTTCTTTGTAACTAAATCATTAGTACAGTTCATTGTGAAACAGTGTTGATGTTTGGGAAGTGTCCCCACTAGTGCAAACCAAACCCCTTATTTACTTTGGATTTTTGAAATGTTTTATTTCAATATCGAGGCCAAATGATTTTACTTTTTCAAGCAAAACTACCAAACATTCTCTGATTTCAACATCTTATATGTGAGGATTTGCTGCTTTTATGTCAGATCTCAGATATAATAGTAGACTGGATGTTGTTGGATTTGGGCTGATGGTTGGATAAAACAAGAAATTTTGGCTATAATAATTTTTCACTATTTTCTGACATTTTAATAGACAAAATGACAAATCAATGAATCAAGAAAATTATTTCCTGCTGAACCCAAGTCTCACTCACTGTAGATAATGTTTCTTAACAATATTACACTAATATACAGTTTATTCCAGTTGAATAAAGACAATAAACACTCCAAAGCTGTCCGAACCTTTTACAATGGGGATATGTAGCTGTCCTGTCATTTTCCATTATGTTGACTGTATAGCCCACAGGACCTGTCTCACAGGTCAGTGATAGCACTGCTACTGAACAGTACATGGAAGGGAAGGAGGATGGCTCAATAAACTGAAGGAACAACAAGAGAAGTGAAGAAGAGAGAAGAAACAGGGTGTTAGAGAGAGGAAGGGGTGGAGGTTGAGTGTGATGCATTCACTGACCTTTACTGCATTTGGAACCTCATCTGTAAAAGGTATCTGGAGGCTGTCACGTTATGTCAACCCTGTTTGGCTGCAGAGAACTCCACCAACACCGGCAGCGGTGACAAGGGCAGCGGTGTTCTGCCAGCGGCGGTGCTACCACTGGATACTGTGACATCTACTTGATCTAAACAGAAAACATCTTCACTGAGAGCATGTGCTGCACAGCCTTTTGTTTTACACATTGTCCAAACATTTCCCGCACAGCTCGTCTAAGTGCCACCACTCTGCCGTAAACACGCAGATGATTTAAGTTGAGCGCTCGCGGCCAGACCCATCCATCCGTCCGTCCATTCATCGTCTCTGTGCTGCTGTTGATTACTTTTGGGAATTCATTGTGAGTTCTTGCAGCGGCGAGGAGGTCTCGTCTGCCTTCTGTGAGAGCAGATGATTCATTCCAGACAATGTTTACTGTCAAAACTCTCCACAAAGGTTCTTATTTAGTCTGTCTGCTTTCCTACAATCTAGAATACCAAAGTTTGACTCATTGAGGTGTATATTTTGACATCAGAACAACTGCTATTACATTGTCACATTTCAGGTGATGTAGCTAGAATACGTCTCACTTAAAGTCAGCAAACTAAACCTGCACTTTTGCCATTTCCTCAAGAAGATGTGTTTGGATAAAACAAGTTTAAAGCTGCAAGAAATTATCTGTCGACTCATTGTTCAGAAAGTCATTGGCATTACAAAACAAAGTTTAAGGATTCTCAAAAAGAGCAATCTATGGCTTGAAAGGTGCAAACAGAAAGCCTCAATTGGAACTCTCTTATGCCTACTAAAATCCATTTTACTAAATCAACATTCTATGACACACTAACGCTTGTAAAAAGCTCTTTACAGCGTGCATTAGAGGGCCATTCTGAGCAGTTTACACGTTCTTTACACGCATTTAACGGATTGCTGAACTGTCTGTTGAAGCAATGGAGCAGAAGGAACAGTCTTGTATGCATATTATGTTTGCACAACTTATCGGTCGGTGATACGACAGGTAGGCTTTTAACTCTGGATAAGAGAGATCATAAAGGTTAACTACCTTTTTTTTTTTAAATCAACAATGGCTGGCAGCTGATTTATAAAAAAAAGGGGTGGAATTTGAAGACTTAAGATTACTTTTAAAGAAAAAAAAACTGGGTCAGTCAGCTTATATTTTATAGGTTTTTTTTTATGTACAAATTCATAATCTTGGATACACAGACAAATCTCTTGACTATTCCAAGGTCTGGATTAAAGTCAATGATGATTGAGCGTTTGCAGTCAGTGACCCTAAGCATAATTTACCCTGTGCAAAGCACTTGTGACTCACTATACAGATAAAGTTTATGTGTGCTCATCAGTAACTACACAGCTGGCGTGTTCATAAAACGGTGCCTGCTTTTGTTGGTTACCTCTGCGTCCATACGTGTGTGTGTGTGCTGGAGGAAGATCCATCTGAAGCTGTATTTCCCCCGGCTCTCTCTGCTCCACCAATCAATACTGATGCACGCACTCCTCCAGCTTTGAAAAAAAACAGCTGGGAGAGTCAGGACTAGGTGTGTCTGTCCTTTAAAAATGAATAATCACACACTCATGTGGCCTTGCACCAAACATAACTACAGCATATACACACTAACTGTGGCTAACGTTTAGCATTTGGGGCACTTAATTGAGAGTGGAATAAGAGCAGGAGACTGAGTTTTAATTTCTGGATTAGAGACCAATATTCAGGTCTGTAAGAGTCAAAAACACAGTGAAGGAAAGAAAAACTGATTAAATATTCCTTTTCAATCAAGAGTTACATTTTCCCCAAGGATGATTTTTTTTATTCTTTCAGTTAGAGCAAGGGGAAAGGACACTAAAGTGATTCAGTGAGATGCTCGGATGTGAATTACTTTTCATAGCTGCCTACAATGGGGGAATAACAGCAGTGGTGACCACAGAGGGAAGGTCAGTCCAACACGGTGCAGCCTGAGGGGAGGACAGCTGAAGAGTCGAGGCCGAGTGGAGCATCGACCGGGGTTGCTGCAGGGAGGAGAGTGCCAACCACTGGGCAGTAAGAGAGCAGATGATGGGATTTCACAGACGTAACAGTTGTTTAGGAATAAGCTTGTTGAGTACTGGAGAAAGCTGCTGGTGTGATCTGGGAAAAATCTGTTTTGTCAATACAGCGTGTAAAAAACAGAACATTACTTGTTCATGCCATTTTTAGAACAAATAATTGACACACAAATCTATCCAACATTGTTTATTTTGAGTTTTTTGTTGTTGTTTTGGACTTGACAGATAAAGAGATGAGACTGGAATACAGTTGAAATGCTTTCCCCCATCCATCCTTTCAACAAGAATTATAAATATGCCGACCGGCATGGCACTGAAATTTTGAAGACCGCTTATGTCTTGTTGTGGGTCGTGCGATCTGCAGGAGTGGACAATATGTAAAACCAAAGAGCACAACATTGTGAGCTGCAGAAGGTGGGTGGGGGGTGATAACAGAGCTCCAGATGAACATTTAAAAAAAATAAATAAAAATACCCACACCAATGCTTGGGCTTCATTCAACAGTCCAAATGCCTTGTGTCAAGAGGACATTTACTGTATGCTTGGAACGTCAAATCATTGATTTTTTGCTGTTGATCAATAGTTTAAATTAATGTTGTCAATCAATATTAGGTGGGACACAAAAAAAAACAAAAAATAAACAGGCCAATTGTAATACTGGCCAGAAAAATCTTCCAAATCACTGAGCCTAATTTTGCAAGCCCACATACACTCAATTGTTAGATGCCCGTTCATTTGGCACACCTGGCTAAAAAGAACGCTGTCTCATACAACAGCTCTACAGTCAATTCTACTTTCATGAAGGTTATGATGGTCAGTGTTTGTCAAGACTGTGTTAGAGAGGCGTTGATTCAACTTTATGGTCAGTTTGGAGGCTGTAGAATTGTATTTGGTTAAGTGTTTTAAATATTTAGCCTACGTTCATTGATAAACATGGACAATATTAGAAACACTTCTCTTTAGAATTCAATACAACTCGACAGTATACAAACTACACCGTTTAAAGTGACCATAATATTGAAAACGTTTCTTTAAAGGCAGATTAAAGACAAACATAACCTTTATGCAGCCTGTACTGCATGGTGCTCATACTAAACTGGTGTAACTTTAGTTCAGTGTACCTAATAAAGTGGAAACTGAGTGTACATCAAGTAAAGATGGCAAACATGTCATACTGATCTTTCACATGTTCATATATCCTCTGTCCAACCAGTAGAAAGAATATATAACTTCTAGCAAAGATAACTTAATATTGAAATAAGACATTTGGACTGTTAATTGAATAGCAAGCAAGAGAACTATTGAAGCAGCAAATGGGTACAGAGATTTAAAAAGAAACCCTTCCTACCTGTCAACCGAAATAGCAGATTGTAGTTAGCAGTAACAGCGGCACTATTAAAATCACAGGACAATTTTGGATGAAATACTTTGTCGCGAGGAATGGTTATGAAACCATTATCCATCTCACCAGACCTGAGTTTAAATTCTTACAAAAGGGTTAGCAAAGTGTTGTAATGCGTTTGATTTGTCTGGTAGACTGGTACCACTAGGTACCCCACATTGGTTCCCCAGACAAGATATCAAAACACTGTACAGTGGTGTGAGAGTGTTGCCCCCCTTCCTGATTTAGTTTTTGCCTGTTTGTTACACTGAAATGTTTCAGAACAAATTGAAATATTAGACAACGATAACAAGTAAACAAAATGCAGTTTTCAAATTAAGGTTTTTATTTTTTAGGGGGGGGGGGGGGGGGGGGGGG
>NC_060152.1:6970353-6997984 GCF_021292245.1 Micropterus dolomieu
GGGGGGGGAGAAAATCCAAACCTACATGGCCCTTTGTGGAAAAACTGAATGCCCCCTAAACCTAATGGTTGAGCCACCCTTAGCAGCAACAACAGCAATCAAGCTTTTTGCGATAACAGGCAATGAGTGTTTTACAGCGCTGTGGAGGAATTTTGGCCCACTCAACTTGCAGAACTGTTGTAATTCATCCACATTGGAGGGTTTGAGCCTTAACCGCTTTTTTAAGGTCACGCCACAACATCTCCGTGGGATTCAGGTCAGGACTTTGACTAAGCCACTCCAAAGTCTGCATTTGGTTTTTCTTAAGCCATTCAGAGGTGGATTTGCTGGTGTGTTTTAGATCATTGTCCTGCTGCAGAACCCAAGTGCGCTTCAGCTTGAGGTCACGAACAGATGGCTGGACATTCCCCATGATTTTTTGGTAGACAGCAGAATTCATGGTTCCATTTACCACAGCAAGTCTTCCAGGTCCTGAAGCAGCAAAAACAGACCCAGACCATCACACTACCACCACCACTATATTTTAATGTTGGTATGATGTTCCTTTTCTGAAATGCTGTTACTTTTACACCAGATGTATTGGGACACACACCTTCCAAAGAGTTCAACTTGTGTCTCGTCAGTCCAGAGTATTTTCCTAAAAGTCTTGGGGATCATCAACATGTTTTGTGGCAAAACTGAAACAAGCCTTTGTTCTTTTTGCTCAGCAGTGGTTTTCAACCTGGAACTCTGCCATGTAGGCCATTTTTGCCCAGTCTCTTTCTTATGGTGGAGTCAAACACTGACCTTAACTGAAGTGAAGCCTGCAGTTCTTTGGATGTTGTGGGTTTTTTTGTGATCTCTTAGCTGAGTCATTGCTGCGCTCTTGGGGTAATTTTGGTCGGCCGGCCACTCTTGAGAAGGTTCACCACTGTTCCATGTTTTTGCCATTTGTGGATAATGGCTTTCACTGTTGATCGCTGGAGTCCCAAAGCTTTAGAAATTGATTTATAACCTTTTCCAGACTGATAAATGTCAATTACTCTATTTCACATTTGTTCCTGAATTTATTTGGATCACAGCATGATGTCTAGCTTTTGAGGATCTTTTGGTCTACTTCACTTTGTCAGGCAGGTCCTATTTAAGTGATTTCTTGACTGAGAACAGGTGTGGCAGTAATCAGGTCTGGGTGTGGCTAGAGAAATTGAACTCAGCTTTCCAAAGATGTGATAAACCAGAGTTGATTTATGTTTTAACCGGGGGTGCTATCACTTTTTCCCCTAACACAGGGCCATGTAGGTTTGGATTTTTTTACCTTAATTTTAAAAACATTCATTTAAAAACTGCATTTTGTGTTTACTTGTGTTATCTTTGTCTAATAATTCAATTTGTTTTATCTGAAACATGTCATTGTGACAAACATGCAAAAAAAAAAAGAAATCAGGAAGGGGGCAAATACTTTTACACACCACTGTAAGTGGGTGATCTGCAATTTCCATTTAACAGTGCACTGCAAGATAAAACATGGCGAAGCTCTTTAGTACTGAACAGAGAAACCTCTTCCAAACAAGTAATAGCTTAAACTGCATGATTAAAATAACACCACT
This sequence comes from Micropterus dolomieu, assembly GCF_021292245.1. Lineage (NCBI taxonomy): Eukaryota > Metazoa > Chordata > Actinopteri > Centrarchiformes > Centrarchidae > Micropterus > Micropterus dolomieu. The sequence continues at coordinate 6,971,940 of NC_060152.1, forward strand.
GTCTTTGTTTTCTACATGACCTCCCATTCAGTGTGCAGTCCAGACACATCACGCTAGTTTCCTGTGAGAGGTATTCAATCATTCTGCACAGTAAGATAACTGTACCAAATGATTACAAGTAAACAAGGGAATTTGTTTTTAAACCGTTCAGGGCTGATTTCTCATTGGGGTGTTTTAAACAACTGTGGAATTGGTTGGTAGCACACCTGGAAAAGACAAATGTGGCACACTTTATGGGTTGTAGACTTCTAAAAGTAACTGCGAAATTAGTTTTTACATTGGTAGAAAATTCAGAGCATACATTTGAATTGGCTCAAAACTCCAAGTGATTTATTTTCAGTGCCCTCAAAATAAAGGCCAAATGAAATGCTGAAATATGAAAATGTGTGAAAACTGTTTTGAGTGCATGTTATCAACACCCAGTCATGGTTCCTTTCTCATTCAGTTGCTGGTTGTGATTTTTGAGCCTTTGCTGTTGTTTGCACCACAAACAGTATGAATACATTCTATTAGTCCTTCTGTCTCGACATGTAGGAGCTCTCCGCCGGGAAAACTCTTGAGGTCACTTTTTCTAGTGACATCCCTCGTTATCAGATATCTACATACAAATAAAATGTTTTGTTTTCCCACAGACATGTTCATATATCTTTTATAAAATAAATCTTAAATCTCCAAGTATACAATAATAAAATGATGCACTCTGCAGAAAAAAAAGGTAACAGGAAACTCCATATATACACATAGTATATTATACTATTTTGGCAGACAAGATGATGAACAATTTCAGTATTGTAAACAGCTCTTTACTCTCATGACACTTTTGTTCCTTCCCCTTTTTCGCTCCTTCTGTCCCGTTACATCCAAAACTCCAAAAAAATTGTGCTTTTAAGAAATCTGTCACAACAATCCAAGGACTCTTTCTTTTCAGGCAACATCCTGGTCTGCTGAGTAGAAGTACAATGTTTCTGAACAGTAGGTCAATGTCTTAAATGGTCACTTGGCTGGTAGTTCACTCGGCTCTTCAAGGAAATAAGAGTCAAGGTGACAAAGTAATGCATTAGGACTGTAGATTAAGAGGTTTGACTTTTATGCTAGGGAAAATTAGGATTTATGTCTGGCACTGATAATCCCCCAAAGTTATATTTTTGCTGGATGTTAAGATTTGGTATTTATATAATTTGTGCACAAAACAGCTAGGTAGCTTCAGATGTGTAGCAAATGTTTAAAATATGTCATGCTTTTCCAGCTTTCAGTGCAGCTCCTAAACATTTTAAGACTTAGAATAAATGACAGTAATTTTCCACACTTCTCTAAACTTTGTGTGATCTTAATTTGGGTAGGATTTGTGTCTTGGAGTAGTTTTGGCAATGTATTGGCAATTACGAGGCAGAAGTTAGAAATTACAGCTGTGCTTGGGATACAGGAATGTACATGATGGAATGTGGAAAAACACTGGTGTGTATGTAGAGCGATGATGCCAGGGTAAAGAGTGCTTAAGGATGGAAAGAGAGAGAGCTTTGGGTTTTGAGCTCAGGAGGCAGGAACAGAGTAGAGGTCTGAATGTGGGGTGCCAGGAGAGCACCAGGGCAGGATTGGGGGGTCTTTAATTGTCTTCATCAGTGAGCCCCTCTTCCCCAGTGGCCTTCTCAGGAATGGCCTTCTCAGGAATGGCCTCGAGGCTGCGTCTGTTCCTCGTCTCTGAGCCGGAGGAGCTACCCACTGGTCTGCCTTTACTCAGGTTACAGGTGAGCGCAGCATAGTGGATCTGCTTGAGGTTTTCCTGGACTTCACTCCTGGCGTGCTTCAGTAGGTCTGCCTGACCCTGAGGGAATATTGACAAGTGTTAGCACAATCGCACCTCGATATGTAAATGTAATGGCAGTTTTACATCTTTGTCTCATGTCAATATAATAACTTATTAACTTTTAAATAAAAGTCACAACAGAATTCGAACTTGATCAGACCCAGTAACAAGTTAAGGCACAAGTTTGTTTTAAAATTTCGTCACTAGTGCTGTACATAATTATTTTTCAAGATGATTAATGATTTTTTCTTTGATTAGTCGATTAATCTAACGACTAATTTTGTGAATTCTAAAGAAACAAAAGTTGCCTATTACTCGATTAACATAACAATCTATCCAAAATAAATATCAAAAACATATCTAATCAATATTTTATTCAATCATCCTGAAGAAGAATATTAGAATAATGACAATAATAGTAGCATATCTTAAATGCAGCAGTGGGTAGAAATTACTTTTAACATGAAGGCGATGAAGAAATACTACTTAAAATATATTATTATAAGTGTCTACGTGTGGTGATAATGTGCCGTGCTTGTGTAGAGACGGAAAGTAAACACGATTTGCAGCGCTGCCATCAGTGCTCCGGGGTACTTTCGCTTCACGTGTTCATGCTGTTTCACGTATTCGTGGACAGCAGTTGCTCAGGAGCAGCACGTTGCTGAGTGTCTGTCTAGAATACTCCCAGACTTTAGACGGCCGAAGGCGCGGTCTTGTAGCTGGAGCTTGTCCGGGGGAATCCCTGCTAACATCGGATTCAGTGTTCGACGCACGTAATGCGATTCGACATATTTACGTAATCGACTACGTTGACGAATCGCCTAGTCTTCACATTAATGCAAAAAAGGTCAGGTGGCACAAGGTTAAATACAAAAAGAGGGCTTAAATGCATATCTTAAGCAATAATAATGAATCATGTATCCCTCTTATGCACAAAGAAAATATAGTTGTTTAATAAACAAAACATCCTAAATGAGCCAATGCTAAGGTGCTGAGGAGATTCTTCTCATGATATCTAAAAAAAATTTAACCTCCTTCCACCATAATAATTATCTGACCATCACTTTCTTTCCATGTTTTTGCTTTTCGTTTGTGCCAACTTCATTAATGAAATTATGAAAATCAAGCAAAATATTTCACATAAAGCATGCTTTGGAGTGAGGCCCAACATCTTGTCATTCTATTCTTATGCACTTTCTGACATTAGAAAATATAAATTTATGAGAATTTATCAGGGATTTATTACGGCAGGTAGAGCATACCTCCCACTGACAATAGTCATTGATTAAGGATGATGGCAAAATAATTTCACTGACACATCCGTGAAATAGTTTCTTTCCACCTCGGCAGATCTGTTCTTTCTTGCACACCAGGTGCTGAATATCGTGCAAGGATTGTTGCCATTTCCATAAAGGTCATGTCTGCATAAAGCCATAAGGAACATTTACACAATGGATACCCATGTCTGGATGACAAGAAGCCGTCACTTTGACAGTTAAATGAGGCCAGAAATGTTGTGTTCTCCATGTATGAAAATGGCTTCTGGAAACTTTTTGTACTTTTTGTTGGATGGAGGTCATTTTTAAATCTTAAAAGACCTCCAGTCGATAACTTGATGTACTTTTAAAAATCTCTCTTTTTAAATAGTAAGCCTGCCAACGATAAGATCCATATAAGTAGAGCCCCAGATTAAACATGGACAAGAAATGCAGCACACGCAGTGAATTAACACAAACTTGACTGACTCAACTCAACTGGGGAAAAAATATAAATTATAGCTGAGCTACTTGTGAGGTAATCTTAATTAACACGTGCAAATAACACAGATAAATATGCAGAAGGTCATTGATCAATAATTACTACTTGTTGTGTCAGTGGAGTTTGAAAAGGCGAGGAAAATACACGAGGTGTAGAAAATACATGAAGCACAGAGAGGCTTAAAATAGGTAGACTAGTGACTTTTTTTGGCCAACTTTTGTATTAAAACTCAAAATTAGTTTTTAGTTTGTTTGTGAGGATCCAGAAGAGGCGCTTTTTGTTGAGATAAGGACCCATTCATTGATAGTTGAAATGTGGGTTTTGTTTTCAGCACTGACTGTATTTTACTCTTTGGTGAACTTCAAGTTCTTGTGTTCTTTGTGTGTCTTGTCTGAGGTACCTTTGAAATCCCAGGTTGTTAGTGATTAAGTAAGGTGGAGTGATTGTGTAAATACACTGAACAAAATTATAAATGCAATGCTTTAGCCCCCATTCATCATGAGCTGACCTCAAAGATATAAGCCTTCCTCTATGTACACAAAAGGCCAAATATTGTTCACAAAATAAAATCTGTCAAAATGTGTGTTAGTGAGCACTTCTCCTTTGCCGAGATAATCCATCCACCTCACAGGTGTGGCATATCAGTATGCTCATCAGACAGCATGGGTATTGTACAGGTGTGCCTTAGGCTGGCCACAATAAAAGGCCACTCGAAAATGTGCAGTTCCATCACACAGCACAATTCCACTGATGTCGCAAGTTTTGAGGGAGCGCGCAATTGGCAAATTGCAACTTCGCACAGCCATTGAAGAGGAGTGGACCAACATTCCACAGGCCACAATCAACAACCCAATCAAATCTATGTGAAGGAGATGTGTTGCACTGCGTGAGGCAAATGGTGTACACACCAGATACTGACTGGTTTCTGGATCCCCCTGGACCCCGCACCCCCCAAATACAGTGAAACTGCACATTTTTGAGTGGCCTTTTATTGTGGCCAGCCAAAGACACACCTGTGCAATACCCATGCTGTCTGCTCAGCATCTTGATATGCAACACCTGTGAGATGGATGGATTATCTCGGCGAAGGAGAAGTGCTCACTAACACAGATTTGTGAACAACATTTGAGAGAAATAGGCCTTTTGTGTACATAGAGAAAGTCTTAGATCTTTGAGGTCAGCTCATGATGAATGTGGGCAAAAACAGTGTTGCATTTATAATTTTGTTCAGTGTATATTAAACATTTCATAACAACATAATTTACATTAAATGATACCCGCTGAATGTTATTTAGCACACAAACAAAGCAAAAAAAAAAACAAAAAAACACGTGTCTGCCACAGTGGCAGGCAGTAAAAAAAGTTAACTTCAAAACCTGGAGAGAGAAATGACAGCTAGTAGCAGTAATCACTAGTTTAAAAGTTGCTTATTTTCTGTGCACCTGTCCAAGAACATCATTGGTTTAAAGGAATTAAGAGCACAGAAGCCCCCTGCACACTACTAACTAGGGCTGAATGATTAATTGCATTTGCGATATTGTGATGTGAAAAAAATTTATTTTCTAATCGCAAAGGCTGCGATTACACTCTGTTCACGTGACACCCAAGAGGAAAGCAGTCTGCAGACGAAGCATCAACTTTGCATGTTACCTTGACTTGTTGTGTAATGGCCTTAAGTTTGACAGAAGCTGACTCTACAGAACCTTTAGTTTCACACAGAGAATGAAAGTAGCGCCCGCCACCTGCGGGTAATATGGTGGTGGCGATTGAAATCTTTGGGCCATCCGCCACTTTGCCAGACAGGAAAAATGCACAACAGAAAGACATGTGTAGTAAGGCAAGCATATTGTGCCGATCGGTGCCAGAAACACACACACAGCCACCAGTCAGCTCAGGAATTATCTGTGAAATGGCATTTCAGACCAAACTCACAAGTCGGAAAAAGGCCCAGTCTGTCCCGAGTTACAGCCTGGTTACAACCAGTGCACTGCTTGCCAGCATCGGAGGCTGCGGGGGTGGGGAACTCCGGTGTTGTCTGAGAATTACTAAGCTTGTCTATTAAACACCAGAGAGGCATCACTTGGTTTTATTTTCATTAACCAACTTTGCTTACTAGGATACAGAAAGATTCCTAGGAGATGTCAACTGAGATAAGGACTCATTAATTGGTGTTTGTGCTCCCCATGACAACTGTGCTTGGAAATGTCCAGCCTTAACAGGAGAGTTCACAACTGGAATGACGCATAGTAAGATTCCTACAGCAGCTACTGGACATGTTTTTATGTATTTTGCAAGCATGTGGGAAGTAACACATTACATATTACTGTGTGCAATGTGGCAACTGCACATGACAATTTCTGAAAACCATTTATTGCATGGAGTTACACAGTGGTCACGTACTGCCTGCTGTGAATGACAATCTCACCTTCAGTATTGTGATGTTCCATGTGAAGCTCTCCACCGCCTTGTGCAGCTTCCTGCCCTTCAACCCTTCCTTCACGGCCAAGTCATGGAGATTCACATGAAATTCCATCGCTGAGAGAGAAAGACAGATGAGAACGAGTGTGAAGTCACTCTCTATGGTTGGAATTCATGGTGGTTTTGTGAGACAGAAGAGCAACCAGCTGTGAGGTGACTGGAGTCTGAGAGATGTGACTGGGTGCTAAGCCTGTTGTCACTGTGAGGAAATACATTAGAGCAAAGACACTGGCATGTACTGTCAACATTTCACAGTCTCCTCCTGCAGCAGAAGGGTTGAGTAAGTGGAAGTACAGTCTCTGGTTGTGGAGGAGGATTCCTCTCTCCTTATTGTACGTCGGCAGTGTTATTTTAGATAGTCTGGTCTAATAAATGTAGACCTCTGGTGCGAATTTCAGAACAAATTTAGGAGACCGAGGGTTGGGTTTTAGATTTTAAGAAGGGAAACTGCACAAGCACATGCCATCACAATGTTAAGATTTCTCACTATTTTGTGGATAGCAGATGTGACTGGAAAAAAAAAGACAAGCATTATTGTGATAGAGGGAAGTGTGACCAAATTTATTTCTATACAGAAAGTCAGTATTTGATAGCTAATAAAGTAAGATACATACTGTTGGTTTTTAACAATCCACACAGTGTTGCATTAATTTTCATGGTGTTGTCCCTGTCAACTGGGAACAGTTTGTTGAGCATGTGTGCACTCCTTCAGCAACACCTTGCTTCACTGTCATAAATCTGAAATCTGTATCCTGGGGTTAGAAGTTAGTGGAGGGTAAAGCGCTGTGGCACATCCCAGCGATATGTTGATGGGATGTCAAGGGACAGGAATAGGAAAAAAAAACTGAATTAGTAAAGGGAAAGCAAAAAGGCACAACTGAAAGGCAGACAGAAAAACAAAAAGCAGAGTGGAAGGAAGCAGTGAGGCAGGATGAGAGGGAAAAGAAAGCAGCCCGGAAACAGAGAGAGGCAGAGGAGAGATGCAGTGTAGGCAGACAGACATGACGTTCTTTCACTGTGGATTAGCATCAAGACATCGAACAGAGGAGGGATTTGTGTCCTCAGGAGCTTTCCCACCTCCTCTCTTCCTCTCCCTTTCTTTCCCTTTGCGTGACTGAGTCTGGGTAAGGACATGTTTAATGTCGAGCTGGCTTTACAGTGCAGCACTGACACTGTAGCAACAGGCAACCACAGCCTGCGAGATAAATAAACCAAAGGGAGATGGAGTTCCTGCTACGTACAAAGCCCATAACTGCGTAACACCCTTCTGCAATGGAAATTCCTACAGTGAACATGCACATTTCTGCTTGTAGCTCTTGATATCAGCGAGGGTCCCCTGTTGCAGCTGTTGCCATGGAAACGTGGTGTGCACGTGAGAGAGACCCCCCTTCGTAAGAAATCGCCATAATAGATGTGGGGTTGGGCTGTTTTAGTGCAAATCTCTCCAATAAATCTCAGGCTGAATAGCTGAATATGACCTCAAACAACTGACAGGATTTACTGACAGACATTTAGTATTTCTCTTCGATTTCAGGTCATTTTTCTGGAAATACAGAGCTGCTGTTGCTGCCGTGCACGTGAACCATGACTGTGATGAAGGTGTACAGCTTCCTCTATCTCTCTCTCTCTCTCTCTCTCACACACACTCACACACACACACTCTGGAGGTTGCTTAGCAACATTTTATGGAGTCTGGCAGGCAAGAAAGGGGGAAGCTCAATCTCAGCAAGGCATTTCAGGCTATGATCTCTGTGAGGTAATGCTGCAAGATGGCAACTGTACATTAAAGGCTGATCCTCGCATGTATCACAGCTTGAAACAACTACAGTATGGAGTGCCATTTATCTACTGGATGGTTATTGATAATTGTTTTAATTGTATCGACTCATACCAGAGAATATCACCAAAAGAGCAAGAGGGAGGAAAAGCTGTAAACCATGATTGATTGATAATAATAAACTATGGGGTCTTCTTAGCAATTATTTTCATGATCAATGAATCTGCTGGTTATTGTTACAATTAACTAATCACGTCTTCTATGAAATGTCAAACAAATATGAACAAAACACCCATCACAATTTCTTCGGAGGCCAAGGTGACCTCTTCATATTACTTGTTTTGTCTGACCAACAGTCCAAAGCCCATATATTTACATCACATATGTTACTGAAAACCAGGAAACCATCACATTTGAGCTGGAACCAGTGAATGTTTGGCATCTTTTGTTTGGCAAAAATGACTAAAAACCAATTAAGAGATTATCAAATTATATATATAAGTAACTTATATATAAGTAAGTAAAGAAATCCTTGATATAAAAAAAAATAACCTTAACAAAACAAAGTATAGTAACACACCACCCTACATACTGAATGACCTTGGAATCCACATTAAAAGGTGTTTTAATTTGTGTAACACAAACAGCTCTTTGCTTTGCATTCTGAAAAATGTCACTGCAGCTTCAGTCTGCTCGGCAGAACACAATCATTTTTCACTTGGCATTTAAGAACATCTTCTGGTCTTGTTAGTCTGCAGCAGGATCAGCCATCCAGCTGTCCTGAATGCTAAATGGAACCTAAGTGAGTGTCGGTGAGGGAAGTGACATCCATGTTTGTGCTGCAAACACCTGACTGTTCTGACACTGCCTTTGTGTGGGTGTTTTTTTCTTTGGGGAAAGTGGGCCCTGTCTGAGCTGATGTGATGGATTATTCACAACTTTAATAGCTGTTGCTGCTAGAATGTTCCGCTTGCTGTAAAGGGGGAATTGGGTTTGTACTGACCCAGTTTCAACACAACAGACAAGTACACGAAACCACACCACATGCGCGTGCGCACACGCACACACACACACGCACACACACACACACACACACACACACACCGCTGGGATAAAATTGTCAGTTCAGGATGGAAAATAAGTCAATGTTCAAGTTCATCAGTTTGCCATCTGTTGTGTCCTAGTTTGCAATTGTTGGCTGTTGAATCTTCTCCAGCTGATTTTAGGTAATCGTATATTATGGCGCTTTGAGACCAAAAGCCCCGCAGAGCTTCTGTGGAAGCTTTTGAAAAAGGTTTTGTCTACTTGAGCGTTTTCACTGCTATTATTCATTTGACTATTGTGTCATATAAAAGAATGATTCACACTGACGAGGCATTTATCAAAGGGCCAAAACTCTGCAAAAAGGATAGCTAAAGCAGATCCTGTTATAGATTCATCTGCCCTGAAACTTACTCATGATGAAATGCCATTTTGTAAAGATAGGTAAGTAATGAAGTAGACAATCCAGTAATGTCTGGTAGACCTGTACTTTTGTACAATTATTTCTAAGCAATGACATAAATAAGTCCCACGAAGGATGAGCATCAAGTAGAACTCGGGCAGCACAACATTTCACAATGCACACTTGCTCTACGAATCAAATGGTGTGTAATATTATCTGTACATTTTGTACATTTCATACTGTAGATCTGTTCACTGCTGGCAAAACAGCAGGTGGTCTCAAAAAATAGAAGATGCTGACGAAGGCTGTACAGATGAACAGGGCCATAATGACTAAATAATGCAGACTCAACTCACTCATTTCACAGTATCCATTTTCCAGTAACGGCCAAAATAGAATTTCCAGCTGCACAGATGTGAGCTGAAGCTTTGAAGGGGGGATCTTTCTGGTGCCAGTAACCCACTGACTGGTAATTGTTAAGGGCTGGAAGGTGGTCCAACTGAAAACACCAAGGAAAAATACAAACAAAAAAACCCCACCACAAAGCCTTTGATCTGCATTCGCTCAAAGACAGTCCCCCTCTCTGATGTACCAAGACAATAGAAATGGAATATTTTGCAAATCATCCATCTAAAGAACCAATAACGCTGAGTCGTGGTAATGATGGTCCGTCTTTCCTCCCTCCTAATCTCACTTAGCGCTTCCATCAGGCAATCATAAATTAACCTTCAATGCTATTTAGATGGAACATTAATGTCAAAATTAACGGGGGGGGGGTCTTCTCGCAGAGATTTCACTCAGGAAAAAAAATTGTAGACTATTAACTTGGGTTACAAGACGCGGTGGATATTTTACGCGCGGAACAGGTAAAGCAGCAGTGAACACACAGGGTGCAGATGTTGGTTTCAGTTGTTCGATCGGCTGTGTAATTAATAAACCGGCGTGCAGCTAGGGTAGGGAATTCCGATGCAGGTGCAACGCATACTTAAAAACAATAATTAGTTCGTGGTCATTAAAACCTGCTTTCACATGGTGGTATGATATGAAAATTTGAGTTGTTTTTTTGCTGGTGGGGGGTGCATCGTCTATCGGACCAACCCTAATGCAGACCCCTGAGAATGAAGATTGAATTTAACAGGAGAACAGAGAAAGAAAAAAAACAAGACGGAAGAGAGTTGTCCATCCTTTCGACAGCATCCTATGCCAGCATTGTCTCTCTTGAGACTGTGTCTGCGTGCATATTCTTGAATCCAGCAGAGCCTTCACTCATGAGCTGCCAATCAAACTTTGCTTCCCAGAAAGGCTATGTGGAGTTACTTTACCCCTGGCCACATTAAGTCATTATGTTACACTAGGCTAAGAAAGCAAGAACATCGTAAACAAATTAAATACACACATGAAGGTCAAAATAGTATAGCGTGTCTGGTGGACAACTAGATGGACTGCCATCTGTTAGCTTTGATGTAGTCTTGCTCCAGTTCATTCTCATCTCTCTGAACCTTGTAATTAGAATATAGCACAGAGGCTGTGACTGGTGTGAATTAAACACCTCTGTCTGAACCATAGCTTTTCAAAGGGAAATGGTGACTGGATCGGATACTTGGAACATGTCTCAAATGGCAATTCCACTTATGGAAATAAGCAAAGTATAATCAGCTCTACTCAAATTGAGTGATCGGCATTGTGTGGCTTCAAAGAGATGGCGGGGACATACGAAACATTCAGGAGCTGTCTAATGGTGTCAGGAAACAGCCTTTCATGGTTGTTCTCCTCTGCCATCTGACCGATGTCTTACCTGCTTTTTGGGTTTGTAGAATTTTCTCATACATCCCCTCAAAGTTCTCCAGCAGAGTCTTGCTGGTCTGGATCACCTGAAAGGAGACATACTGTTCATATTTGCCTTAATTTTCCACATCAGCAAAACTAGCATCCCACAATAAAGCAGAGTGCAGTCTCAGTCTGGTGGCCGGGTGTTTCTATCCAGGGAGGGCTCACAAAAACAAGCTGTTATTAAGAGGCACATCAGTGGGCGTGGTCGCTGAACTGCGCTTTTTAAAGCCAAAATTAGAGGGAAGGAGGCACAAGCAATTAGGGTGTTTATTAAAAGTTACCATACTTGTTTTCTTCCAACAAGAACAGTATCTTTTTGCCTTCCGGAGAAAAATATTACTGTCAATCACAATGCTCGGTTTTGAAAGAATCTCTAAAAAAAGAAAAGGCACATAATCAAATTCATATCATTATGATGAGAGTAAAACGTAAACATGAGTCACTTTGAAGCAGACCACTACTGGGTTATCTGTGAAATTGCAGCTGTGAATGATGCTATGTTTATCTCCTGTGGTGTTATGATCAGCCTTAATTGAGTGCAAAAACTATGCTGACCGGCAGACTGTTAAAACTCTCGTGGTGGTCGTTAAGACAGACTTTGGGAATCTATTTACATAAAACATGCTAACACCACACCTTCCCTACACCACCCTAAAAAAAGCCTTTGGTTTCCTTACAGGAAAGGATGGCTGCACAGAGGTTAGTGATGCTGTAGGCTGTCACAGATAGAGGTAAATAAACACGGAGTGAACAGGGTGCCTGACAGACCATCTGGATCTTTCTCTCCAACTATCTATTACTACTATTAGTAATAGTTTAATTGTTTGATCTGAAGGAGAGGCTATGCACTACTCAAATGTTATGTTTTTTATTTCAATTAGTGCTTGTTGGGTATGGAGTTCTTTGTGTTGTAATTGACTTGTACACTCCCTAAGTGACTTAAGTGCACTGCAAGGTCATGTCACAAAGACAGGCTGCCCTGCTCACCTGCCAAGACAGAAAGGCAGAAAAGAAAAACAGCCTTTCATTAGAGCCCAGTGTAACAAAGCCACTCTGTGAAAAACAATAGTGACCAACATCATCTCCCTGAGATCGATCCCTGGAGCATGCCAGCTCTGTGGCCAGCCAGCGAGAGAAGAGAAAGGGGAGAGGGGGAGGGAGGTGTCAGGAACAGCATGGTGGGGAAATGTGAAAAAAGGAAGCTTCTTTCAGAAATACAAAGATTTTAATTAGTAGCATCCTCATATTCCTCCTGCAGACAATTTAGTTTTAGTCTGGTGATATTCTATTTTATTGCCTGTGCATCCAAAGCCCCTTTGCCACAGTGCTCCATAGTTGTCCATAAACTATTAAAAACACATAAATGACCCTTCATTACTATGAAGATGGGAACTGTAGTTTATTTTGAGTCAATCCCACATACACTATCCTGCTGCTGGCAATACTCACAAGAACACCAAATATGTATTAATCCCCCCATACATGCACTGGTTAATCCTGTTGGAGGAACTGTTTAAGAGTACAGTGCACAGCTGTTAGGAAATTACTGACCCTATTTGAAAAGTGAAACTACTGTATTTATTTGTAACCCATTTTTGAAGATTTATGTCATTAGTAGGAACCAATAGACTTCAGGCGTAAGTGCCACAAACTAAGTCAAGAACTCAAATTATTGAGAGTAAGCCTAACACATCGTTGGTTTGGGTCATTTCATTAAACTTATTGACAGTAAGAAAAATACCGATCAAGACCAGGCTTATCCTTTAAGAGCATTGTGGTAGGGAAATTTGTTTATCCAACCAAGTCTCAATGGATAGTCATGAATTCTGATACTACTTGTTTTAGTGCTATGACATTTCCTTGTAGTAAGTTCATACAATTACCTCCACAAGTTTCAAACCTGCATTACATCATCACAATTTTTTTGAAAGAATTAGTGAGGGCATGGCCAAGTGAGGGATTTTCTAAAGACAAAACATGCAGCCTTTTTAGCATGATTACATGCAGTACATTCCCCTGATATTAACGTGTACGGTACGGGGGACAGTTACAGTTTCCGAACACAACCATGTTATGCTACAAGCAGTCATGATTAAGTGATTGTGGCTGTTTGTGTCACTCCGCAGCTGCAGCTGCTGCACTTAGAGCTGTCGCGCACACTGTGATTACTTCCCTGATGGGAGAAGAAATTGCTGTCTTGGTGGCAGACACAGCATCTCAAATGTATTTAAAGGCACATTATAAGGTAAGTGGGTGGACTCATTTTCACACTAAAGACTACCTCTGGTAAGTAGTATGTTTAGTTCTATTATTATTATTATTGTTGTTATTAATATTATTATTATAACAAACCCACATTTAACAAAAGACACGTGCACATACATTTTTATGGTAATGTTAGCTTTGTATGCATATAACTAGTAAAAACTAAAGGGAAATACTACATAATACCCAAACACAACAGACCTTAATTATGAATACAAAATATTGGAGATATGCAGGATATACAGATGAATAATAGTACATGGAACTAACATTTATATATAGTTCTAATATATTCAAGTGCCATAGAAAAAATAAGATTGGGTTACTGTTAGAAAAAAGAGAGACTAACATATGGGCTTTGTTTTCCCCTTCAGTTCAGTGTTTGAGAGACTGCGCTGTCCTAACTCATGTCGATTTACAGGCAGCGCCCTTAGTTCATCTGTTTAGAACAAAAACAGAAATCAGACCGTATTATCTGAGGCCATAATCTGGCATCATGCCGAGTCTCTCCACCTTTTTCTCAGCACACAAATGGGCAAGGATTGAGATCCAGATTCTATTTTTGCTAAATAGGAAGACAGCCTGGATACTCCCAGTGGTGGATTTTGACAGAGTATCTGAATTTCTAATTGTGCTGTTCTATACATTATTTACAATTCTTTAAGTTTGGCTCTTATCGTTTCATTTGTGCCTGTACTTGTCAGTGCCCCTTCAGCTGTGCAACTTCCTGCTCCGCCTCCTCTGGCTTCACACTACTTAAGCCCGTGCTCTTAATTTATTAAATTTTGGTCCCCAAACACCCATCATTTTATCTTTTCTTTCTTCCAACTCAAATTTCCTGCCGCTCTTTCCATCAGGGTCAATTAACTAGCCCTCCACTCCTGAGTCCGAATAGAGCAGAGGGGTCACCTTAATCGGTCTGCATCTGAGTCTTTTCAGCTTCACCCCCTTTTCAGATGATCATCTTTGAGTCCCAGGGGATGAACAGTACTATAAAACTAACATAGCTGGGTGCAGATAAAACTTAATTGTGTTGTGGTGTTCCTTCACACACTTTCTACACCCTTTTTTTCTGTCACAGTATAAATTAAATCTGTAATTTTATTTATCAGTTCTTCACACGTGTGTCACACAGGTATGCACACCTCTCGTCTTTGTGTAAAGTGCCACACAGACTGTCAGAGTATAGTACAAATGTATCAAACTTAAAATGATGTGTGTCCTTGCAATATTACAAGGTTTTCTATCTCTATGCACACTGTAAATGTGGGACACCAAAAACAGCTGGGCTCAGACAGTGATGCTAAACACGGAATCTAATCTTACCGTGTTGAATAAATATTCTGGGGACATAGTGCTACAGCCAAAAGGATAAAGATGCATCTGATAAAACAAACTAATTACTGAATGCAAAATTATTCAAAGTAGTTGCACTTGTTGCTGTACTTCTGCCAGTGAATTTTTACTGGGGATTTCTTTCTCCTGCCTGAAATAATAATGGAAAGTTGACTTGCTCCTAGTGTGCTGAGAATCAATGTAAGAGAACAGGATATGTTAAGGATAATGGCATTGTCTGGGAATTGCGTCAATGGCATGTTGCATAACTTGTGAACATTGATTTTATTACTTAACAGAGCTCTAGTCCGTTACCTAACCATCTCTGCATGTCCCCATTAAGTCCAGCAAAGCGTGGTATTGATTTGATTGGAATCAAAGTCAGTTCGCTTGGTTCGCTCTTTAATGGATGGATGAACAGACAGATATAGATACATGTATACACAGATAGCCATATCCCCCTTAAACTACAGTTCATATGTTGAGAAATAAAGTTTTTTTTCTCTCTGTGCTCTGCTGCCCACATAAGAACAAGGAGGATGGACAAGAAAAAAAAATAAAAAAATACATGCACTTCAAAACATCAGCCGATTAAACTGAACTTTTATATTTTACTCGCACAGATCAGTGATTTGTGTCTCTTCCTCTCGCGGTTTAATTATGGTCATTTTTCTGATTCATCTGCTTGTATCACTTTTGCTCCCAGATGTTATTTCTGTGCAGATATGGTGAACATTTATTTCTGACTACTACTCACCATATCATAGGTGGTGACGACTTTCTTGATGACCTCTGATAGCAGGCCTTGGGGCTCCAAATTAGGGTACTGGTCATTGAGGTTGAACATCAGAAGGGGGCTGTTGTCAGGTCCAGTCAGTCGAGGGGAAAGGGCCAAGATGCACTGCTTCAGGTTAGCCACTGCTGAAAGGCCGCACAGCTCTTTGAAGGAAACAATGGCATTCTGCAAAAGAAGATAGAAATAACAGCTGAGCATTGATCTGATTTAAATATATAACCACAACCCCAGAGTAGCACCCAAGAGGAAGTGGCTGGAAGCTTACTAATTACCTGTGAGAACTTTAATTTTGGCGCTTGTTAGCTACTCATAAACACTGAATCCTTTTGGACTGACACCAGTTATACATGGAAATGGAACAAACACACACACACGCTCACAAATCCTAACCTTCCTGTGAAAGGCCAAATTTAAACCATATATAAACAACAGGGTGGAACTGTGACAGGGCGGCCACGATGTGTTATAGTCTCAAGGCCAGTGACTTGTTATCACACAATGACTGCAATATAAACAGGGCTGCCAAAATAAATCCTAATACAATGCCTGAAGGAACACAACATGAGACCAGTGTTCTGACCATCCAGTACAGCATTTCTCATAAAATGTCCTATGTCCTTCAAATGAAGACTGAAGACCACAAATATGACATAAATATTGACATGAATAAGACAAAATTGGTCATGATCCCTGTGGTGACAAAGCTATCTTAATATAAGAAAAGATGACTGGTTCAGGATGACTCTGGATTTGTCCGGATTGGGAGGAATAACAAAATGTTTTGATTCAAACAAGTTAACAGCTTGCTAAAGGCCATGTTCATCATCTGTTGTAGCTGCAGTGATTTAACATCATAACAAATGTCACAATTCCAACAAGATTGTGAGCTCTTCCATCCCATTGTAACCTTCTCCAATTTTAACATTAGAAGTTATGGTTATCTACCATGTAAACAGGAATCTCATCTCAACTTGTTTCACGGTTTTGACTATTGTGCAACACATGAGGATTTGATTAAATCTGATTCAGTCTGGTGGTTTTCTGTTTCTCTCCATATTGGGAGCCTTTTTAGATGCTCAAGAGTCTTTGTAATAAATCTGGTTATAATCTATACTTGACTTGGGGTTACATTTTTTTTCAGTCTACCCTTTCACAGAAAAAACATGCTGGAATGCATTTGCCATATACAGTTATTGTTGGCTTAGTAGTGCATCAGAGAATGAGGATACTAGTGAACACAATAAGCATGATGGGAGTTTCATTTAAATGTCTTACCTGCATGTTTTCTCTGAGGTCTGTTGCCTCCCTCAGTGGCAGTATGGCTGTTTTGAACACATCATCCAAAGCCTTGATCAATAGCACTCTCATGCTGGCATACTCTCTACTCCTCTTGCCCTTTCGCACAGACAGTCCCCTTTTGTGTGGTTTGCCGCCCCCTCTTCGATTGGTTATAGCCACATGAACGAACAATAAGGTATGTGGAAGAACCTCTCCTGTCAGAGACTGCAGTGGTACATGGCGAAATCCTGGCTGGAGACACTCAAAGGGGATTGTATATTGGCCGATAAATTCATCACCAATATAGTCGTCATCTAGCACCACAAAACGCACCATTGCAAGCTCGGGGAGATTTATCTGAAACTCAAAGCTCTCATCAAAGAGAGGGTTGTCCCCATTCTGGCTGACTGTTTTAGTCCTTTGTTCAGCGCAGTCAGCAGGAATGCCGTGTATTTCCACATACACATAGGGGTCTACTACGTCTCCTTTGGCCCCTGAGCCTTTGGGTTTTGGGAAGTTTTGTCCACTAATGATCTTGATGTGTAAGAGCTGTGGAGACACACCAGGCACTGAATCTTTAGTGTTTGCACTAAAATATGAAACCTGCTCCCTCATGATCGCTGGACGCAGCACATAGCCGCAGTTCCCATTCTGACGGAACCAACCGATGTTTAAATCCATCATCAGGCCAGGTGTCTGGTAGTTCATTGCCACAATCTGGCAACCACACTTCCAGAAATCTTGTGGATTCATGTTGCTCGAGTCAATCCGCATGGGGCTAGGGTAAACTCGCGCTAGGAACTTCTTGTTATAGTTAACAAAGTCACCTGGGAAGTCACTGGCACAGCGACTTGCAAAGACCTCATTGAAAGAGCAGAGCTCCCAGTGCTTCTGGCTATGGAAAGATGTTGGGAAGTCTTTGAACTCAACAGACTTACACATGGTCACCAGATCTGAGAGGTCCTTCGACAGCTGGAATTTCTTGGGTGCAGTAGTCTGTTGTTCCGCAGACTCAATCCTTTGAGACATCTCTGCCCCCTCGTCCTCATCTGTCACCTCACCTTCTGAAGCAGTGCAGTTCGTGCTCAGTTTCTTACCCTTCAGCAGGATCTTTCCCTTCAGTTCAGAGGGAGAGGGGAGATAGCAGTCCTCAGGTTTTGGATGATCTAGGTGAATCTTATCTCCAAGGATCTTCTTTAGGTGTTGAAACATGACTCTTTGTTGCTTTAAGGAACAATGGTTTTCTAAACACAGCATCAGTGGAAAATCGGATGCAACAAAGGCATACTTGTTGATGACATCAATGACGCTGCGAAAAACAATCTGTGACGTCATCGTGTGGCCAGTGTAAATAACAGGTTCGTTATCAGGTCCATCCCACACATCCAGCTCTACACTGCGACAGCCCATCTTGAGGGCACGGATATACCCAGTCACATCAGAGGGACCTCTGAACTGATCTTCTATCAGATATGTGTTGTGGGATGCATTGATGTAATAGTGGGACAAGGGCTGATTCATGTCTTGGCATACTGTTTTTTGTTCAGGGTCAAATATATGGCACTCTGGAGACATAAGATAGTTGTTAAACCCATCAAGAGAAAGCCAACTCTTCAGCTGGCCCTCTTTGGACGGTTCATATTTCTGAATGACCTCTAAGCTGGTGTCTTCACTGACTTGTGCCATACCCTGCTCTGCCTCCAGAAATATCATCAAGTCCTTGGTATCCAGAAATTCTTTGTTACTGGAGAACTGAACAAAGAGAAAATAAATTTCTGGTCTGGTGCAAAGGTCGTGAAAGACCTCAATGAACTCTTCTTTTGTCACATCAGAACCTGCTTTGTCCTTAGCTTTGTGAAGCTCCTTGAATTTGAGTTCTATTTTCACATTTTTAAGTCCGGGGTTCAACTTTTTGACTAGCTGCACAGCAGCACATATTGTTATTTGTTTGCTGTTGTTACCGTCTGCCTCATCAAAAAGTTCACCTAGCCAAGATGCACGCATGTTGTTCTGACTGCTCTCTATCATATTCAAGGTATGTTTCCCATAGGAGATCAGGTACCTCAGCCCTGTCACCCATATGTTGGCTACATCTGCAGTGTTTGCCACCAAGTCCAGGGACTCATAGTTCTCCCCAAAGATGATTGAGAAAGCACAGTCCTCTGATAACTGATCATAGGTTCCATTAGTTCTAAAAGTGTCTGTATTTTTTCCTGTCCGAACCTCCTTGATGGATTTGACATCAATTTTGGCCTTTTCTGATTCCTTCTTTGAAGGCTCCCATCTCAAAGACTGCATGTCGGCATCAAGGAGAAAGTAGCGGTGGTAAATGCGTGAATTGGATCTCACTTTCTTCAGCTCAGAGCCATCCACCATTGCGCTGATGCAATCACTTGCACTGCTGATTTTCTTCTCAGTGGGCATGCTGCTGAATGAGACAGTCTTCTTTCTTTCTTTACGTTGTCTTGAGCCATCCTGAAAGGAAACAAAACATAGAGCATAAATATCTTTCATAGAATTTGAATGATGAAGATTTATAAGACTCCAAACTATTAAATATACTGAACAAAATTATAAACGCAACACTGAGCTGAACTCAAAGATTTAAGACTTTCTCTATTTACTCAAAAGGTGTCTTTCTCTCAAATATTGTTGACAAATCTTTCACAATTCGTGTTAGTGAGCACTTCTCCTTTGCCGAGATAATCCATCCACCTCACAGGTGTGGCATATCAATATGCTGATCAGACAGCGTGGGTATTGCACAGGTGTTCCTTAGGCTGGCCACAATAAAAGGCCACTCGAAAATGTGCAGTTACATCACACAGCAGAATGCCACAGATGTCGTAAGTTTTGAGGGAGCGTGCAATTGGCATGCTGACTGCAGGAATGTCCACCAGAGCTGTTGCCCGTGAACTGAATGTTCATTTCTCTACTATAAGCAGTTTCCAAAGGCAATTTGGCAGTTCATCCAACTGGCCTCACAACCGCAGACCACGTGTAACCACACCAGCTGAGGACCTCCACATCCAGCATCTTTACCTCCAAGATGGTCCGAGACCAGCCACCCGGACAGCTGCTGCAACTATTTGTTTGCATAACCAAAGAATTTCTGCACAAACTGCACAGGGCAGATGGCAGACACCGTTCTGGTGTCACCGTGACTGGTTTCAGGACCCCCCCCTTAATGCTACGCTGTCTGCTCAGCATCTTGATATGCCACACCTGTGAGGTGGATGGATTATCTCGGCAAAGGAGAAGTGCCCACTAACACAGATTTTGACAGATTTGTGGACAGTATTTGAGAGAAATAGGCCAGCTGTATAAAGGTATTGTTTTCTTGCTTCTTGAAAAGTTAACAGTGTGAAGATGGAAGGGTTTTGACCAAAAGTGCCGTTTCTCATTATTAGCTAACAAAATCAACTGAGTCTAAAAAGAGTAATGTTTGATAACCATTGTTTGCAAGCATTCCCAGCTGGGGTAGACAACTTTGGAGAAACTAGCAAGAGCAAGCTATATCTTAGATTTTAGAATATCCAATAGAAAAGACTGTCACTTAGATACTTTTGAAATCTAGCCGTCTCTTGCTAGTGTTTCCAACGTTTCCAACCCTAACTTTAAGTTCACACAAATAATACAAGTAACTGTACATTTACTAAACTAGTGTACTTTATTTGAGTATTTACAATTTATGCTATTTTGTACTTTTCTTTTGTACAAAAAAAAAAAAAAATGCACCGTTATAAATGTAACACTTTGGCGAAGGAGAAGCATGGGCCCCTAAAATTACTTCACATTCATACTCATACACAGGCCAGCCTATGCATTGCTTGTAATTAGAGTGACATGGACACTTGAATAAGAATAAAATCTGAATGAATACAGGCATTCACCTTTTTGCCTTCAGCAAAATACCTATTTCACTAAAATATTTTAAGCATTACAGACGTCTTTTTCAGTAGGATTTAGGATTAAATATTGTGCCTTCAAGTTTTCAACATAAAGACAGACCAAATTTGTATCTACCTTACAGAACAATACAACAGAACACATGTGATGTCCTTCCTTCCTGGTTCCTCTTTGTTCCTTCTGATAATTTTCTGTGCCGAATCACAGCAGCAACTTTGTTGGGTGACTTAAGGTACCTGTCACTGTATATTAAGGAGATACAACAGGAAACCTCCCTCAGAGACTATCGCCCACACAAATCCAGTCATCTACGGCAGCCACATTCCCGACATTTTCAATGAACCCTGCTCTTTCCACTGCAGCAGGTTCCTTCAGCACAATATAAAATAAGATATAAAATAATTTTATACTTTGGATTATTCAAACTTATTTCACGGACTTAGCACCAGCCAAACCCTTGTTAATCATCATGTGGCAGCTTAATGGTACCACAAAAAGGAATGAAATGAAATTTTTGTAAACTATATGATGTTGCCAAGTTAAGAATTTCTTAGGCTGCACTCCAGTAGAAACCTTTGATCTTAATTTTCCTTTAGGGTTTATTGAAATACTCAAAATCTCTCACTGCCCCTTATGTAATCAAACGGAGACGTGAATACCTCACATACTAAAATAATCAGTACTGTCTCAAGGAAAGATGGGCAAAGTCACAAAATTTGTTTTAATAATAGGATTGATGGGTTACACTTATGACTTACATGTGTATTTATCTACAGGTCTCTAAATGCATAAATTTACATCTTCCTCCATTTACTTCACCCATTCAGCTGACAATATAAAGCAGATATTCAGCATACTAACATAAATGAAAGTCTAGCTGCGGATCAATTTTTGTGGCAGTTTTTGAAGCCATTTCATCATAATCACTAGTTTTTGTCTACTATCTGTCTACTCACTGTGGTCTCACCACACTACCATGGCTCAACATGCTGTTAAGCAATACACATGGATTAGGTTTACTGCAACATGTATATACTTTTTGGACAAGATGCAGCAAAAAGAATGAATACTGACCCACACCACAGTCTCAGATTGTTTATTTGTTTACACAATTAAGACACCATAGTAGATGACCAACAATAATAGAACTAAAAGGATATGTAAAGAGGAGGACAGAAGCCAATGAGCCTTAAACAAAGTCCTCCCCAACATGAAAAACATCTCAATTTCACTGAAGTGAAATAATAAACATCTTATGAAACAGATCCAGGGAAGCCTGTCAATTTGGCAATTCTAAAATGTAAGAAGGCCAAATAATATTATGTAATGGCTTTCCCAAATTAATTAATCATTATAAATCCCATCTGTGTATTGAAGTTTTGGAGAAAAAAAAACACAGACTGGCACATTTACTCTGATTGGTAGAATCTTACACATCTCCATGTATGGACCATGTCAAGTAAAATGTCAACATAATAATCACATTATTTTACACAGTCTGCTGCTTAAGGAGAGTTCATTGTATATTACATAAAAGGGGATCTTAAAACCTGTATGCACGACTGCAGATAAGCCTTATGATCTGGGCAAGAATGTGGACATGCTGTTTTCATGTTAACCTTGAGTTAGTCACATCCAACTTAATGAAATGTTTCTGTTTCCTGCTGTACTGCCAGCGCAGCCATGCCTTCTCCCAGGATTTCCCTCTGCTTCCTTTACCAAAACTAGAAAACAATACTGCACACATCCATCTCTGTCTTAGCATGTGTTATTATTTCCTGAGGAGCCTGATTCTTATACAACATTCCCTTTTCTGCCTCTGGTGGAAGTCAGATGGCCCAGGGTGTTTTCTTTTGCAATAGGTATAGTTTGATTATTCCTTAAATGGTACTTTAAAGTACGAGATCACCATCATCAGATTGTCTATTTATAGTTCTATCAGATAGTTGGTTTTATATGCCAAGACATATTGTTCTAGAGACAAATACTGATCATATCTATTAATCTCTGTTCCTTGAAGTTTAAACTCCACCTTCAAGTTTTTTTTGTTGGCTGAAAAAAAGCACAGCACCAAAACAAGCTTTGAAATAGGAGTACCCGAAATGTCCAAGTAATAATGCCAGTAAATCACAGCCTCAAAGTTGCTGTGATTTAGCATACATTGGACTTTTAAGGGGTTTTGTGACCTTTACTAGTGATCATAAAGTCACCTGTATAGTTTGATTGGGTGTGTATTAAAATTCCACAGGGCAGAATGTTTGTTATGAAAGAGTGAGCTGTAAAGTACATTTCATAAGCCAGAAATTACAGCACCAGTAAGTACATGCTGAGTCACTGGTATTGATCAACAACATTATCCAATCCCCACTTGATGTGTAACAGTAATTTTGTGGTAGTAAGTACTGTCACTAAAGAGAACACTGTGTTTTCAGTGGTTAACATATGCCTGTACAATGCTGTTACTCATCACCTCTTTGAAACCTGTGAAACTGTATTTTTAAACAATATCAGGGGAATTAGGGATCAAGTCTTTCCTTCATCATTGTTGAGAGAATTGTTTGTGTAACTGTGGCTTGTTATTTTTGTATTATGTATTATGTATTGTAATTACTTGTATGCCTTTATATGCTGTTTCAATATGTATTTGAGCGGGGGTGCTGAGTAAGTGAATGAAGGAGACAGAGAGGGAGCCAGACAGAGGCAAATACAGGAAGAGACACTGAGAAAGCAAGTGAAAAAGTAAGACATAGTATGTCCAACTGCTCACTGATCCCATAGGAATCTGAATCCCCTAATGGACTGAATCTGCATTTTTTCTGGCTCAGTGAGCGGTTATGAACTGTCTGTGCAACTGAGGACATGACAGGGGACCCATCACTCTCTGCTCAACTTTTCTACCTTCTTCCCCAGTAACAAACAATGTGAATCACATTGCAGCATATCAACTCTAGATCAGCACTGGATTAAATTCACAGAAATGTAAATTGATTCAATGAGCAGAATTTCAACAGAATACAAATGTAATAGGGCAACCAGACTGGTACAAATGTGGACATTTGTTAGCTTAAAATACTGTAACAATGCTGTTTATGAATACTCAGTGCTCAATTATTAAGGCTTGTTTATGATTACATGCAACATCTATGTTAGAAAAAAACTAGTTACATTCCGTCATCCTGCACATATTCTTTTTAGAGCTAGAAACAATCAGATTTAAGTCCTGCAGCACAATGTAAACACAGTCCTGCTATCAAGAGTCAGACGCTGAATCATTTTCAAACTCTGGATTAGACCCCAGACTGCATTAAAGTCTCCTCCACTACCTACCAAGCAAGCTGAGTAACAGCATGGTTACCTAAGCAGCTCATGCATATCCCACTGCTCTAACAGTGGGATATGTACCTTTTTTAGGACTAATAGTCCAACCCATGGGTAAATAACAAAAGGCCTTATGAAACTGATTGCCACTAGAAAATCAGTTGGCCTGAAGAGGTTCTTCTACCGTAATCCTTTAAAACGTACTATGGAAAGAAAGAAATTGCAGCATATTTGATTGTGAATTATAGAGTGATTTTAATTTTCTCAATTATCTCCCTGTGAAAGTCTTATTTAACATACTTCTTAATTTGAATCATCAAATAACAAGACTTAACACAACCTGATATGATCAACAGGCAGAGGAGGCTGAGATGGGATAAGATTATTTTTGATACATGCTGTGAGACCTCTTTAGATGAATTGTAAAATCCTTTTCATCAAGACTGAATAACAATAGGACTTGTAAATAAAATGTACATGAAATGGTATGTTCAACATTCAATATTCTAAAGCCTAACCAATATTTCAGTAAAAAGCATTGTAATTTTACCAAAAGGAGACTTTTTGTTCTAGCTGCACTGCAGTCAAGTCCCACAGGGGTTTAAACCTGGTAAAGGCCCAGCTGCTTCTGTTCTGTACCATATGATATCGGTCGCTGGTGAAATGAAGTGTGAAGAGAGATCGTACCTGGGGAGTAAACTTTTAAAGTGCTACCATTTCCTCAACAAATATGAACGAGAGTTGCATGTCTATTCTTGGAACTTTGTGGTTGTGACTAAACATTATCAGTCACTAGAGTTCAGCTCGAGCTAATGTCAAAAAAGGAACCTCAATTTAAGGTCCTTTCCCTTCAGTTCTTGACGTTAAATGGTTTCGTTTTTTTTAGATGGTTTTGTATTTTATTTCTTACCTATATTATTTATACGGGTTGCATCTGTTTATTACCATATTGTATATTTGTCAACAATTATATCTTGTCAGTATTCAGAATATGTGCATGTACATTTGAGGGGTGTTGGCTAATGTAATGTAACTTACAAACTGACTAATCAGACTAATAAGTCGTTAGGTCTTGCTCGCTTTGGTTATAAAGCTTCATCAAAAGTACAGCTGCCTGGATTCTCTGACCTCTTTAGGATCATATGCTTTATTGTATAACATTGGTGGGTGGATACGCACAAGTGACAACATGCAAAAAATTTTGCACAAGCAGTTCGAAGGTGTTATTCAAAGAAAAGTTTAATTTCTCAGTATGAATAACTTTTTCTCTATGGACCTGTTCCAAGATTTACATCATCAGCTCTTTAGTTTTTGGCTCTAGGCTTTGTGAGAGAACCTTTCATGTTCTCAAATATTGATTGAGCCATTAACCACAGTTACAAAAAATTCATTTGTTAATTTAGTATTCAATATTAATAAGTACCTTTACACATTGTTGATGCTTTATTAAGTTGCAGACTATGTCCTACAGTGAGGAAAATAAGTATTTGAACACCCTGCTATTTTGCAAGTTCTCCCACTTAGAAATCATGGAGGGGTCTGAAACTGTGAGAGACATAATCTAAAAAAAAAAATTCCAGAAATCACAATGTATGATTTTTTAACTATTTATTTGTATGATACAGCTGCAAATAAGTATTTGAACACCTGTCTATCAGCTAGAATTCTGACTCTCAAAGACCTGTTAGTCTGC
Source organism: Micropterus dolomieu (assembly GCF_021292245.1). Lineage (NCBI taxonomy): Eukaryota > Metazoa > Chordata > Actinopteri > Centrarchiformes > Centrarchidae > Micropterus > Micropterus dolomieu. The sequence goes on from NC_060152.1 coordinate 6,997,625, forward strand.
CTTCAAAATGTCCACCTCCACTCCATTTATTATCCTAAATTAGATGCACCTGTTTGAGGTCGTTAGCTGCATAAAGACACCTGTCCACCCCATACAATCAGTAAGAATCCAACTACTAACATGGCCAAGACCAAAGAGCTGTCCAAAGACACTAGAGACAAAATTGTACACCTCCACAAGGCTGGAAAGGGCTACGGGGAAATTGCCAAGCAGGTTGGTGAAAAAAGGTCCACTGTTGGAGCAATCATTAGAAAATGGAAGAAGCTAAACATGACTGTCAATCTCCCTCGGACCGGGGCTCCATGCAAGATCTCACCTCGTGGGGTCTCAATGATCCTAAGAAAGGTGAGAAATCAGCCC
>NC_060152.1:6998084-7028172 GCF_021292245.1 Micropterus dolomieu
GTAGCCTAGCCAGTCTCCAGACCTAAACCCAATAGAGAGCTCAAACTCCGTGTTTCTCAGCGACAGCCCAGAAACCTGACTGATCTAGAGAAGATCTGTGTGGAGGAGTGGGCCAAAATCCCTCCTGCAGTGTGTGCAAACCTGGTGAAAAACTACAGGAAACGTTTGACCTCTGTAACTGCAAACAAAGGCTACTGTACCAAATATTAACATTGATTTTCTCAGGTGTTCAAATACTTATTTGCAGCTGTATCATACAAATAAATAGTTAAAAAATCATACATTGTGATTTCTGGATTTTTTTTTTTTTAGATTATGTCTCTCACAGTGGACATGCACCTACGATGACAATTTCAGACCCCTCCATGATTTCTAAGTGGGAGAACTTGCAAAATAGCAGGGTGTTCAAATACTTATTTTCCTCACTGTATGTCTTAAGAAGCATACTGAATATCTTCCCTGACACCAAAGACAAACCAGGGCTGGGACTATTCGTCGACGTAATCGATTGCGTAAATATGTTGACGCGTCGCTGCATCCGGTGTGGGATTCTCCCGGACAAGCTCCAGCTACAAGACTGCGCCTTCGACCGTCTAAAGTTTGGAGTATTTCAGACAAGACACTCAACAATGTGCTGCTCCGTGAGCTCTCTGAACTGGAAACCGCTTCACTGCAGCACAACTGCTGTCCACGAATACATAAAGCAGCACGAACACGTGAAACTAAAGTATCCCGGAGCACTTTGTCTAGACGGCAGCACCGTAAATCGTGTTTACTTTCTGTCGCCACACAAGCACGGTACATTATCAGCATGAGGACACGTAGTCCGTTAAAATGTTTATTGCCTTCATGTTAAAAGTAATTTATGCCCCGCTGCTGTCATGGTAACGTAACGTTAGACCGCGTGTCATCTAATGTTCGGCTGTTTCCTGTTAATTTAACGGCCATGTATGAGCGAGAAAACAGCTCAAACTAACAGTACAGACGATCTGTGGCTGTCTGGACAGTCTGTGAGTCCTTTCAGGTGTTCACTGATACAGAAATACATTTTATTATCATACTGCATTACTCAATATTGAAATTAATCCATGTCAGAAACATTTAAAGTAAAGTAGCCTAATTAATGTCTGTTATTGTTATTATCACAACACAGCAGTGACGTGAAAATTTTATTCATTTTAAGATTTGCTTCCATTGTCATTATTCTAATGTGCTTCATCAGGATGACTGAATAAAATATAGATTTATTGATTAGACATGTTTTTGATATTTTAGTATAATGTATTTTATTGGTATGTTAATCGAGTTATAGGCAACTTCTTTAGAATAAACAAAATTAGTCGTTAGATTAATTGACTAATCGAAAAAATAATCGTTAGATTAATCGACCTGAAAAATAATCGATGTGTACAACCCTAAGACAAACCTTTCATGTTATTGTAAGGGCAGGCTGGTCAGTGGATGGAATCAAACATCACACACCCACAGACAACAGGTCGTTCCTACTCTTCACAAAATTGTTAATTTATTATTTTTCTTTTAAATACTGGATAGAGAAGAGAAAAATATAGTAGTTTGTCCATAGCCGCTGAAAAGGACATTTCCTGTTACCATTAAACTGTTGTGTTACAATGATCAGTGATCTCTGGCCTGCAGAGATCAGCAATGAAAAGAGATAATGGACTTCCTCTTCTACTACTGTGTGCAACTTGTTTATTTGTCCTGCTAGGGCCCAATCAGACCGACTGCAGGTTGCAAAATGCGAGATGCACTGCCTCTTTGTTGAAGTTTGACAATCTGCGTCAAATGTGTGGCTGGTAAAATTTTAACATTCACTAGCCATTTGGCTGGTGGTCAAAAAAGTATATTTTGCACCCTGTGAAAAGTACTTAATAAAAATACTTTTATAAAATGTTGTTGAATGTGGAAATTAAAAAGTCTGACACAATTTTGAATTCATCTGCTGCCATATGGACTGAAAACAGAACTCCCTAATAGAAAGTTTGCGAGCATGTGTTTGCAATTCAGTTTTGCAGTCAACCTTTGTTAAGTGTTAAGCCAGAATGTCTGACTTTCCCAGTTCCCCTTCTGGGTTCTACCACCACAAAATAAACCTCAACATATGACAAATACTACTAAAGTGTGTCCATGTGGAGTTGTGAGGAACCTTTTTAGAATCAATGTAAGAAACACCTTTTTGAGTTCTGTGGTCCCTCCTGTAGCCTAGCTACCACCTTAGCTTCATGTTGAGCAAGGACAACCCCAAGATATCAACTGCACCTGAGAATGCTGGTATAAGTAGTACCGACTCGTAACAGAATTGTACTAAAATGAGAAATGTGCCTCAGACCACTAGCATTGCTTCTACATTTTACCACTTGTCTAAAAGAAGGATAATACACAGAGATGTCAGATGAAATTGTCATTTTCAGGTGTAATGTTTGAGTGGTGCAGCTTTCCTTATAGGGCCAGCTAACTTCTGAATGAATAGATATTAGGGGTGTACACCAAATCCACGGTTCGGTTCATACCCCCCCCCCCATATTGTTTTTCAGTACAATTATTATTATTATTATTATTATAATAATAATATGTTCGAAGGTGTAATATTTACAAAATATAGGCCTACAGCTTGCACTAACTTTAAATACAGAGTTTTCAACATATAATTCACTTGGGCAGGCTGGCCAGGTATACTTTTTTTGCATTTTTGCATTTTGTAGTGAAACACAGAGAGAGATGTTACCTGATATTACGTTAACAGACACACAGGAAACGCTGCATTATAGAGCAACAGTGAATGCACCAGTGCAGATGTTACTCACTAACGTTAGTTTCGGTTTCGATCCATATGAGGTGCACTTTAAAACTGAATCATGGGTGACTTTTAATAAAAATGGCGACTTTATGAAACATACTGCTGATGGAGAAAGTCAGCAGAGACACATGCAGGGAGAGAGAGGGACAGAAAGAGGCGGAGCAAGCTGGCGTGTTTGCTGTGAGAGACCAGAGGTGCAGGCTACCTGAGTGAGTGTGGGGAGAAGAGCAGAGGAGCAGATTAAAGTAGTAAATAAACACTAAACTAAGGTGGAAAATTACCTACAATAACCTATTGTCAAAACAAATACGATATAAAACGCTACCAAGCCAACCCCCCCACCGGCCACCGCCACAGTTGCACTGTCTTAATCAGAGCTCAACAGTCCGGGAGCGGGTGTGTCTCGGTTCAGCCTCTCGGATCCGCGACACAAGACCGTGGACTTTGGTTTCAGAACCATTACTGCCCTAATAGAAAGATCATTCTTATTTATTAATAGCTGTGGCACACAATAAGGAACCATGCATACTATCACATCTTACACTTAAGACTGGACTGCAAAGCACTTACACTGCAGTGTTTCCCCACACATAGGGCTGCAACTAATTAATATTTTTGTAGTCAACTAATAATTGAAAAATAATCGTGACTAGTCACGAACTAGGGCTAGACAGCAATAATAATTAAGTAATATAATTTTTTTCAATTAAAAAAAAATTAATTGTTCAATAAATATTTTACTTTTTTTACTCATGCATATTTGTTTTTATCAAAGATTTTATCATAATTATTTTGAATGTTCTACCACAGATTTGTAAAGTGATCCACTGTTTGGCCTCAAATGTTGACCATAAAGAAGAGTTTAAACCACAATTAACCATCAGGTTTCTTCAACTTTCACTCAAGAGCAGAAATCCTTTAAACCTTTAAACTTGAAAATAATAATGATTTGATAGTTAGCGTGATAATTATCGATATCGAAGGATATGAAATTTTTTTCATAATAAAATTTAAAACGCTAGGGGGGTAATGGGGAAGAACACAAGACAGCATAGTCTACTCCTATAATTCACCGATTTACTATTGCACTTAATGTGTTTGCTAACACAACTAAAAGAGCGTTCTCTTAGCCAGCACCATCTATGAGACCTCAAAACCAAGAATGCAAAAAGTATGGAGAGACTGCTCAAACGTTGTGTCTACTGCATGGGTGTACGATGGCCAAACAATGCTGTTGATCTGATCCTCCATTGCAGAGTGCGGTGACAGATGTACCTGGAGTGGTACAGGTGAGTTTGCAGCCCCGTTCGTACGTCCAACTGCAACTGCTGTGTGTTTGCGGCAGGGAGAGGGCCTAATACGACCTACAACACCATGGTGGAGGTCTTGCTGTGGTTTTTAAAAAACATTTCATCTGCCAGTCAATAAGCACTGGCACGTACTCTTCTTTTGAACTACAGATGACTAAGGTTGGTCATTCAAATACATTTTATTGTAATTTAGTCTACCGGCCACCTCGGCCAGCGGCCTCTTTTCTTACCTATTTTTCTGACTTCTTATCATCCATTATTAAGCTGGACAGAGTGATCATTTTTGGCAATTTTAATATTCATGTGGATGATGATACTTGCAAAAATGCTTCTGAATTTGTAAATATTACTGAATCTTTTAACTTCACTCAGCATGTCTCCTACGCACAGCAAGGGACATACGCTCGATCTTGTTCTTTCTCATGGTTTCAACAATAATAATGTTTGCATCGAAGATGTATTTGTTGAGGTTCCTCTGCCTGCTGTTTGATTAACCAGATTACTGTTGAGAAATTTTCTGCTGCTTTTAACGCAAGCTCGGTTCTTATTTCGAATGACGCGGACACTTGCGCACAGGCGTTTAATGATCACTGCACCCTGCTGTTGGACAAAGTGGTGCCTCTTAACACTAGAGAAATTCCCTCTGTTAATACATCCCTGTGGATGAATGACGCCATTCGCAGCTTGAGGCGTGTCTGTCGGAGAACTGAGCGTTTATGGAAAGCGACCGCCTGCATCTTAAAGAGCTCTTAATAGACTTAAACGTAATGATCAAGGATGCTAGATCCTCTTACTTTACTAACCTCATATCTGCCTGTAAAAAAATGTTGACAGCAACCTTTTGTCTCACTTTGGGGACAAGGTTAGAGCTGTCAGGGCAGGCATTGTTCAATCAGCAAACCCCCATATAGTTAAACATCACAGACTTTCAATACTGGACTCCCTCTGCCCCATTAGCCTGAATGACATCATTAAGTTAGTGGGCATGATGAGACCTTCACAAAGCCCTGTTGATATTTTACCCAGATCCTTGTTTTTAAAATCCATACATCTACTTGGCCCATGTTTGGTTTCAATTTTAAACTCATCTCTTCAGCTGGGCCAGGTCCCCAGCTGTTTTAAGCATGCTGTTGTTCAGCCTATCTTGAAAAAGAACAATCTTGATGCAGCTTCATTTAGAAACTATAGGCCTATTTCTAAATTGCCTTTTCTTTCGAAAATTCTAGAAAAGGTTGTTGCGAACCAGCTACATAATGTTTTGGATTCCCATAATATCTTTGATAAATTTTAGTCTGGTTTTCATAAAAACCATTCAACTGAGACTGCCCTCCTTAGGGTCTCAAATGATATTTTGATGGCCGCTGATGGGGGTAAATGTTCTGTGCTGGTCCTATTAGATCTCAGTGCAGCGTTTGATACTGTTGATCACTGCACTCTAATTGATAGACTGAAAACAACTGTGGTCATTACCGGATCAGCTCTGAACTGGTTTTTTACTCCTATCTCTCTAACAGGAGTTTCTCTGTGTCCATAGGAACATATATGTCAGACTCTGCTCCTTTGTCCTGTGGTGTGCCCCAAGGTTCTGTGCTCGGCCCCCTGCTGTTCAGTCTGTATATGCTTCCTCTTGGAAAGATTATTGGTAGCTTTGAAGAGATATCTTATCATTTTTATGCTGATGACTTCCAATTATATTTATCTTTTAGTCCCCATAGGCTAGACAAACTGTCCGTGTTGCACAATTGCTTAGCATCCATTAACAAATGGATGGCAGACAACTTTTTGCAACTAAATACAGACAAAACTGAGGTGTTTATTTTTGCCTCAGACAACATTACCCCTAAAATTAGGCAGGGCCTTGGGGCTCTATCATCCTCTGACGGTAATGTTGTGCGAAATCTGGGTGTCATTTTTGACAAATCTATGTTTTAACAGTCATGTTAAATCTGTGGTTCGTTCCTGTTTTTTCCATCTCAGGAACATTGCTAAGATTAGATCTATGGCTTCTAAAGAAGAGACGGAGATGCTTGTTCATGCTTTTATTTCTCCTCGTCTGGATTATTGCAATGTACTGTACACTTGTCTAAACACATCCTCCATAGATCGACTGCAAGTTGTGCAGAATGCAGCTGCAAGGCTTTTGTCTAAAACTAACAAGAGATCGCACATTACTCCTGTGCTTAAGGCTCTTCATTGGCTTCCGATTGGTTTTAGAGTACATTTTAAAATTTTAACCATTAGTTACAGAGCCTTGCATGGTCAAGCTCCCTCTTACATCCAGGATCTGTTGCATGCACACATTTCTGGTCACTCTCTGAGTGACCTTTTAACTGTTCCCAGAACACGTTATAAAACAAGAGGTAATCGTGCTTTCTGTGTGGTGGCTCCAAGGCTCTGGAACGCTCTTGGATTCTGTGGAAACTTTTAGAAAACACCTTAAGACACATCTTTTTAGACAAGCTTTTAACTAGCCATATAGTTTTGTATTTTAAGTGTTGTTGTTGTTGTTGTTGTTGTTATTTGTTTTATTTTATTCTATTTTTTACTGTGAAGCACTTTGTGACCCCTCTTGTCTGTGAAGGGTGCTATATAAATAAAGTTTACTTACTTACTCCAAGTTAACAGCCAGGCTTTATCACCCAAAACAATAAGCTCATAATCTGATTTATTGCCAAGTAGGTTTAAAATTTAAAATTTTTAACTTTTTAACAAAGATTTTTGCTTTGTAACTATATAAAATAAAAGCAAATTAAAAGCAAGTACTATAACCCCAACTTTACACTAACAATGTATTGTCTATTGGGCTAAAACAAATTAAATCTATTAATTCGATGACTAAAAAGAAGTACTTCTTAAAAGATGCATCAATGAATCGATGATATAACGTGTAGAAGCTTCGAATACTAAAATCATTGTTAGCTGCAGCCCTAGCGTCTTTACAATAACGAAGCAACAGTCCCTTGCAAATATTCAAATTCTACGCTTCTTTCATGAATGCTTCTTTTTCGTGAGTAGTCTTAAGGTTAAGCAGTCATGACAGACAATGGAAACGATACTGCCCCCAGCACTTCTGTGGTGCATTGCGGTTAGAAATGAACAACCAGAAATGTTCTGAATAAGAAGATTGATCTCTCCCTTAAACAGCCTCTCTGTAATGACACGTCGACAATGAAATTTCATGTCGACAAATTTTTATAAATCGACGTCATCGATTACGTCAACTAAATGCAGCCCTACCCACACACAGACTTTACTTGGGCAGGCCACCCAGGTGTATTTGACGACCCATTTTAGCATTTTGATGAGAAACACAGAGTTGTTATCAAGACATGGACACAGTGAATATTTTTTAAGATCTGCATAGGCACTTCCTGTACGGACACCAGTGCAGATCTGCGAGCACGGTAACACTAAATGCTAGGCTAGCTTCCTCTCCCCATTCTTCAAAGGACATGTGACAGGTGCTGTTATTAGTAGGGCTGTCCACGATTAAGGATTTACATAGTCGAATCAGAATTGTCAAGTCTTGCCTATAGTCGACTGATAGAATCATGTGTCTGTTCGGCAACTTTATAAAACACACTATTGATGGAGAAAGTCAACAGATCTGACACATAGATGGAGAAGGAGACACAAAGAGGTGGGGCGCGCTGTGTTTGTAGCACAGGTGTGTGAGTGTGAGGAAAAGAGAACTGAAGAAACAGCCAATTAAATTAATGAGTAAACACTTAAATAAGGTGGAGAAGGAAGTAGAATTAAATTGCTAAAATAAGAAATAATCTATTAGAAATAAAACAATATTCCCCCAGCCAGCACCGCAACCAAGTTGTTTGACATTCTGTGTGAAACATGCAACACTGCATTATTAAACAATGTAACCACACTAAACAGTCAGAAATGCAATCTCAATCAAATTGACCTTCGACAAACATAAGTGGGAACTTTTTACCCAATTTATTGATTGAAGTTAAATGCAACCGCTGTGAAGCACAGTGTACACCACTTTCTTTCCACACCACAATATTGTTCAGTCAGGCCAGCCTTCAAATCATTTACACATTCAAGTCAGGTCAACACTGCAATTGCTGAAAATGATCTTATTCACATTCCGATCAGACCTCAACCAGAGAATGATCAAGCAAAGCTGTCATGTCACGGTTCACACTCACAGAAAAGAGAGTGAAGCTGCAGCACAGCTCAGCATCTGATAAGGAATCCATGATGAGAGAGTTTCTGAACGCTGGCAGGCCTCAAATGCTATGCCTGCACTGTGAGTACAATTAATATATTAGCAGCCAATTTCAAAAGATTTCCACAGCCAGCATTGTTTATTAGTGCAAAACGGCCTAATGTTGAACACCAATATAAGTCAATGCTGAAGCACTGGGGATACCAGCTAAGGCCCAGACAGAAAGCATTTCAAAACGTGAGGTTCCTTTTTGGTTGAATTTAGAAGGGCGCTTGCTCTGGTATTGTTTGAGGGTGAGGGGTGTAAAAACACGCAGGAGATGTGGAAACAGAGATCCGTGTGGGCACATGAGACCCTCAGAAAGAGGAGACACCACTGATAGTACCACCAATTGGTCCAGGAGCTTCGTCTTAATGATGGTCGGTTCAAGTTGAATTTTTTTCAACTTTGTGTGCTCAGAGAGCTCCTTCAAAAACGCAAGGCCCAGGGCCAAGGTTATTATACTTTGGGATTTTTCAATAGTTTTTATTTTTATTTCGTTTTGACTTTTTGTTTTCAATTTAAGTTTAGTTTTAATTCGTTTTTGAAGTGGGTTTGCTGGTTTATTTTTTGATAATGCTTAGTTTTAGTTCATTAGTTTCAGTGTTAGTTTTAGTCTTTGTCGCTGCATGATACGAAGCTCAGTTCAGTTTAGTTCAGTCTAGTTTATTTTTTTCAAAAAACATTAAAATACAAGTACAATCATTAGAAATAATGCAGATTTGTGAAAAGGGACATATTTTTTAAGCTATCTGAAGCTTGCACATAGGGGCCCAAACACTAAGGAAATCTTTTAAGTACTAACACATTGTCAAAATAAATACTGCAAATAAATGAAGCACATGCAATCTACAGTATAATTTCTAACCTACATACAGAAAACCCTAAGAGCAAACTAACCTAATCCTACAGTGGTCCCAAGAAATTCATTAGATCAGTCTCTAGCTCCATCATTCTTGGTTATATAGGTGAAAAACAATAAATGGAGGTGAAATACAATTGATGGACACCTTAGAAATTGGAAGAATGTGTAGGCCCCCCTTGAGCCACAAACAACAGGTCCCTAGCACCCTGAAGGCAAGTATGACTGGAAAGCAGTTCCACCGGCTTCATATCCACTCAAAAAGTAGGCTTATTAGACCCTTTAAAATAAATAAATGAATAAATAAATGAACAAAAACTAAGGACATTTACTCTTTAATTTTAGTTAGTTTTACAAACCTACAATACAGTTTAGTTATCGTTTTTTGTAAAGCCTTATTTCAGTTAACGACAATGTTTTTTCACATCTAGTTTCCGTTATTTCGTTCGTCTTCATTAACTATAATAGCAACCTTGCCCAGGGCGCATGAACAGCCCGCAAAGTGCTCACTGCTAATAGGAAATTCAAAAAAGGTGCCTCTCACTGCAAAAAATGCATTCTGTCTGATCGGGGCCTAACTGGTCAGTTTAATTTCAATCACATCAGAGGTGATCAACAGGTGGTTTTCTCTAGGATTAAAATACAGTTTGTATAAGAATTTATTAAGCTCTAATAAAACAATGGACAGCAAGGAGCTGGTCTACAGTAGGTGCTTAACAAATTTATTTTAATAATCTAATGGTTATTTTTCTATTATGTTATCAATAACTTACTCTATAAAACATAAAAAACAAACTGAAGAGACCTGCTCATCAACATCCCAGATCAAGCTCTCAGTTGGTGGTCAAGATGAGAGGAGGCGGAGTCTGTGTTTTACATCGATGATGCTTGGTGCTCAAACATGGTCAAAATGGACACAGTTCCCCAAATGTTAAGACTTTTTTATGTCAAGATGAAAACCATATTTTCATCTTGTTGTTGCGGTTTTGCAAATTTCAAAAAATGCACTGCGGAATGTTCTGGTTAAACGAGTCGCCTATGTTCATAAAAATCTGCTTTTTAATATGTTACCATGTTTTAATACACTTAAGTATCTGTTAAGTTCTGTGTGTGTAGCATGAAGGGACTACAAACTTTCCTTTTTGGTATACAACTGTGTGTGGTATAATGATAAATAAACTGAAAAATGACCATCAGAATTTCTTCAACCAACAGTCTGAAACCCAAAGATGTTCAGTTTACTATAATGCTAAGACAAGGGAAAGCAGCAAATCACATTTAAGCAGCTAGAAAGTTTGACATTTTTGCTTGAAAAATAAATAAATTACTCAATTATAAAAAATAGTTAACTATTCATTTTAAACTATGGTTGCAGCTCTAGTCTACATTAAATACCCACTAAAGTAAAGGTCTATCAAAGTAGAGCACAACATCCTTATAGTCTAGATTATGTTAATTACACACCAGCACTTTAGAACAGTAAAATTATAAAACTTCATGATCCGCACTGAGCTACTGAGTTTCCATGTTCCATTCCCATAAAGTATTTCAAGTTAATTTCCTGTGAGAGCAGTCTTATTATTAGACATTCTAGGAGTGACAGTTGGCTTTGCATTTTCTCTGAGGGCCTTATTAAATATCTTTTCCTGACATATTTTGTTGACTCACGCATTGATTCTTTGGATTCTATAATGACAGTGGTGTAGAACTTAATTATGGATAATAAAATTCTATGTTAATTGTTTAAATATTCTTTTTTCTGTTCTGTGTTTCATAGCTTATTACAGTAATATGTTAATACAATCCTCATAAGGGCAGAGAACCACCCCTCCCATTACTGTTGCAGAACTGTAATCACTGCCAAGTCCTTTGGAGCTACCCTTGAAATAACTGGGCAAGGCAAGCAGCACTTGTGTAAATCAGTGCCACCTGAGCTGACAAATGAATAGGCAATTATTCAGGTTAGCGGCCGTGTTGCTATGAGTTGTCTTGAACACAGTAGCAGGACCCTGCATCAAGGATGGCTGTCAAAAGACTTTCAGAAAATTACCCCATCAACTGCCTGGCACATATTTGGGCAACTGGATTACACTCACGCATGCAAGCTACGTTGCTCAAAGATGTATTTTTTAACCCACAAAAATTTGCGGTTGGCAGATTTAGGCTAAATGATGGCAGGAAAGTCAGTCATAAAGCAGTTTCTTGATTGACATTATGAATAAATAATTTGACAGTGTTAGGCAATATCAACAACATTTACATCACCACATTCTTAAAGGCAACATAAAGCCACCCACTTCAGTAAAAGACAATGTGCAGTACTTCGGCTGAACATGGATGCTCTGTGTGAAGGTTATAAAGTGAAGTCAAGGCCACTTCAGTCATTTAAGGAGAGATTCTGTTTCACACTGCATTCCCCCGATAAATTGTCCTTGTTTCAATCCTCTCTTTGGTCCTAGAAAAGTAATGATTAAATTCACCCACTCCAGTGGAGGTACTCATATGGACAAACGTACTGTAGCATTTACAGTAATTATTTACCACAATTAGTCAGACTGCAGAATTGAAACATCAGTGTTTGGGAGCTATTTATAAACATAGTGAACACAGATGACAACTCTACCATTAACAGTGTGCCGCATAAAGTACTTGATATACAGTACAAATTGAAAGCATCATTTTACTTAGCATGACAATGTAACATTTTATAACTACAATGCTTTGGGTCAAGGAAAAAAGTTGAAAAAGAACAGCAGGAAAGTGCTGAATGGAAGTGGACTTCAGGGCAAAGCTATAAACACAATTAACACCTGCAGTATATTAAATATAAGTACACAAATCTTCTCTCCTCATCACGAATACGGGATTTCAACTCTAAAAAACATTTACGAAGTGAAATCAAAAGGGAATCGAACTCTCCTAACAGTCTCATTTCAGTATCAATTCAATCTGTACTGTTAAGTTTGCTTTTCTTTACTGTTACCTTAAAGCATGATTTATACTCCTGCGTAGGGTCTACGTGCGTAGCTGCGCCGTAGGCTACGCACGTAGCCAGGCATTTATACTCATGCGTCCATGTGTCCGTCAATCTGCAGTTACACCCCCAAACGCTAGTCGGCTGTAGCGCTACAGCGTCCACTGTGTTGACTTCTGCCAGCCGAGCAGGGTAACTTCCGGTTTAGCGCTCCGCTAATGTGAATGAGGGTAAAATTGTATACGTGCGGCTGGTATAGCCATTTCAAATGTTATCGACCGAATGAATCACATTCTGATAGTGAAACGAGTCATTTCGCTCGGGTTGTGATGGTCAAATATATTGATCCACGCTGCTAGTAAAAATTACTTCAAAGCACAGGCACTTCCTGTCGGCTCAGAGGCATCGCGAGGCTACCCTGCCAACTAATCACAGAGCTTACGGTCCGCCTCGACTCGACGTGTAGTTACATTTTTGAGGAGGTGCATGTCAGGCCGTCGATTTGATACAGAACTACAAATTGCACTTAAAGTGGGGCAAGCAATTTGAATCTAAAAATCATCTGCTCACTTTACATTCTGCGTGAGTTGAAAGAAAATCAGGTGCTTGTACACAGCTCTGCCTCTGTAAAATAAACTAAGTGGCCCAAACCATGCTACACAACACTATTACAGCCATTCCAGCCATGATTTGTGTGTCAGGTAACATTAAATGACTTGCCCATGGACTTTCAGCTAACTTTCTAGTTTGCTAAGACATGCTGTTGTTATGAAGAGTTGTGAGTATCACTGTCTGGAGCTGGTGTACTGGAACTGGCTCCACAGTAGCAACTGTAACGACAATTTGCTAACCCACAACTTAGCTAACATAAGTTACATTACTTGCTGTGTCGTTGTTCACTCTATATCATGGCATTTGTCGTGGTCTTAGATTTCTCCATAATAGCTTATCATGTTATTCTTTTACAGATGCTGCAAATCAAGCTAATCAATTTGAATATATTAAATAATTTAAATCAGCACACCATGGCTGGGATGCACTGGTCTGAGTAATGCAGGAAAAACTTGTCTTGGACTCATAACAATGCTGGTCTACCATAATTAAAACCATACTGTTTCATTTTTAACAGGGTGATATCACAAACTGAGTTTGTTTTCCTCTCTTAGCACTGGTGTGAAATAAGTATTTACCAAGCAATGGGTAGATCCTCCTTGTTTAGGAGGATCTGAGGTGAGATGTGAGGTGGGAAGAAAAGTGTAGCCATGGGGTCATTTTTGCTGCCACTGGCCACCCACATACAACATGGTTACAATTTACTGGTGAAGACAGTTTAAAATGGATGGGCAAACATCCAAGTCCTTACTCAAGCTATGCATAAGTACATTAGTATCACATAGCCACTATGTAACCTAAACATACAGTACGCTGCTCTACCTTTCATGCAGCAATTAAACTACTTCATTTAATATTTTAAGTGCATGAAAGTTATAATTAAAATTACAAAGCACTGAAAGTGTGTGTAAATCACAAAATTTGTTCTTTTGATTTCAGCACAATGGTGGTTTACAGTATAGTATCACAAACGTATCACGAAACACATAACTTGTGCCTTCAGAATTTGGTAGTTTTATCTTTCATAGAGAGGATGTGGTCATAGGCTGCTGTCAACTTGAAATAATAATAAGTTAAAATGGTTTCCAAAGAATGAAAACATCCATAAATTATCATCTAACCACTCCTGCAGCATAATAGCCTACTATTATTCATTGCAATCCTTATGTTCACTATGTCCCAAATAGTTATTACTTTGCCAAAACAAAAGAGCTTCTGTATTTCATTGTGGGAGACGTGGATGCAGTGTTTAAAAACAATAGTGTGAAATAGGCTATACTCAGCATAAAAATAGTGAGAGGGTTGAGAGAATAGATGTATTGGTACTTAAACTTGCCACCATAGGAAGGATGAGTGGAAGGGTGAGTGTAGAGTTTGGGTGGAGTATCATTTTAAGTTGAGTATTCAGCAACCATCAAATTAAAATATCTGCAAAGGTGTTATTTTGTCAACCAACGACTGCAAGAGTCTACATGCAATTGTGGATCAAAGGCTGCACCCCCCTCACCACACACACGTGCATGTAGACCAACAGCACTGAATACATCCAACAGAAATCTTAACAGAAGCAAGGTTGTTGTAAAGCACCTAGTTTTACAGCTGTTACTATGAGAATGCGGTTGGTGTTGTCCTGACCACATCCTCCCATCACAAGTTTATAACAAGAACAGAGGTCTGACTGACTGTGAAACAGGCTGCCTTGTTAACACTGCTCCAACCCTTCACAACCACCATCTCGGTGCAATATTTGATCAGTTATAGCTGTCAAAAACAAAAACTGCCGCCATCAAGAAGATACTGGCATGCAGACAAGGGCAGGGCTTGCTACATACTTGATTTGCTTGGTAGCCTTTTTAGATAGAGGAAATTCTGTTCTGCTTTTACACAAGTACTTTCTATTTGCAAAGCCACATTTACTCAACTTTATATATGTTCACTGTCTCCATATTATTAATAACGTGTTTGTGATATGGCAGTGTAAGTCCAAATTACTTTCCAGCCAGTCAATTCAGAATATGAACTGTTTTAAATTTTTGGTACGTGAGCAGTATTTATTTATGACTTTATTATGGTTACTATTTTTTCTATCTCTATAAAGATTTCCACTTCCTGGTAGCAGTCCATGTTCTTTTAATGGTAATTTAACATGACATTCATTTTGGCTCCAAATGATCGGAAGTCATCATCTCTGCTGTGACTCACTGATGTTTATCAATCTGTGTGCTGTGTTGCTAAGCAAATGACACAAAATTATTTCAAATATTTTTATTATTTCTTATGCCTTGTCCTGAATGTTTTCATTGTGTAGTCTGATATGGCACCTAATTGAATTTAGGTCATTGAACATTTCAGAATGATTTCCTGTCTGCATGGATTCCCTGGCACTGGACCACCATGTATAAACCTCTGGACCAGTTCACTAAATTTGACAGGGGCATTAATCTTGACAGGAACATGTTATATGAGGAAGCCTTTCTCTGTCTCTTCTTTAACAATACGTTTTGAGTTGGGTCCTAAATGTCTTTTTAAAAAAATCTGTCTAAAATGGATGGACTTCTCTTATTCAAATAAGCCTCCACACTTTTCACCAGAGCCTATAGCTCACAGGAGCGAACATCCAACTAAAATAAATTACACTCAAATGGCCTGGGAACTGAGACAGGTCCTTGTGTAGTAAGAGATTACTTGGAACCTTACAAGACAGAAATGTCAATATTACCTCTATCAATCTCCAGGAAGAGGGCATGTCAAAGTTCAACACCCACAATTTGCCAAGAATGCGTTTCCTGTAAAACCTGCCGGCAAAAGGTGAACAGCTGTACACCGTCCACTGCCAGAGAATGTGCCCAAAGCAGAGAGATCTCACTCAGGCATCAAATCATATACCTGATTATGGTATTGATTGTGCAGATAAATGGTTAAGCCAAACAAATTCACTCAAACATACCTACCACTACCATCTCAAAAGTGCTTCTCAACAAAATCCTTACACTAGCTTATGAATTATAAATCTAGCTGCCCCTCAAGGGAATGAAATCTCTGAGTCTGACTACTAATTTACTGACTTCTAAAGTAAAATGTAAGCAATATCGAACTAAGAGACATACATTTCTGAGCCATTCTGGGTCTCTGCAACGCTTATGGAGGACAGTTAATATGAAGAATAAGATAAAGAATAACAAATCCTTTGATAAGTATCACCAAGTGTCTCCCCTTCCCCATTTTCAAACTTGTTCCTTTACAGTCTTGACATTATGACAAATACAGCAGCAGAGGCAATACTTTCATCACAGAGTTGCTGACATTAGCCACAGACAATGTCTCAGAGGTTTACAACATACAGTAGATTGATGCAATGAGAGGAAGTGTCATCATCTTTGGTACCCCTTAAGCAATACTCACAACGCCCATAGCCTTGAGACAAGAAAAGCTCAAATGTAAAGCTTTAGACTGAAAGTCAGAATCATAATGGTTCTAAGACTAAATAGTTATAAAGTATGAATCTGTTAAATGTATGTTATATAGATAGCCCTCTGAAAAATGTATGCATGTGTTGACTGCTGAAATGCATGTATGCATCTTTATTTTGTATTTTTATTATCTGTATAATATATTTGTTTTAGCTTCTGTATTATGTAGTATAATAAATAGTACATTTAGTACCAGACTTCTTTTGTAAATAAGAGTTAGATATGATAGTTTAACTGCTTTATTCCTGTACTTCTCTGTTGTAACACTTTATTTCCCTCATCCACGAACAATAAAGATAATGATATCTAAACCTCTCTCTCTACAGGCATCCACATATAGCTAGATTACAGACATTCAAGATAAAATAAGGAGAAGCTCTGCTATACAAATGATGTGCAAAATATTCAAAGTACATGATGTGCTTCTCTACTGGCCTGTATTTTGTAAACCATCTATTTCACTAAAGTGTTATTTATAATCATGTCAGGTGAGGTTAATAAAAAAGCAGGCACAATGTGTATACAAAAGAGACTAAAGAAAGAGCAGGGGGTTTGCATTGTAACTTCCAACACCCTATGTTCAGTGTAGATGTGCAGGCTAGCTCACCGGAATGAGAGGCAAAATAGAGACTTTAAGTTCAATGCTTACCTTGATAATGCTGCTCCTGCGTGGTATTTCAGATTTGGCATCCAATCCGACAGAGGTGTTGGCGGCTTCCACCCCGGCTTGGCTGCCAGGTGCGACGTGTGATCCCGAACCGACCATATTTTGTGATATCCCACAGTCTCCATTCAAGAACGACACTTCGCAATGCGTCTTATCAGCTGCTTCGTCGCTGGGCACGGCCGTATCCCCAAGATTCAACGGAGGCAGGCTGCCGTCATTCCCAAACTCCGCCATATGCACTTCGAGCGCACACACACACGCGCGCGCACACACACACACAGGCTGGCAAGCTGCTGGGTAGCAAAGCCTTATGTTTCAGCTTTACACAAATTTCCTGCCTGGCTTAGTGCCTCGTTGTAACATTTGCACGCAATTCTGCCGTATCATCTCCCGGTGCACGTATCTGTCAGGTTCCTACAGACAGAGGGGCTTGCTCCGTGCATTGTGCTCTGTAAAGAGAAACCACGGCGATTAGCATAATTAGGCAACATGGCATTAGTAACAACAGTCACATTAATAGTACCACCTTTTTAGTTTTGCAAAGCCAGGGGAAGACGGTATGAAGCTGAAGCGTTAGAACGCGGATGTAAACTTACAACCAGTGAAGCTGTTATCGTAAATACACCGTGATAAAACGCTTACAGCCGACGTGCTGCCCAATTGGTACGGGCTTTGTTGCGTTTGTATACAAGTTCACGGTTTTAACCACATTTCCACCGTTTGTATCCCACACCACCCCACTATGCCGAATTTTTACTGTAGTGATAACCCACCCTCTTCACCTTAGCAGTGGGTATTGAACTTAATGTGGAACATAATGTGGAACATTAAGTTCAATAACATTAAACGCATGTTCAGTGATCAGTTCAACCAACTCGCACACAAATCTCATGATTAAGATAGCTTATGTACGGTACGGTGGCTTAATGTACTTGCCGTTTGAACTGCTTTCTCTCTCCATGTTAAGGACGGTCTTCCTCTTAAAGTTGTTGCAGCAAGTGAGCAGCCAGACTACCGTTTGCTGTCTGTGCTACTGTGTGCTGAGCTGAGCTAGGTGGCTAGCTTGCTAATCTCTCTGGCTAGCTAGCTGTTAGTTGGGTAACGTTAAAGTTAGTTTTCACACCCAACTCAAAGTCCAATCAATATAGCTCCCTGTTATAACGTTAAGCCTAGTAAGCAAACAAAGGAAGACATTTCCTCCACCGCCAGGTAATCTCAACGGTCTGTATTTACTCCGTTTAAGTCTTAAAAAAGCTTAAACTGTGATTTGCCGTTAGGTGTCTGAGTAAACGTGTTGACAAACCGTCACTCAGAAAAGTCATTTCCAACAAGCAAACTTCTGGACGTGAACGCGCAACAGGCAAAACAGGCTGTGTTGTCAATCAAACCTATTTTTTTCACAGGCAAGCAAGAAACGCCCCCTTATTTACTTTTTTACTGTTCTATCCAGAACAAATAAACCTGTGTGTGCTGAGTTCACAATATACTCAGATCATCTCCAGTTACCTTGGCTTAATGGAAACAATATAGGAATTTTATTTTGCCTTTGCACAAATGCATGTTTCATTTGTCAAAGATGTCTGGATTTTGAAAATTTATTTCAAATTCTCAGTATTTTATTTTCATAGGTACAAGTTTATGGACCAATATACCATATTTACAGTTTAAAGATAGTTTGCGATGTAAATCCTAGGTGGGCCTTTAAAACACACCTCAACAAGAAAATGCATGTAGCACAAAAGTCAACAAGTACATACTTTACTATCACTTTTGTTCCGCAAATTGCCTAGAGGAAAGATGTTGTTAATATAAAAAGAGGTCTACTGCTCAGTCATTTTCACATGTAGTGCAGGAAACTTGTGTCCTTGAGGATAAAAACACTAATCACAGAAGATAGGATTTTTTTCAAGCACTGGGCAGAGCAAGGAGAAAAGTTATACTAAAAGCCTTTATTGGGTTAAACACACCAATCTCATTGGGCGTGCCTGTAGAACATCTTTTATTATTAATGTAGTTGCTGTTGACGTCACTTTATTCAGAAGCTACATATGACTTCTCTAGAAGACAGCAATAATCTCACAATAAAGTCACAGTGTGTGTGAGGTCTTCCTTTTTATGAGGACAGTGCATGGAGATGATCGACTGACGAAGTAAGTAAGTGGTGAAGTAACAGCCTTCACTGGAAGCCTCTTGTGCTTTTGCAGCAGGTTTCTTGTGAAAATAAATGCACACAGGAACCCATGTGACCAAACAGAATCATCATGAATCATCAATTCTTGGAGATGACCAAGAGCTTTGAAATATTACTCCCACATGGTAGAACAAAACATGCATGTAGTTTGGATAAAAAAGCAGGAGGTATAGTGAGTTATATAACAGAGCCATCTGCTGGTCTACAAGGGACAGTGCAATCTTCTTACACTCAACAAAAATATAAATGCAACACTTTTATGTTTTTGCCCCCATTCATCATGAGCTGACCTCAGAGAACTCAGGCTTTCTCTGTGCACATAAAAGGCCTTTTTCTCTCAAATATTGTTCACAAATCTGTCAAAATCTGTGTTAGTGAGCACTTCTCCTTTGCCGAGATAATCCATCCACCTCACAGGTTGTGGCATATCAAGATGCTGATCAGACAGCATGGGTATTGCACAGGTGTGCCTTAGGCTGGCCACAATAAAAGGCCACTTTTGTCTGAAATAATAAGTATACTTTTCAGTTGCAGAAATATGCTACTTCTGGTTCCTGTCCTGTTAACTCTCTTGCATCCCCTATGATTTATTTAGTGTGACCGCCCAGGCTTGGCACCACTAATGTAGGGTTAGTCTAGATTTTGTGACACAATGACATGGCACAGCTGTTCATTTATATTTAAATTAATACAAATTACATTGCAGTCTTGACAGGAAAAAGTTCAAGCTAATAAATATCTAAATGTTGTGATGATATTTACCGTTAAGCAGTCTTGCAAATGTAATATGACGGTAAAGAAAAGCTTTTGTAGAAGTATGTCTCTGATCAAAATCTTTTTGTTTCTTAACGGTAAAGGGAATGTGGTAAGGTGGTGGTGTTTGAATAGTATAATTGTAGTTTGAATGTGCATGCATTTCTACATTGCACATTATACATACAGTATACATTTATACACTATATAATAATTTGATCCATTGTTAATATAAAATATTGATTAGGGCAGCTTTAACATTGGACAAGTTGATAGCCACTCAAAACAGCAACTTGTGCACTGAAGCAAAGATGATCATCAGCTGGTTAATTGGCGTTTGAAGTGGATTCATCTTGTTGAAAAATGAATGCAAATATGTTAGAAGGCAGTGGCACTGTCAGTCACCGTCAAGTGCGATCTGACAAGCCAGGTCATCATCATTTCAGAGTATGGTGTCCAACCATAGTAAAATGCTCTGTTTCTAGTTGTTTTCCATACTTCACCACACAGATGGATATAATAATGAAATATATATTAAAACAACAACAGTGATTTAAGCTTTAATGTTTAAGATCCAGCTGACAGTTGAAATTCAGTATCAACATTGGACTAGTAGATAATAAAGTGAATTTAGACCACCCATATTTGTAAAGAAAAAGCTTATTTTCTTCCAATTATAATGAAAAAGTTACTTGTAAGACACATGTATTTGAAAATAGTCCAAACAGTTAAGTACAATTTACAGACTTAAGGGCTAATCTTTAGCCTATTGGAATGATTTCAGTGGTACATTTGCATGAAGCAGGACACCAGGCATGCACCAGCTTATTACTGCATCCAGTCGTGTTTTTCAGGATCGGACAGTTGAAGTATTTGTTTATGTAAGGACAGGGGTTGGCTGAAATAAAAAATATAACAATGAAGAGGTTAGCTCATTGTCTTTTTTTTTTTTTTACCCAAATAGACAATATTCCCTGGGATATACTCATAGGATATACTACATACTATTTGCCATACAAAGAACCCACAGTGTGTATTTGTCATAATATGTGTTACTTACTGCAGAGTTTGTCCTCACAGTGATCGGGACAGGAAGCACAAGGGGGTCCAGCCTTATAAGGTGGCCATCTCCTGAAGTTTCCTCTGTTAGATAAATAAGAAAGTCATCAGTTTTTTGAACCCAACTCCACTTGACAATGAGCTAACTTCCCATTAAACAGATAGACAGTGTCATAATTAACCTAAAATCACATGTAAAACAAAGTCATGGATTATATGGTTATGGAGGGTGAATGAGGGTCACATACGCTCGATAATAATGGCAGCCATAGTAATAGATGTTGTTAGGGCACAATGTCACTGCACAGCCAACTCTGTAGGAGCTGTTCCACACCACCTGACAACACAAACACAAAATCATTGTTTTCAGTGCCACTTTTATTTGGGACCTCTTAACTACTCCATTCATGTTTTTGTTTTTTAAATATTTCATTCCTGACAGTTCTTTACACACCTGGGCAATAAATCAATTTAGTTAGGTTTATTTGTGGTGAAAACTGATTAAAAAAATGCATATTTGGTTTTGCTAAAATGCAAATATACCTTCTTAAAAACACAATAATGACTGTTTATGCTGGTACAATAAATGCTATCTTTCCAATTTGTTTGAAACGATATGAGTGAATGAGGATTGGTCGCACTTATTTTAATTCACCATAAAATGAATATTTAGGAACACAAAAATTCTCTTCAAAAGCTAGAATCCACAGAAACAGTATCTCATCTGTCCTGGAAAAAAAAATAATAAAAAAAAAATACAATACACTTTTCTAAACTATTGCTAAAGCTTAGAGGAAATATTGGTACTGGATTCCCAATAAACCTCTGAAAATAGATTAGTTTGGCCACTTGGGGGCAGCGGAAACAAGCACAACGCTGACACACAAACTCAGTAGCATACAGTTTCTTATTTACACTTCCACTAGATATAGAGCAACATTAGCATTCATTTGGAGTTGTGTTTCTGGTCACCTGCTGAATGTAAATCATATTCACACTCCTCTCAACTCTGTTGTGGGTCTTTGCTTACTCCTTAAAGAAATGTCTTTAGCTGCTAAATGCCCTACTGAAAACAGCTGCCTGCTGCAGCTGAAAACAATGCTATGTGATCGGTGAGAGAGAACCAAAACAGTGAGTTGAAAGACACTAAAACTGGCAACATGTTACCTGTGTATAATGACCAATACTTTCGCCATCGGTAGAGCCATTGGGATACAGGTAGTGTGCCACCTCGCTGTGCCAGGCATCAACGACATCCTTCCATGCGAAAGGTTTGGATGAATAGAACAGATTCTCACCTAATTCATATCCTGCTCGTTGGTGAGAAATACATGGCAGCACTGATTAATGTTTATCTGCAATGGTTTTATTTCCATGTCCCAGTAGATTAAGTTATTTATAGATAAAACAGGGTTCATTAAAAGGCCTGTTGATAATAATCTCCTTAATGATAACATATCCTACTCTGTGTAATTTCTTATTAAAAGAAGTTATTAAGACTGGAGATAAGATAATGTTCACTGTGACTCTGATCATCAATCACAAGGTCAGTCAGTTCACAGGGACCTTCACACTGAATGCACCTCCTTTGAGGTATTAGAAAAAGGTCCTGGCACATGTGGAGTAAGGTAAAGGAGAAACAAGAGCAACAAAGGAGGAGAAATATACCATTGAGCATGCGAGTGCTGGGTGGTCCATGAGCCAAAATACATTTGTCAACCCAGGCCTGAGCATTGACTGCTACCTCCTCACTATAGTTCTGTAGGAAAAAAAATCAAGGGTTTCATTTGAAACTTGACAACCACAATTTAGAAAAAGACTTTTCTAATTCTCTCACAAGATATTGGTTTTGAAAACTGGATCAATTGTGATTTGAAGGACGGATGAAATTTCCACTCTAATTCTTATGATATGAAAAGTGATTGAACTGGTCTTCCCCTGGTGTGCTTTTCATACAGCCCAAAGCCAAAGCTCCATATAAACATGAGTTTTTTCTTTTACTTTTGTGCAGAAACCTAACACATCCAAGAATCCAGCTCTTTTTTGGAAAGGAAATAAATCATCTTTAGTCTCCTGTAGACTGACAGATTTTAAAAGGCATTTGGAATGGTTAGGCTTGGCTCCCTATTGAATAGATTACAGGATGTTGATTTCAATGAAAGTAATTCCTCAACTGTAATAAACACAGAGGTTACCTTTTAGATTGATTATAATCATCTATGATAGACAGTAGTCAAAATGCATTTTCACATTTTCATACATCATTTGTAACATCCGTACAATCAGACCTGCTTTAACTATTAGAGTTCACTGCATCAGAACAATTAACGCTGAGTCAACACTTAACATCAAACAATATAACCCTGATTTTGAAAAGCTGCTTATGATTTTCAGGCGTCTTGCAGAAGACTTCACCCACTCTATTGTTTTTTTTTTTTCTGTCCCACAAGTGAGGAAAAAACAACTGCTGAGAATTGTTAACAAATATTATCTGAGCTGCCTTGAGAGTACAAAGCAGGACTGACCATTTTCAGCATGTTAGAAGCAGTAGGCTGGACCGCTCTCCTGAAGACATTGTGCTGGTCAACGATCTCAGCCTGAACCACTGTGTTTTCTGGGCAAATGTCTGCACACACACAGACATGCACACACACATACACTTAAAATGGGTAAACAAACAGATTAAAGATATAATAAAGACTGATATTTACTCTGGCGGCTTAATAAACACAATATGACTTAAACATATCCTGGTTTAATTACTCTG
The DNA here is from genome assembly GCF_021292245.1 of Micropterus dolomieu. NCBI lineage: Eukaryota > Metazoa > Chordata > Actinopteri > Centrarchiformes > Centrarchidae > Micropterus > Micropterus dolomieu. Next base: position 7,021,796 of record NC_060152.1, read on the forward strand.
AAATGGCTTGACATATCAGAGGAACATGCATAAAGCATTCTGCCAAATCCCATAATCTTATTCAGACTTATTGGCATGGACACAGAGTTGATGGTGGAAAGTAAAAGTAAAGTTAAACAAACCTGATGCACTTAACATTGTACTTACCTTGCTGTGGACACGCCATGGCACACAGAAAAGCAGGTTTAAAAATGAGAAGAAAGTTATGTTAAGTTCTCATCAGTAACAGTATGTGTACCGGAATATTAAATACACATTATGAGCACTGAACATTTTACTTAACTCAAGTAAAATTTTACTTTACTGAAAACCAAAGGCATTAGCAGTACAAAGAAAAGTATCAAAAATTATCTAAAGCAAAAACACTCATTCTCAACACTCACATTTTAAAAACAACAAAACATTTATTTCGTTTGCTTCCTGAAAATGGATGAATTCCCACTAAAAATGCTATTTCACTTTTAATGTCTCCATACCACAATTCAGTGCAATTACATCCATAACAAATATTTGAAAAGTAGTTTTTCCACATTATAACAAATATAATGATATTAGAAAATTTTCATATGGTTACCTTCTCTAAATTGCCCCGACCTAGATTTGACTCAAGCAATGAACCTAGTTTCGTTATCTCATCATTTATTTGGCATGTAAAACCTTAGAATGTACTCCAGTGTCACAAAATCAAAATACCCCAGTGCAGTATTAGTACTTCAAAGCTGTACTCAAGTATTGTATTTAAATAAACATACTTTCATATCTATAAAACCCCTTGTAATGCATCACACACTGTATTACAATGTCTTTTTGATTTTTATTAAATAAAAAAACAACAACTTAGATTTCTACTCACCGCAATGCAGGCAGAGTGCACTTGACGCAGTGTCAAGATGTAAATCAGAAGTGCGAACATTTTCCTGAACAAAAAAGAAAATGCCTATGCACCGTAAAGAAAAACAAGAAAGTAAGACTACTAAAAAAGACTTAAGACATTTGTAAATTATATTTTGACACATCTTTTCAGTTTTATTATTAGAATAATAGTATTTGTATTTTATTTTAATAGATCTTTTAGTTTGAAATTGAAAGTCAATTCAAAAAAGAAATCATACATATAAAGAAAATAAAGCAATAAATGGAAACAAAACGTTTACATAAAGAACATGTTGCTGTTGCCCCTCCTTGAGTTTTCTGTAAATTCTTCTATTCCTATCATGAAAAGATATTTAAAAAATGTTGCAAATATGACTGAGAGGCATACCTGCTCTTTGGTCTTCAGGAGGTGGACGTGATTTGACACTCTTCTCTCCATCCTTTTATAGACCCAGCTCAGTTGTTCACTAAGGTCTTAGATATAGGACATTCCCCTCCAACTGCTAATGATGCAGCAGTATCCAAGGCTTTACACAATAAATACTGGACAAAGACAAGTCTATCGCAGCACACTGAAGAGGCCTTTTTTTTAAAGGAGTGCAACTGACAGAGAGTAAACAAGGAATAGGGTGTAGTGACTACCTGGTGTATTGTGTCAGGTTTATACAACATAGAATGAGGTCAAGGCAAATAAAAGAAAATGAGCACTGGTGGATTATAAGATATAGCTGAACAGACTTGTATGTAAATGGATTAAAGTAATACAGCTCATGTGGGATGAAGACACACCCATTGCTTGCTTTGGCACAAAATGCAATATATGAAACAGGTTATTCTGACCAATACCTAAGCATAGGACAGCAAAATGTTTTGAAAATGTTTTCCCATTTTTTGTTTGTGTATCAATGTTAAGAGTTTAATAAGTCTGTGTTGCTGTTGCCCATTTCTTTATATAAAGCCAACACAGTAAGATACAGAAAGATTGTTTTTGAAACAGAAGTGAAATGTGAGATAACATATCTTAAATATTATATAATCAAATATAGGACAGGTTTCTGACTTTGGAAAGGTTATTTGAAAATATTAATTGATTAAACAAAATGCATACTTTCATGGAGGGATTGTTCAATATGTAAATGTATTTTTGTTGTTTCCTGGTGCTAAACCGAAAAAAACATAGCTTCAGGCTGAAAACGTTTAAATTGTTAAGTTTTTCCTGGGAAAAATATTACAGAAAATGTGGTCTTTAAAGGTTCAGTAATCAGTATTATAACAATGGATCAAAATGTGTAAAAGGTGCATAGTGAAAAACCCAATGTTAGGAGAGAGCTGCCAGTTGTCAGTGGACCAGCAGCAGTGTTGTCTGCTTTTTGATAGTGTGCACCAGTGGGTCGTTCAGCAGCTTCTATGCTGTATGTGTTTCTGTTATATTAAGAGCTGTGGACCATGTGAAAACGAGAGCTGTCTTCTCCTCCCTGCTAGAGGGAGTGTATTTTCAGATTTCTAGAAAACCTTCTTTATATGTATGGATTCGGCTTCTCTTTCTGTGTTAAAAGAAAGCTCGTTTTAATGTTTTTCGTTCTTCTGACCGTTACTGTAAGTTTTAAATTTTTGTTTATTTGTAATAAAAACCCGTTTTCCTTGGTTTCTTTCTCCCTGGGTAAATTAATTATTTTATGTGTCACTCCCCGTTTGGGCATCCCGGGGACTGAATATTTCCGTCAAGAGTTGTAGAAACCAAAAAAGAGTTAAAAGGAGAATGAATATTGGATGTGTAAATATGCAATGTTCGCTAACACTAGTCCACAACAATTTTAAATGGTGATGCGTGAACGTTGTGTCAGCTTGTTCTGCTGACCCAAATCAATTAATGCTGCTTTAACATTTCTAGCAGCAGGATTAAAACATATCTAAAGATGTTTTTTAAACTACTAACTTTTCATGATGAGTGATTGCCACTTTATCTAATAAAAACCCAAATAGAATTAAAAGGAATTAAGACCTCACCGTATAGGCCACACAGTTTTATTGACAATTATCACTAGGAAACTGAGAGCAATGAGCCCTAAAGAGGATTTAAAAAAAGAACATGTCAGTCTCATAAATGATCACTCTAAAAGGGATGATCATCAACTGGAGGACAAAAATAGAATGAGATAGAGTATCATGTGCAACTATTATTAACAGTCTATCTGTAATATTTCATTTATCACTTCTAAATGTAGTGCAGTGCATGCAGTGCTAGCATTGCTTTTTAATTTAGTTTTTTAAAAAAAACATTTCTAGGAAGCATAAGGAATGATTATGTAGTTTGTCTAGATTAACTGTGAAATAAAGAAATGTCTTGGATTGCTGACTCTAGAAGAAACTGTAAGTGTGTACAAAAGAGAATGTTATCTTTTGGGTGACCTTGCTTATTCAGAACATACCATTCTTTTCTGTTGATTCTTGATTATGCGTTTTAATGTACAATAAGCATTATGCTGCCATCGCCTCGTTGCCTAATGCATTACTGTGTTATTTGTTATACAGTACAATGGGTAGTTTCAGTCAAACAGTCTTAGTGGTCAAAGACAAGTTCTACTTGAGCTTGCTTTTTGCAGTATGTTTACTCTTGGTGGAATCATAAGTCTTGTTTTCTCATGTTTTTCATTCTTATGAACTATATAGAGATTCCTTGTTCACCATTGTAAAAGTATCTACAGAATATGACAATGATTATACCTGATTTAATGGTCCTTGAAGAACAATGTCTCATAACTACATCAGAAAGATTATTAATTGCTGATTTTTCCATATGTACATGTTTTACTTGACCCCGGATTTACATACCTGTTCAAAGGAAAAGTTCTGTCCCAATGAAGTTGTTCAGATTTGACTTAAAAAGAAAAACAAGACACTGAGTCTAGGATGACTCTCTGAGACTTTGGCACAGTACATAAAGAAAGCTAAATGAGTCAGTGTAAATGTAAAAGTATGACTAAGGCTGAATTGAATTCCCATTTCTCTTGCAGGTATTTGATCAAAAACCAAACTGCTCAAAAGTTTGACCAGATGTTGGCACATGAATGTTCATCTTTGCCAGTTTCTTGGGGAGTTAAATACACTCCTAACACACTTCAGTGACCATGGCTCTGCACTCATTCAATATCCAGACAAGTTTGAAGAAGCACTTGCAGCATACAAAAGCTCTCTAACACTAGCTGTTTATTTGGTCTTCCAATTTTGGAGACATCTACCTATTGTTCCTTTTGAGTCCGAATGCACTTATTGTTAGTTACTTTGGACATAAGCATCTCCTAAATGTAATGTACAGTAATGAATGTCTGACAATCCATCCATTAGCTGCTGATTATATTTCACTTGAAACCTAAAGGAAAAGTCAGGGGATGACCACATTTTTTTGTTGTGGACTGACCGACATACATACACTGTCATCTCTAGAGCCACGCCGCTAGTGTGAGTAAAAATTAAGATATCAAGTTTAGTGAAAGTCCAAAAAATTAAATTGTGAGATATCTGTGAAAGCTACAATGTGTGTGAACCCACCTCCACATAACCTGTAAACTTGCAGTACAATACGAACCACAGTCCGTTTGCTCTCCAGTGTCAACAGTGTTAAACATTCTATGCAATGATGGATTTCATGGGTGTAGTGCTTTATGTACTAATGGCGTTGAATACATGATGCAGATATAGTCATCTTGAAACAAAAACCCATGAGGTGAGATTGAAGGCACACCATTTAAAGTAAGAGTAGCCATTAAAGAACAGAATCCTAGACAGCCCTGAGTGCAGCTACTGGCAGACACCCCGGGCAGAAAACTGACAGCCTAATGTAGCGTGGTTCTATGGGAATTATGTGAGAATGTCTTTTGTTGGAAATATTTTCTTGTTCACCCCTGCTGCTTAATTCAGGTATCTAATCACTGGGGGAAAAATACTTATGCATGCACACTGCCCAAGAGTCCATACAGCTGAGGTGTTCTATTAAAAAACAAATGATCAATAAAAGAGGTGTATTGATATATTTTGAATACTAGAATTATAAAGCATCTTTAGTAGCTTTATGCTTTCATTTGATGTGATATATCATAATTACCGTATATAAGCAAATAATACATATTCCATACTAACTTTGAAACATTTGACATAAGCAGACAACAGATGCACACAAATATAGATTGAATCTCATGGTAGCTTCCATCCCTGAGGGTCACTGAAATCTTATTAAATGGTATTTTGTGCTAGTGTTAATGTGCTAATGCTAGTCTTTAACATTTTAGTATTTTAGCACAGAAAGCTAAATCTACGTAAGTTTTGTCCAAACCACTTTCTCATTCATTTAGTTCATAATTTACTCTGTAGTGAGTAGTCAATTTATATCTCATTCATACACATACTGTATGAATTATTGTCATCTATCAAAGCACTGCAAACATTAAGCACAGTAGTGAGCATGCTATGAACACTAGTGCAGAAGTTTTACACAAACAAAATGGAGGAGAGTAAATACAGTGCACTAGGAGTGATTTAAGACATGGCCTTACTTTTTGTTTCATTTCTGTCACATCACATTATATCTGAAAGAGATTTTAGGAGATGATTTAATATTTTATAAATACAATAAAATCCAAGTAGTTTTGAAAATCATTATTCAATCACTGTTTTGTTCAACAGGAACAGACATTAACCTCTAATATAACATTCCTGTAAGTGCCTCAGGTAATTTTTTCATCTGTAGTCTCTGAATATACAGGTGCTGGTCATATAATTAGAATATCATCAAAAAGTTGATTTATTTCAGTAATTCCATTCAAAAAGTGAAACTTGGATATTATATTAATTCATTACACACAGACTGATATTTCAAATGTTTATTTCATTTAATTGTGATGAATAAAAATAACAACTAATGAAAATCCCAAATTCAGTATCTCTGTAAATTAGAATATTACTTAAGACCAATACAAAAAAAGGATTTTTAGAAATGTTGGCCAACTGAAAAGTATGAACATGAAAAGTATGAGCATGTAAAGCACTCAATACTTAGTTGGGGCTCCTTTTGCCTGAATTACTGCAGCAATGCGGCGTGGCATGGAGTCGATCAGTCTGTGGCACTGCTCAGGTGTTATGAGAGCCCAGGTTGCTCTGATAGTGGCCTTCAGCTCTTCTGCATTGTTGGGTCTGGCGTATCGCATCTTCCTCTTCACAATACCCCATAGATTTTCTGTAGGGTTAAGGTCAGGCGAGTTTGCTGGCCAATTAAGAACAGGGATACCATCGTCCTTAAACCAGGTACTGGTAGCTTTGGCACTGTGTGCAGGTGCCAAGTCCTGTTGGAAAATGAAATCTGCATCTCCACAAAGTTGGTCAGCAGCAGGAAGCATGAAGTGCTCTAAAACTTCCTGGTAGATGGCTGCGTTGACCTTGGACCTCAGAAAACACAGTGGACCAACACCAGCAGATGACATGGCACCCAAACCATCACTGACTGTGGAAAC
>NC_060152.1:7028272-7046666 GCF_021292245.1 Micropterus dolomieu
AAGCATGAAGTGCTCTAAAACTTCCTGGTAGATGGCTGCGTTGACCTTGGACCTCAGAAAACACAGTGGACCAACACCAGCAGATGACATGGCACCCAAACCATCACTGACTGTGGAAACTTTACACTGGACTTCAAGCAACGTGGATTCTGTGCCTCTCCTCTCTTCCTCCAGACTCTGGGACCTTGATTTCCAAAGGAAATGCAAAATTTACTTTCATCAGAGAACATAACTTTGGACCACTCAGCAGCAGTCCAGTCCTTTTTGTCTTTAGCCCAGGCGAGACGCTTCTGACGCTGTGTCTTGTTCAAGAGTGGCTTGACACAAGGAATGCGACAGCTGAAACCCATGTCTTGCATACATCTGTGCGTGGTGGTTCTTGAAGCACTGACTCCAGCTGCAGTCCACTCTTTGTGAATCTCCCCCTTTGTGAATGGGTTTTGTTTCACAATCCTCTCCAGGGTGCGGTTATCCCTATTGCTTGTACACTTTTTTCTACCTTTTCCTTCCCTTCGCCTCTCTATTAATGTGCTTGGACACAGTTCTCTGTGAACAGCCAGCCTCTTTAGCAATGACGTTGTGTGTCTTGCCCTCCTTGTGCAAGGTGTCAATGGTTGTCTTTTGGACAGCTGTCAAGTCAGCAGTCTTCCCCATGATTGTGTAGCCGACAGAACTAGACTGAGAGACCATTTAAAGGCCTTTGCAGGTGTTTTGAGTTAATTAGCTGATTAGAGTGTGGCACCAGGTGTCTTCAATATTGAACCTTTTCACATAATTCTAATTTTCTGAGATACTGATTTTGGGGTTTTCATTAGTTGTCAGTTATAATCATCAAAATTAAAAGGAATGAACACTTGAAATATATCAGTATGTGTGGAATGAATGTATACATTATACAAGTGTCACTTTTTGAATGGAGTTACTGAAATAAATCAACTTTTTGATGATATTCTAATTATATGACCATCACCTGTATTTTACATACAGTAGTCACAAACATATGTAAGCATGCAATAATCAAAATAGATTATTAATGTTAGTAAAGATAATATCTACCAAACAGGACATCATCATGCTCCATTATCAAGTATTGATGACACACAGAGCAAGAAACATACATGGAAAAAGACACAATGAGCCCAATAAAAGCAAGGCCACAATAAAATACATGTTCATGTTTTTTACCATTTGAATAATCTTTTAAACACAAAGCTCTCTTTCCACACTAAACACTTGGGGGCACTGTCACATCTCTAGTCACACAGGCTCTGTGGAAGCAGCTGAGGTCCACTGACCAAATAAAACTGTGCTCTTTGTATGAAACCTTTAACACAATAGACCCCGCGACTGAACAATGACATTATTTTACAGCAGAATGAGATGACTCATTTCGGTTCCCTCAGTGATGTGTTTTGTTCCACTCACACTCCCATCCAATCACCTGTCTGTCTGAGTCCTCAGCCACTCATGTACGATTGATGGGTCCAGCTTGCACAAACACTATGCTTGGCTGCCCATCTTTACAACTCATCTCACATTATTTGGCCCATTCCAGTTATCCCATAGTTCTCCAGTGGGAAAGTCTGTAAAAGACATTCAGCAGCGTGCCCTTTTTGACAGTTTTAGCACTAAGGTCAAGTTTCCACAAGTTACAGAACATTAAACACACCTAATTTGGACCTAAACAATAACCTCACTGAAGTGTAAGATATGAAGATGACATCATGTAAATGTCATCTTACTACCATGTGTATGTTTTTCACTTTTTGTCTGTTGTATATGTTTTTTAGCTACTATCCAAAGCAATGCAATTACACTGTGGGAGATCATTAGTGTCATTCAAGACTCAGCGCCAGTCAGAATGGCTTTAGCATATTGGCATCTGTTTGATTTCATTTGGTTTAAAGGACTGGAAAACCAGTCAAGCATTCACCCAATGTTAACAATTTCCCTTTCTTTTGTTCTTTCATTCCAACCTCGTGTCTCTCAATGGGCATTTCTATGACACGATTTGCCTGAACTAACCTTTTCCCTTCTAGCATTGAACCTTTTTTGAAGGTGGTTTGATGCAGAAAAATGCCCTTCCAAAATCTGATGCATGTTGCCCAGAACTAGATACGTGTTGGCAGTTTCCGAGCGTGCTTTCAAGAAGGGCGATTAGAGTCGAATGGGGCTCCTGATGTGACAGCAAACGGAGGAAGGAAATCTCCATCTTTAAAAGAGTGATATCATTAATTTGCGGCCTGGAGTTAGATTCTTGTAAAAACTTCTGAGCGACACAATGAGGGCTCTCCTTGAAAAGGCAGCTACAGCCCCGGTAAATGAGCGAGTGAATCCCCTGTCAGGCTAAAAATGACTTTGAGAAGAGCCCAATGTCATAATCACATTGTGCAGGGCTAGTAAGTCTAATTACAGTATGTGGAGCAGTAATTATAGCAACTCATCAAAAAGCAAGTCATCATTTGTCTCTCTTGTTATTCAGCTCTGTTTTATTTTATTCATCTTTTTGACACGCAATCTTTTTTATTTGCATTTCATCATTTCATTAAGTTCACACCTCATTCAAGGAGGATATGCTTTCAGTAGCCTTTTTGTGTTTGTTAGATAGATCTCAGATGCAGATGTTGCAGATTAACAAGAGTCTAACTTTACAGACATGCTAGCGGCTCTGTCAGGTTGGACCTCCTGTAGGCACAGCAGTGCTGTGAGCCAAATGCTAACTTAAGCATGCTTAAAAGGTAAAATCCTTTAAGAGAAAGAGAAAGCACTTTCTCTGTTTTAATTTAGCATGTTAGTATGCTAACATGTTAATTAGCGGTAAACACAACACAGATAAACCTGATAGGAATGTCATTTGTTTTACGTGTTTGATTATAAACCAAAATATTGAAGATATTAAAATACAGTAATTTAATATAAAATATTTACCTGATGAATGCACCGGATGATCACCAAAGGGATTGAATTAATTTGCTGGGGATCACAAACAGCTGTAGCAAATTTTATGGCAATTCATCCAACAGTTGTCAGGATATTTCAGACTGGAACAAATTTTTGGTCTGATAGACAGACGCTGCTTGCATGACATCTTTATATTTTTTGTATAACAGCTGCAAAGTGCTGTGTAAACAGTGCCAAAGCTTTCACAACATCCTTGAGAAAACAGATGCCAAGGGCTGTTAAAATAGTCACCACTGTAAAAGATCCTAATCTGAATCAGTGACCTGGCCAAATCGTGCTGGAAAGGAACCAAATGGATTTTGGCAAAACAAAAACTCAGTCTCTTTATCGTCCTTGTCAATAATTCTGGCTGAAAAGACGCTGCAGGTGGCTGCAAGATGATATTAAAAATAGAGATGTTGCAGTCAGTATTTAAGATATGTCTGTTATTGTGAGAAAAACAAGCAAAAAAATAACAAAATTTAAATCTCCAATTTACAGCCCCAGATTATAACCCAGACTGCTGATTTCTAGATCAAGAGTGAACCATCAATCTTTTTAAAAAAATGTTGGTTACTTACTTTGAAAGTGAGGATGAAGACTTTTCACTCATAAATAATAATCCAAATGAGTATTCCTTTTCTTTCAGTAGTTGTGTGTCATTCTCTTCAAACCAAGGTTTCCCACTCAACCCATTTCACACCCCTTGATCCAGTTCAACCCCTGTGCCTCTTTCCAGACACAACTAAAGCATGAAACAGTAAATCAAAAACCATGCCTGTTAAAATGTCATCATCATGCTTTTCTTTGTGTCCATTTTAGCTGCACTGCTACTGTAATACTTGGACACTTGGGAGCAGAAGAAACAAACTGTAAACATAACATTAACAGATCATCACCCTTTAAAGGTTCAGTGTGTTTCTGAGGATCTTTTGACAGAAATGCAATATAATATCCATAACCATATTTTCAGTGGTGTGTAAAGACCTTACATAATAAATCATTATGTTTTTATTACCTTAGAATGAGCCATTTATATCTACATAACCGCAGGCACTCCCTTCCATGGACGTTGCCATGTTGCGTCGTCATGTTTCTATGATAGCTGAAAACGGACAAACAGCGCTACAGAGCACTATCACTACGTTCTTCTTGTTCTACTTCTGGTAGAATTCAGGCAGTGTAGATTCTCATCACTATGTTGAATACGTATGTTTGAAGAAGAAGAAGAAGTAACGATATACAGCAGGAGTGTAGTATCCAATATTTATGCATTTGACTCATAACAGTTCAAAATAGCACTGTAGCAGCAGGACAGAGGGTCAGTGAACTTCTACGGGGAGAGCAGTGATTGGTGGTTATGTAGGTACTGAACACTTCTATAGAATTTGACCTCTAACCCCTTGTTTTGTTACCTCAGAATAGTACTGTACCCTTCTATGGGTTTGACCTTTTATTTTGTAGAGTCAAACCCCTCTATGGTACCTAACAGATACCTAAACATATCCTATATAAGCTATGTTTGATGTACAGAGAGACAGAATGGCCATCGGGCTGGGTCACTCTCCAAGCTGCTGCAGAGCTTGTAATTGATGCTGAACTCCTTGATTTAATAAACTTTATGATCAAGGACAGTGTCAAGCGGATTTCTTCTCAACACATCATCGCAGCATTATTGTTCGGACACCACAGTTGGCAAATATTGCATCAGAGCAATATTTTCAACCATTAGATGGTAAATGAGAATATAAGACATAATATTGACTTTTGATAACATATTTGGTTAGCTCAATTGGCGTGTAACCTAAGAGTTGGGACATTTTTTTCTCTCTGCAGTAAATGTTTCTCAGACCACGGCATGTGCTGCAATGTTTTTGTTTCGGTGTTTGATCCACATCCATCAACCTACACACGCTTTTTCAATTCCCCATTATCTTCAGGCAGAGGACATTTAGGGGAACCATGTTTTCTGACGGCTTTGTCAGAGGTGTGTCAAGCAGGCCACAGACTCTTTTAATGTCGTTCAGAACTGAGTAAAAGCTCAATTCTACTCCAAATACTGCATTACAGTAAACAAGCTTCTTTATTTTGTAGGCAAAAAAACTAAAGAGGAAGTGATTATGTGACTGTTAGGGACTGTAACTGTTGTTGTCATGACTGAGATCTATTTCAGCACCGCTGTCAAAGTATTTATATTTTTTCCACTATAAAAGCACCATAATCTGGCCACAGGCCAGATATTATTGCTGGCGGGAAGTTTTGGCAATGATCCATAATCACAGAGAGAATTAATGTGTTTCCCTTGTCAATGTTTGTATAAACTTTATTTAATGTGTGGTTTATAATGGACTGTGGTGCAAAAATAGTGACAATGTTACACACTGTTGGCTTACATTTTCCATGTTATCTGTCAGTGGCCAAGTCACAATAATCTATATAATACAATAATAATTAAGTAAATATAATTTCTACACCTTTTGGGCTGTGTCAGCCACCGTAGCTGTCCTACACTCTTTGAAAGGGTAGGGGGCAGTGGTAGACTGGAAAGTTGGTTGCAATTCACAACCTACCCACAAGATGCCACTAAATCTTACACACTGAACCAGGTTATAATAGCTGACAGTTTTCTATGAGACCACCAGCAGATATGGAGCAACATTAGCATTTATTTCTCGCATTGTAGTGTTTCTGGCCACGTTATGAATGGAAGTCTAGTGTTCACTCTGGTAGCGTTGTTTTGGCCTCTTCCGACTGTGGAAAACATCTGGTTCTTTAGCTGCTTATTACTCCATTATGTTTTTTTATTGCGATGTTGTTGTCAAGCATTTGGTATTGGGCAGGCAGTGTTCAGTGGATTTATCAGAGCTTGTGCACTGAAAACAGCTGGCTGCTGTGAACAACAATGACACAACGAACAGTCAAGTTGCAGGCTGGGGAAAAAAAAGCTCAGTAGAGCTGAGGGAAGTTTTGGATGATAATTCTCATTGTTGTTCATTGTTAACATTAGAATATAGATTTTAGCTGCTTTAAGTTAGCTTAAAATCTGAAATGGTGAAAAATATTCAACAATGAAAACAGTCATCAAATTCTTTACATCACAGTCAGCTGAACATCCAGCCAGGGTCAAACCATACAGTCATATAGTGTATCCATCAATTGATTGCAGAGAGTTGATACAGACAGACAGAAACTTCTTTCCTGATGTCAGCAATGATTTGTGTTCTCATCCAGCAAAGATTCTCTGTAGCAGCATTGATTTCTGTTGTTGTTGTTGTTGTTTGAGCAGTAGTTGTTGTGGTGGAAACAGTTTATGTCAGAAGTCTGGTGTTCCTCCAGAGGGGTGTTCCCTCATACAAACTTGCTTAAATAATAAATACAGAGCTAGAGGGGGTCCTGACCCGGACATATTAAATATGTATAACCACTACAGAGGAGAGAAGTACTGAAAATCACGTAGATCCGCACGTGCACACTGTCTGAATGGCTGAAGTGGTTTTAGGAGGTGGGACATTAAGTTTGACTAAAAAAGAGTAAAGGGTACATGTATGATGGTTGTTTTGTTGAATACAGATGTGTGTGTGTGTATGTGTGTATGTGTGTATGTGTGTATGGAGGGGGCGGGTGGGGGGTTTACTGTTTTTGTGGAGTCCAAAAACCAGGAGCCCACCATAAAAGTTTAAAGAACTGTTTGAGGGTTAAGACTTTGATCAGGAGATATTCTGTCAACTCCGGGTTCCCACGAAGATAGTGACACAAGGCTTTTCTGTGTGTGTGTGTGTGTGTGTGTGTGTGTGATTACTGTACTGATGTACTATGTTGCACAGACTTCTACTGCCTTCTTTATACTTGTCTCCATTTCTCTCTAAAACAAATTATTGATTACTATTTCTGTTCGCCCATCCTTCTTTAGTCCTTCACTTCCTAAACAACACCCACCCGCCCTTCCTCCTCCTCCTCCTTCTCCTCCCTGTCTCTAAATCTGGTATTTCCCAGTGAAGCCCCCACCCCACCTCCCCTCTGTCATCCCCGCCCCCTTCCCTCTTCCTCTCCCTCCCCTCTTTTCTCCCCCTCCTCTCCTCAGATGGATTCTTCAGTCAGCCGAGTGGAACTGGTGCGGCTGCTGGAGAGATAGGCAGAGAGGCTGTGCTGAACAGACGCTGGGTCAGAGCGCTCAGTTGCTTCAGACAATCACAGGAGAGCGAGAGAAAGACACAGGAAAAGAGACATACATATACAGAGAAAAAACACCACAAAGATAGCCTGAAAAGGGAGTGAGAGACAGAGGGGGAGGTAAATATGTGACAGGATGTGGTTTCCCTGAGCTTGCAGAACATCGGTATACAGGCATACTTTGAGCATGACCTAAACACACCAAGCTTACAAGTGTGTTTGAGCTCCATTAGGTGGCGAAGGGGAAGAAGAAGCAAACCGCTGGAGCTGCTGTTGCTGTGCCTGTAGAGCCAACGTACGATCTGGTTTCTCTGTTTGCCTGCCTGAGGATTGTGTTTCCTTTAAGCCAGCCGGCTCCACAGCAACCACTGTCAGCAGAACCTCTTCTCCATCCTCTCTTTGTACTGGTCTCCTTCCAAGTAGAATGCGTTTCTTTGCTGGAAGCTGTGGTCCAGTTGCTGCCTTCGTATCCAAGCAGTGAACTTTTCAACGAGATTGTAAAACAGGTATGTTTGCTTCCTGTTTGTGTAACAGCTTCTCAACAAGTGTATGAATCTGAACTTCCTAACAGATGTGTTACTGTACTCCCTGGACAGCTGCCACTGTAAACTTGGACTGCATGGCGGCAATTGTTTACCACTGAGAGTTGATTCATTAGACGATGCCGCAAGCCACAAGTTTGGCTTCTGTGTTCAACAACTAGCTCTAAATCCACTGCTACCATACACACATGTTTGTGAGCACAAACACACTCTGGCCATTCATCATGCACATCAATAGGTTTGGTTGTTTTGAAGTCACATGCGTGATGGATGGTACAGAGTGAGGCTGAGAATGCCAAAAACATCTACCTGGATCCAATCACAGACTGAACCCTGACAGTGTTTCAAGATGTGCCTGGGGTACAGTATCACACCACTCCCACTAGTGAACAGAGAGACGGGGGAGTGTGTGATTTGTGAGCTACTGTACTGTATTTATGAAGGGTAAAAGTGTGGGTTTCCCTGTGTGTATTTTGTTTTGTGCAGCGTATGTGCTGATATGTCTGGTCCGTGTTGGTCTGTTAATGTAAAGTTAATGTTTACATGCATAGACTATGTGCTGTGGTACATGAGTTCATCCAAGCATGCGTGCGTGTATGAAAAGAGAAGGTTTAAAGGGGAAAACAAGTTGAACGATGGCACAATGTGAAGGAAGGGTGGGTGTCAGGGAGGAGGAAGACGGAGGCATGAGTGAGAGGAAAAGCCAGTGGAAGAGGAGGGATCCGTGTGTGTGTGTGTGTGTGTGTGTGTGTGTGTGTGTGTGTGTGTGAGTAAGAGAGAGAGAAAGTCAGTGAGAGAGCCCAGTCTGACTGAACTGCTGTTAATTAGTTCCAGCTGGTGAGTTGTGGAGCGTTGGGCTGCGTTAGCTCTACAGTGTTGGTGGGTCAGGAGTCAGGAGTTCTCTCTGTCTCAGTCTGTCTGTCACACAAACACACACACACACACACACACACACACACACATACACAGACACGCATGGAAAACACAAACTGATAACATTGCAAAAATCACCCAAGAGGCATACAGCATATGGGCAGCACTGTAAATACATACACTAAAATCCTGACCTATACAAATTCATACACACAACACATATATTCAGCATACACACATTTAGCTTCGAATAAAAACCCAAATACACATTTACAGATGCCCTGACACTGTAAATGCAAACTGTACACACAAAAACACATGTGTAAGGAGAACAAAAGCCATGTGCTCTTTGTGAAGTGTGTAAATCAAGGGGGTAAATGTAATGAATACATGTGACATGAAATGGACACTTGCAGTACCACAGACATGAGCATGCATACATACACGTCATGATCACATAAACGTAGGAGCACAAATACAGACAGATGTAAAACACACACACACACAATGGTTGCACACACTGGCCACTCTGCAGCTCGGCTGTTGGAAATGCGCAAGGGATTGGGGTTTGGGCTTCACTACCCAACACTGTTACTTTGAAAACGAATCATTATGCACGGCAAAAGGTAACGAGACCATTACGATAAGCGTTAATTCACCCATCAAACTCCTGTCTACATCAGAGGTGCTGTTGAGTGATGATATTTTATTCTGTTTCCATTTTTCATAATTGATTCTTTATTAATGTATATTGTCTGCTATGTAGCAGAAGGGAGTTACAAAACTCAATTTCACTCTATAACTTGTTATATTGTGACAATAAACCTACCTACCTACCTAACATATTTTCTTATTTATCTCTGATGGTATGTAGGATGGCAGCATATTTCTGCCACACCAGAAAAATAAAAAAAGATCAGTATCACATTATAATGTGAAATTTTTTTTGTTATAACTGGAAATAAACATATTTTCTGTTAAGACAAGATACTTTCATGTTATTGCTACATACAAACTTATCACCTTATAACACAAAAACTTTTGAAACTTAGCTAAAGATACCCACATGATTTGGCTAAAACAGACTGCTGCCGTTCACTCCATGCCAGTATGGACAGGAGGAATGATTACAGTGACCAATAACTCTTTCAAGTAAGACTTGAAATATCTGGACCTTTAACATACTACTGCAGACTTGATGGATTGTTGTAAAAACCTTGTATTAATTACTTACAAACATTTAGAATTGCAAATGACCTACTAACATTTGGTGATGGCTTACTAGAAAGTGAAGAACTAACAATTCTTTATTAATAATTTTATCAACATTTGTTCTGCAGATAGTTCCACCCAGGAGAGACCATAAAGTGATCATTTTAAAGCATTTAAATCCTAGATGATTTAATGTTACACGAAAGGATAAGCTGTTATGATCATAGACTTAAAATGATAAATTCTCACTCTCCTCTATTTCACTTGTGCCTACTCATTCTCCAGCTTCAACAAGAGATTATTTGGTAAACTCTTGCATGCTGTTCATATTTGTTCATATTTGAACAGCATGGGTCTACATGATGACATGACGGATAGCTGTAGGTAAATGTAGACTGGTGCCTTCTGAAGCTTTAAGTTCATCCTTTCTTATTTACCTCCTTGCCTCCTCTGCTGCCTTCTGCCTCTTGTCCTTTTCTTTGCCTGATTACAACAAAGTGAACATGCCATGAGGAGCAGCATTTGGTTAAGATAAGAAACCTCCATTGAAACACAGCTACTAATTTTCACTTCTTCAGTTCATCCTCTTTTGTGGTTTTTCAAAAAAAAAGCCATAGCTATTGTTTTGGTTATTGTTATGTCAAACACAGGTCAAAGAGTGAATATTGGGGGCTGGAAGAAGCTCTCGACAGCTACGACCTGATCAAGTGGTGATTCTCTCTCGTTTGAACCCAGAATTGGGGGCAGTTTGATACTTTCTGAACACTGGAGTTTTTCAGATGTTACTCATTAACCTTCTGAATCCTTACCTTTTGCCACCAGTTTGTCTATTTTCTGAGCCTGTGTTGATTTACCTCCAGTCTTTAAGCAAACATGTATTTTAATCAACTTATGTATGTAATCCCCCTGTGTGGTGTGAGATTTGATTAAGGTAATTGGCAAGCGTTGGCTTATGTAAACCATAATGTGTACTCCTCTCCACGCAGTATGTATAGACAAACACCCACAGACAGACATAACAAAATACGAGAACATTTTATACTCAGAAAAATTTAGGGTACATCTAATTGAAAGGTAGTTATTTTTAAACCTTCTTAATTTCATTCTTGCCTCATTTCATGCGGCGCTTGTTTAATGCTAGAGAAACTCGCACACGCTTCATATTTGGGACATGATGAAATATGAACATATGAAGGATTTGATTCCAACATAAGTTGCCGGAAGGTGACATCTACTCTTACAAAATCAAAGGGAGTACAAAAATTTGATAATGACAACCTACATGTAAGTCTTTGGTTGACAGAGTTGTCTGTATTTTATAGATATGCTTAATTTCAGGTTTTTTTTTTTTTTAAGTTTTAGTTATAGAAACTCTGGTGTCATTTGTTACAGAAATCAGATGTGGCATCTTCATTGGCAGTAATATAAACTTTGGGCAGCAAACGTGGCTAAGTGACACACTGGTAGATAAGGCGTGAGTTTTGCAGTTCTCATGGCATGGTGTCATCTTGATAGCAACCTCCGCTGCAAGTCAACATCTTTTCCCTCTGAAAGGCTTAGTTACAAGATCTCGGGCAAAGATTATTCTTCCCTTACTCCCGTTCTAGGTGACAGTGATCGTGCTTTTGAAGATACTAAGTTATTCAAGCCTCTGGCATTGCCCTAGACCTGAGACAGCATATTTGGATGAGTCCTCCAGGCAAGACAGAAAACAAAAGAGCCAATATTCAGCCATTCGTGTAGTAGCTTAGCCTCAAACCAAAGATCCCCCTTGATATTTCTATTTGGCAAATTGACTCCTGTTGTAATGGGTGGTCAAGAAAACTGCAGCAGTATTGATCGGATAATGTTCAACATGGACATGTCGATAGGGTGTCTGAAAACCTAAGAACTTGGCTTCAGCTGGCTTTAATAAAAAATGACCTGCCTGGAGCAAGTTCACAGAAAGCAATGAGTCACTCACGGGAGATCTCTTCAAACCCCTCTGTGTTTTAGAGAAAAATAACAAAAGGGGCGAACCAAAGAATTATCTATTTTTAACCAAGTATTTTTCTCTCCTGCTTTCTTGAAATGACAAACAATCCCTCTTTCACCATGTTTCTTTGGCTGCAGCTTGAAAACAACTAACGTAGTGTTTGTGCAGGTTGGGTTGAGATAATGTTTTTGCTTTTCACTTGTGAGTACTGTACTGTAATCCCAGTGTGGATAGATTATGCATTACAAATCAAACTCATGACTGTCAAAGACATGCAGAGAGGAGAGGAGGGGAACTGGAGGACATGCTTTGCTTCTGCACATGAAGGGGAGAAAAGAGGAGGACGAGGGGAAAGAGGGGGCCGGTCCTGCTGATGAAGAGGGGTGAGAGCTTACAGCGACCTGAAAAACTGAAGAAAGAGAGGAATTGACAATGAAAGAGAGAGAGGTTTAGAAAGATTGGTACCTATTATTCTCCTGAGAAGGGGAATAGTCATGGAGGGGTTGGTTCCCATGGCAATAGCTCCTTCAATGTGTGTGTGTGTGTGTGTGTATGTGTGTGTGTGTGTGTGTGTGTGTGGACAGACTGTAGCCGGGCCTTGAGACTGTACGGCGACGAGGTTGGCTGAGGCCATAGTGAACCTCTGAGCCACCAGGAGCCTTGAAACGGCGGAGAATCTCAGACAGACACTGTTGTTTACTCGCCTGTTCTCTCTGCCTCACTCATCACCCCTCATCTTCCATTTTTTTGCCCCTGCGTGCTTGCCATTATGTATCGTCCTTGGGCATTCAAAGCAAGTATAACAAATTTAGTGAGTTAAAAAAGCAATTCCACCTTCAGCACCCATGAACACCGTGTTGGGAGTGTGTAAGTGTTTAGATGTGGATTTCTCCAAAAACAGATTTTGAGCTTTACTGTGGCACCTTCAATGTATAAAGGTTTCGGGGGCCTCTCACATTATAATGCATTGGCTTACTATACTGTTTAATTGTGTCCAATTCGTTGAAGATGTCACAAAACCTTCCTCTGAACTTTAGCCTTAAAACGTAAGCCCCTAAAAAAAATTGCCTATTCTGATTTATTGCATACTGGATATTACACTAGCATGAATTTATAGTGCGCAAAGAAAGTCATGTGTTTTTCTTTTTATAATTAACAGAATTTTAAAAACAGCGGTGGTGCAGCTTGTATATGTGTCCGCATGTGTATCTCGACCCACCATAATCGGCAGTATACGTTTGTTTATTACAGAACCACATTAAATGTGAATTCTGACCATCTGCCCAAGCTTCCGGTTTTATCAAATGGAGACTTAAAGGAATCATATGTTTAAAACATCACATTTTAGTGGTTAAATGGTGTCTCTGGAAAGTTTGTAGTTTTCTCCGTTGTGAGACGGAAAGACACTGTCAGCTCAGACTCACAACAGCAGACAGTAAAAGGGTCCTGTAAATGGCATGTTCAGTATATGTAGCCACACACTGTAGGGTCCTCTCTTAAAAGGATTGTATAATCTCTAAAAGGTTACAGCATTAACATCCTGCCTTGGTTCTCATTGTTTTTTCTCTCTTAGGTCCTTGTTTTTTTCCATCCTCTCTGTCCCACTTAGGTGAGGTTTCAAAGAGGTAAAGACAGAAAGAATGAAGAAAGGGAAGAGTGGGGATTCCCAAATGGAGTGTGTTAACATTTCAGGCAGCTGAGGCTGAAGCACAGAGGGTTGGTGAAGGATATTTAACTGAACATAAGGCTATTTGATATACTGTGGTGTCCTGTGACCTTTCCTCAAAATAAACTGTTTGTAAGTGCTTGTTCCAGAAAAAAACATCTTCAGCATTTTCTTCTTTGGCAACTGGTTCTTTCACACCTAACCTGTTTGAGTCGGTTCAATCAAACTTTGTTGCGTTTCCCAGTTTAGTTTGGTTTATTTAGGCTGGTGTGAAAGCTGTCAATAGAACTCTAGGGAGGTTTGTTTGTGGTGTGAAAGCAAAGCTAAACCGCTGTTAAATCCATCTGCTGATGGTGAACTGATAAGAAAGCGATCTTCTAATCTGTAGACTACATGCATGTATAGCCTATATTTATGCAAAGCAATTTGGTAACTATGGTAACACCTACACCTGTTAGCACATGAGAGCGGGGATTTTTTCTGATACACCAGAAAGTAAAAATGCTTTAAAACAGAAGTCTGTTGCGTGCGCGTCCTTCTCGTCTAATTTAGCAGTTCCCCAATAAAAAGCAAGTGAAACATAGTGTCCATACTGTAACTTACCTCCTGTAAAATTACAGTACAGAATGCCTTAAATTTCTATCTGTTCATCAATATTTATATGATATATTGTCCAGTTACAGTCTCAACTAATAATACAAATTATGAATTACTTCTGTGTGAACTCATCAGAGAAGATAAACAGGTTCAACAAATGTAACATGACTTGCTGTTAGTGTTTGGAATTGGATTTCCCCAGGCGTGATTTATCAACATGAATTAAAACACATATTTCCCCACTAATATGTAATATAACAGATATTTTGTTGATAATTGCTAAAATGCAGGTCTAAAATGTCACCAATATTGTCATTTTTCCTCAGGAGGACACGACCAACAAGAGGTTGCTTGTCAGGAATACATACTGTAAACATGGGTCATTTGTGTTTCAACCTACAAACACTGCTATTTTTCTTGTGAGGTCAGTCTTGTTCATTCATTTACACGATGGTTTCTCTAATGCGGCTTTCAGACCAAACGCGAATTCAATCCTCAATGGGGTTTTATCGCTGGACAACTGCCAAGTGTTTACACACAACGCAATAACCCAAATAAACACAACTCGCCATTACTACAGCTGTATAAACCCAAAGTAAATATTTTGCTGTCATTAAATAGCAACAAAACAGATCAAATTAACTTCAATATGATGCAGATTTGGTAAACATATGAATTCATGCTTTGTCAGGTCTGTCAGCATGTTAAATGTTTGTTTTTTGAATGGAGTTCTGATCGATCAGGGCTATGCCATGCTAACTTGTTCATAGTAAGGTACAACAATAGCTGGAATAAAGTTACAGACACATATTTTCTGAACTCACCAGGTAGTTCAACTTCCTCGCTTTCTTTTCTCCAAGTAATGTCCAGTTTTGTCCGTTTTTTTTATATAAATAAGAAGTAGAAGTCCATCAGAGCTCTGGGTGCCAACCGACGCTAACAACAATAGTGGAACCGCATGTGCACGGAAGTTAGCTGCTGTGAAGCCCGGGTGAAGATAAATTAACGTTGTAATCCCAAAAATTAAAGTAAAAAGCTAATATAATAAAAGTAAAACTCTGAGCTCCACTCAAGAGTAAATGGTTTAGTTTTCAGAGCATAATCCAGTCCAATTACAGGTGTTTATTTGTCCAAAAGCTGCAGCGCTGTTTCGACTTCTCCCCCAAGTTTAGCAGCTCTCTGTCGGCCAGCGGCATTTCAATACCCCGCTCTGCCTGGCCTTCTCCACACAACGGTCTGAAGCTGTCTGTGACGTCCAGATAATCTGAACTCTGACAGGCTATCGCGACTCGAGTTGAAAATTTAGAAACTCGAGCAAAGGCCTTTGTGTCGCCGGCAATACCCCCTTAGCACCGCCCCCATCGCACCGCCCAATAAGAAATTGCAACTCTACGCGTCTTTGCATTGACTTTGTATGTAAATGCACCGCCCCCAACGCTCACCTCGCTTTTGGTCTGAAAGCACCTAAACCACTCCACCTTGGAGAGCCCTTGAGTCTGCCCTTCACAATAAACTATGGATGATATTTGACCAGCAGTACCCACCGCCAAACACAGCTCAGCACTCTACTCTACTTGTCAGATTAAAAAGATCAAAAGTCGGAAAAAGGCAAAGAGGGTGAGGGAGATAAAGTATGAGAGAGGGAGAGAGCGGACTTGAAAGGGAGACTACATGGAGAAGAACACAAGAACGCAGTGTCCTAATTAATGTCTTCCTCCATTAATCTACTCTGAAGCCTCCCATGCTGCTGGGTTTGATCTCAGCAACGTTGCTATCAAAGCTTTGTAACATGGTCTTGTATTATGTGGAAGATCTCAGTAAGACAGAATTAAGGAAAATCATTCATTACAGTTGCTTCTTGTTGCCGATGCTGTGATGTCTGTGATGCAGGTGGGGTTTTGTACATCAACTTCTACATTGCAAAAGGCATCGCTACTGTGTAAGTTCTGATTCTGCATTAGAACAACAGCCCAATTTAAAGCTCCACTACTCAGGATTTCCATATAAACAGAGGATCTAATGACTGCACAATGTGAAGGCTATTGCTTGCAGTGGCAAATCCACAAAGAATTGTCAGCCAAGTCTGCAGCTTTACAAGGCTTTTTATCTTTGGTTACTCTGGTTTTATGGCCTGAAAATTCACCTCAAAAAGCTCTGATAAACCAACTGCACGCTACCTGCTAGGCACCAAACGGGAGACAGACAAGCTTAGTGATATTTTGTTTTGGGAGTTGGTTGAGATCAAAACTGTCTCTCCGTTCTCATTGCATCACACCAAGGATACATTTTCACACTACCAGCCTAGCACAAAACAAACAAAAGTTAGTAGCTAGCTAGTGAACATAGTAGATTTAGCAGCTAAAGAGACAGCTTTTTCCCTTAGGAGTTGATGGAGACCAAAACAGAGGTAAAAAGAAAGTGAGTATTGGACTTAAATTTGTTAAGTGGCCAGCTCTAATGTCATTGCATTAACAACTTCATGTGGTGACAATGTGATACTGTCAGGCTTTTTTGATTTTCAGCTGGTAGTAGAGTTCTTCTGTCCCAAAAATCAATTATTTCAGCTTTAATGATGTGCCAAATCCCAGGAGAAGCAACAGGTAATGATCCCAGTGACCAGTGTGAGCACAGAAAACAAAGCAAGCCTTCGACTGACAAACTGTTGTTATCTGACTGACAGATAAAACATGACAGTGAAGGCACCTCCCTGATGTTGACTTTCACATTCAGCACAAAATGCTAGGGGATGTTTTGGTTGTAATGGCCAAAGCTAAGTGCATCCCAGCTACAAACAAAGCATCTGATCGTCAATCTCAGCTTGTGAGGAGGGAATCTTCGAATCGAATAAAAACTCTTATCGAATAAAACCTCAAAATGCCATTAGCAAGAGACAAAAGACAGAACAAAATGGCAAGAGGATCGTTGGTAATTCAGCAAAAGGGAAATCAATGGTCCTCTTCCTGCTTTTTCTGTAGCTACCCAGCGTCTGTCTACCCTGTCAAGCATCCCGGACTCCCTGCCTGTCAATCCCCCCCCAAAAGTGTAGAGGAGCTGAGGTGGGGGCTGCAACTGCCCGGAGCTCCCACCTCAGAGGAGAGGTTCGAGGCAAGAAACAGTGACTCAAAAAATCATAAACATCTCACATTTCCTCTGTCAGCTCTAAAAATACTCCTGTTCGCCTTCGCCTCACATCGCCTCCTCTCTGGTCTCAAGGAGCTATGCAAATTCCAGCCCCTGCATATTTTTTCTCTCCCGCTTTGTTTTCCTATCACACCCCTCCCTCAAAGCCCCCAATCCTATTGTTCTGACTACTTCTTCTCTATCTCTTGTAGACTACATGACAGAGCCTCGCCTTCCCTCTTGTTGTTCCTACTCTCTCCAGGGTAGGGGGAGAAATGATAAAAGCTATTTACAAGTAACTGTAGGCAACAGTGGAAATCCAAGACTTGGAAAAATTCAAGCTTTTTTTTTTTTACCCTGTTTTCTTTGATGGTAGAGCCATTTGTGATGCTGCTTGGTGAACTGCAGCACAGTGCAGCGCAGTCCTGAGTGACAATTTAAGGTGGGAGTGAAGCACATTTAGGGACTTTGAGTATGCCAGCTTGTGCAGATTGTGTTTGGCCTTTGTTCTTGAAAAAAGGAAGCCAGACATCAGTCCTGCTTGGCACATGCGGAGAGGCAAAAACACAATTCCTCGGTACATCTCAAACACGTACTAAACATTTAGAAGGCTTCTGAAGTTTTAAACACACAAACTGAGGGGCTTGCAGCAAGCAGGACTCAGTGGGTTCTGGTAATAATCAGAAGTCCATCAGCCTGCGGTCTATTTCAGGGAGCTGTTCTGGGGCTTGTAGAGATATGATTGTGATGCACATTGAGATTTATAAAGCCCAACAAAGACATCCATGTAAGTGCCACTGGAAACACTGGCTTTCATGACAATCGTAATGAATCGCCTGCCTCATCTCTCTCCTTTCTCCCTCGTCGTGTGTTGATCACCCCTTTTCTATTCAACAGACTCTAATTGCATGCTCTTTTTCTTTCCAGACTCTACTTGCCATGCATTACCCACTGCCCCCACCCCCACTTTTGCGACGAACAATCTCTAACCCGGCCATCCCCATTTCCTCTTTCTCCCTTGATTGATTCTCACCTTTTCCATTCTTGCCGCTCACCTCATTAACGGAGCCCCTGTCTGCTCGTTTCCTATTTTGCTTCACACTCCTTCCTACATCCTAATCCTCCCTACCCCCCGCCCCTCCTCACTTCCTGTCCTGTCGTCTCTGAAGCGACGGCCGGCTCGCATTCATAGTCTCCAGCTCAGGCCCTGCGACATTCTGTAATTAGAAAGGAGCATAATAGAGAAGGTTCTTCATCTGTCGAGGTGGAAGGGGGGGGGGGGGGGGGGGGGGGGGCACC
>NC_060152.1:7046686-7087060 GCF_021292245.1 Micropterus dolomieu
CTTTGGGGGGGGGGGGGGGGGGGGGGGGGGGGGGGGGGGGGCACTACCACCATCTATCCATCCATCCATCCATGAGTTTAATCAGAGGCACACAATAGGATGTCACCTGCTCCCAGACACAGCCGCTGAAGAGAGGCAGTGATGCTGTCACAAACCATTTGGGGTGAGGCGTCCCTTTAAGGCCTCCTCTTCCTCCATGGTTGTCTCTGTTAATTTGGTCTCCCTGGGAACTAGGGAGAGGAAACCCGTGAAAAATCAGGCTAATTTAGTCATCTTTATTTATTTATTTACAGACACTTATCCAGCATATTCTTGTTTATTGGTTTTGCTTCTAAAATCCCTGAGGAATCATGGATATCTGAGTGCACGAATGTTAGCTTTCATATATGTGTGTGTGTATACATGTCTGTGTTTGTAAAGTATTTTACAGAAAGGTTAATCTGCCCTTTATCAGTTATACCCAGAGGAGGAAAGTAAATAAGTACTTTTACTTATTTTTTCCCCCATTTTATATTATTTTATCCTTTGCACTTTTCACTTCACTACAACGTGGATTTTATTTTTGTGCTCCATCCATCAAGACTGTTGTTTATGACATATGTCTGTGGTCAGAGTATTTTGCAAACATTGTATACAACAATATTTGTGAAAGTTACAGAGTATTAAAATAAATAAGGCTGTTATGATCTTCATTACTTCATTACCATGCAATGTGTGAAGAATTACTTATCTTAACCAGTTTGCTAATTGATTTTCATCATATAGATATGAATGGAAATCTGTGGTTGCCTGGGATGGTAGCAATCCTAAATTAAATAAAGGATCTGAGAACTTCTTTCACCACAGGTTACCCCAATTCTTTAACACTACACAAACACACTAATCTATGCGCACTTAGTCACTTACTCATTTCCTCACTGGCTATAGCCAGACACACAAGTGACAATGAAACACTGTCTCAGTCTATTTTGTCTGTTTGGCAGAGTTTGTGCGCAGAGAGACAGACACACTGTGAAGCCATGGGCTGTGGGCTGCGTAAGATGAAGCCAATGTCGGACGAGTGCAGTCCAGGGAAAATTTACTCCACCCTGAAGAGACCACAGGTGGAGACCAAGGTGGGCGTGGCCTACACTTACCGCTACCTCGACTTCCTCATTGGCAAAGATGGTAAGACATGAATTTCTACCAGTGCTTAAAGATGGCGTCAAATAATCTGTGACCTTTACTGTTTTTTATTGACAGCCTGAGGGAAATTCAACAGCAAACAGAGTATATCCCACAAAGCTGAACACTAAAAGCCAGAAAGCTCAGCATAGCAGTGGTTGCTATTGATCAGTAATCTCCACAGCCCGCTTTTGTAGATATGTTATGGTCATTTTGTGCTGCTGGGGGGTCATAAAAATCTAAATTATTGCCCCTTCCGCATGCACAGTTGAAATGATATGAATAGCTCAAAGCCTTTGGCATTTTGCTGAGTCATACCTTTGCATTATAAGGCCGCAATATGCTTTGCAAGTTCTGCAAGGGGTTGATCTGCAATCTACAACTCTGTGCTATTTGTAGTACTTTTCTGAATAATGCTACCTCCAGTGTGATTAATCTGTCTACACCCTGTTTGAAAATGCCATTATAGCTGTAGTAATTCCCAGCAGAAAAACATTGAGGATTCAGAAGCAGACAAAATCTATCACTCATGTATATGGAATAACAGCACATTGGCTGTAATTTTCATCAAGATCTTCTTGTAATGATGGAGTGTTAATTAACGCCTGCTCCCTCTATAGCAGCTACTGTTGTAATTTCGTTTCTGACAATTAGTCAGTCATGCTTTCACGTTGTGCTAATGATATAGAATTTTCCAGCCCAGTCCACGCCAAACATCCTGCTGGCACCCATCAATTATGCATGGCAGTGAGTCCAACCCGCTAGCAGGGGATGCAAACAAAGTAAAGGGTGGTCTGCTGGGTAGAGAGATTGTTTTGTTCAAGGTCACAGGTTTGATCCTTACAAAACTTTTCAGCTAGTTCCATTATGTTTCAGTTGGTGACATACTGGTCTAACTGAGCTGTAAACATGTAGGCCTAAACAAGTTGCTGCCAGTTAAACAGAAAAGATAGTCAAACAGGGGCTCCCTGTGCTGTGGATGAAAATGAATTAGTTCCCTTTACAAAGATAGCATCCCCACACCAACACACAGAAAAAAGAGAGAGAGCCCCTTCCTCTCCTTCCTCTCCTCAGTCTGAGGTGTTTATACGATGGAAGGTGGGTGTTGCTTCCTGAGATGCCAAGACCTAAATTAACTGCTCGGATGCTTCTTTGTGTGATGTGTATGGTGGAGTTTCCAACACAGGCAGATTATTTTCCTACAGAAGCTGCAGTTTAAAGTAAACGTTAACATTTAGATCAGTTTTAGGGTGGGTAAGGTTTGTCTAGATTAGTTTTACATACTAAATAAGGTTAAATCATGTTAAATTAGGTTAGATTAGAAAAAAGGGTAGGTCACATTAAATTAAGATAGGGTAGAGTTAAGCTAAGTTCATATATGGTCAGTTTATTGATAAACATTTGCACAAACTGATTTTGGCAAATTTTTAAAATCTTATTATATAGACTTTATTTAGAGCGGCTATAACACATATTTAAAATGCATTTTTAAAAAATATTTAAAATACATTTAAAATGACACTGTATCCAATGCAAAAACAATGTGAGTGTATAAAAGGGGTAGATTAAACTGATGAACCTACAGAGAATTATCACATGAATAGTGAGTTTCAACTCAGTGTCTAACTGTCTGACTGCAACCTTATTGTTTTAGTTCACTCTCACCACTCTCATAGTGTTGGTTTCTGCTGCAGTAGGCAGCTGTTTCAATATTAAGCTCTACAAATTCACTGTATACTACCTGCTCAAACAGGAGACAGATACAGTTAGCAACTAGCTGGTGGAGCATTTAGCAGCTATAGAGCCAGATATTTCCCTCAGGAGTTGGTAAACACCAAAATTGGAGCTAAAGGAGAGTGAGTAATTGGACTTAAATTCACCAGGTGGCCAGAAACCCGGCTCCACATTAATGATTAATGTTGCTCCGTAAGTTTGCCATATCAACTTAGGTGATGCGGTAATGTGTCAATGTTGTGTTCACAGCTTTTTTCAGCTGTCGCCAAGTGGGCAAATATAAATCAGTTGTTCCAGGTTTAAGAGATGTGCTTAAATAAAAAAACATGCAGCAAATGTAGGGAATTTGGGGTTGTCGGGAGCAATGTATATGTATTGTTTTCCAAAGCATTTGGTGTAATTTGGTATGGCTGCATGTTAATACTTGCACAAATACGTAACATGCTCTGCTTGTCTGATGAGACACAGTCAGTATGTTTGCATCCATACATATAAGTTGTTAACTGCTGTGGTGTTGCACTTCTGTATGCTACAGCCTTGTCCCTATACAAATCTACTGAATTTACAAAGCACACAACACAACCAATATTCCTGATGCTGTTGGTTGTCATGGGACAGGCATTTTGCTAATCCCCCATACTGCTTTGCCTCATATTCACTCCCATGACATTTTGCAGGTTTCACACAGAACCAAAAGAAAGTAAGAGACTGGACTAAAGCATATCAATACCCAGAGTCATTTAAAAGAGCAGCTCCATTATTAGACAATTAGTAAGAGAGCTGGGTAAGGTGTTCAAATGACAGTTGCAATAATCAACGTATTGTTCTTACACTGATTATAATCAAATTATTAGGCTGCCTGTCCTTCCGCCAGGAGCAGGAAGTTGAGTGTAATGTCATCTGCCACGTTCTACAGATTTACAGTATATCAGCATTGGGGTTGAGGTTGAGGTAAATTTAAGATTAGGTGAAGAATTAGGATTAGATATAGGTTAAATTTATAATGGAGGTCATTATGGTTAAGGTCAGAAAATGGGAAATTAATGTGCTGATGGAAGATTGTGTCTGTGTTTGTGTGTATGTGTGCGCTCTATGCCAAGGAGGAGTCAGGGTGCTTTATGCAGCCATCACTCTGTTATTTCTGCTTATGACAGTTATAGCTCAAATGATGTTGGGAGGGGAGTTTGGTGCCAGTGGTGGGAGGGGGTTGTGGTGGAGGAGGTGGGGTGGTACGGGAAGCCTGGAGATGTAGTGCACGGCTTGTTCGCCCTGACAGTTGATTAGTCTCCATTAGTTTGTCAGGCTGACTAGACTGGATGGATGAAGGAGCTGGGGATCTTGGGCTTCTGGGGGACATGCAGGGTTTTCCACCCCCCCTCGGATGGGACCTGACATAAGGACGGGACTAGGAGGGGAGGTGGACGAGTGCCTCCCTTTTGTTGAACTGTGTGTGTCTTTGGCTCATGGCCACATTATTATCTTCAAGTATTTTCTGTAATGTTGGGGGTTGGTACTTACTGTAATCAGTTTCCTCTTGCGCTGTCTCTCTGTCACTGTCAGTACGCCTCTGTCTGTTTCTCTGTTGTTCATCTCTTAAAAATATGTGCGTGTGTGTGTATGCGCACGAGTATGTGTGTCTGACTGTTTCCCATAGGAGCACATTAAGTTTGAGAAATCAGAGTCTGTACGCGCAGTCCCAGCAGCTGAATCATTTCACTGCATCAGCAGGTTTTCAGGTTGAAGGGTTAGCGTGTTACTCACGGCTGTAATTACCTTGTACCAGGTATGTAAGTATAGGTAATGATTCATGTGTCTGGCCTTTTTCTACAGGAAAGCTGTAAAATATTTACGACACAGTCAAAGATTATGAATATGGAAACAGTCTCTGGTAGAGCTGTAGGGTGTGCACATAAATACAGATACTTACAGTGTGAGCTGCAACAAAAATCTGTGATCATTTTTGTGATCGACTGTGACAATTGGCTCAAAGCAGAAACTGGTATTGTGTATATTCATTAAAATAAAGTAGTTACTCTACGCATTCCTTAAAGGAAGCGTATTCTTGTCAACTTTACCCCAACTCGGATGTTCTTGACGATAATCTTTATGCAATTGAAACAGTAATGTCATATACTGATGTGACAGGAACAAATAATATGATTATATTAATGAATTACTCTGTGTGTTGTGACACAAAATAATTGATCCATGTTACTTTGATCCTGTAAGCCAGTAAGCAGCATCTGAAACAATTACAATGTCATATGCAAAACAGAAGCAACTGTGGAAGGACATAGTTTTTTTTGTTAACTTCTAATTCAGGAACCATTTTCCCTGTCACTGTCCAATTTTGCTTAATGAGAGAAAGGATATGTACCAGAAGCAGCAGAAACATCTGCATCAGCATTTTTACCTGGGGACAAATTAAGGATGACTTTTTGCTTCTACTTCACCTCTTTCTTCTTGGGAAATACACTCTCATGATGTTGAGTTCACTTCACCAAGACCAAGACCACCAAGTTGCACTGTATTTGTAATAATTCCTTGCCACAGTGTTAGATCATATCATTTCTGCAACTGCCACCACAATGGCCCACAGGCTACTAACCAGCCACCAAATGTGCAAAAATAACACCTTTCACTGCAGAAACAGTGATGAAAGGGAGAGTAAATCGGTGGAAAGCTGGAGGTAATAAACCTTCTCTGCACTAAATAGCAGCATCAGCCCACCAATGAGTTGTTGCCTCATGTTGCTGCATCATTTTGGAACATGAATACAGCTTCACGGTCACTCTGCTACCATTCAGTAACCTCTGAAAGAACGACAGAAAAACAAAAAGGAGAGTCTGTTTGATATTGAGATCATGACCCTACAGGGAGCTGAGAAAGCGCCTCGCTGTTGCTGTGTTAGATGGTGTGGAAACAAGCCATTTAATCGTAAACACAAGCACAACTGACACAGGGATGTGTTGCATGAATCTTGTGTCCCAAAATGTGATTTCGAAATGTTCAAAATGTCAGGAGAAATGAAAAATGAAATGCTCAACATGTCGCAGCTTCCTTGCAGGCAGGTTAGGAATACCGGAAATATAAAGAAGTCGCCCTTGACATCAAAGACGGTGAGCAGACATGTGAGGCCTGCACACACACGGGCCCAGACACACACCGTTTGATATCATCTCAGGAGCTAGACATGTCATTTATATGCAAAACCCCCAGAGCCCCAAGTCCCCTTGTTAATATGAGCTGTAGCAGTGGCGGCAGGTGAGTGACACGCAGGAACAGCCTTTCCACCGTCACTCCACTCAGATATAAGACCGAGCTGCAGGAGAGGTCAGCAGGAACGCCGTGCGCCAGAGTGGCTTTCCAAGGGGAGATTAGTCCGTGGACGGTGGGGGAGCCGGGATTTATCCCCTGGCTCCCCAGCTTGAGAGGTGGAATTGAATCGCAGTTACTGAAGGGGAGAATGACATTGAAGGCTGAATTCACGGTCATCTGGTTTTTACATTATATTTCCATTATATTCCCTCTGCCCAGGGTGTGTCTGTGCAGCTCACACCAAAACATGATTGTAAATTAGATGCAGGCCTAAGTGAGTTGAATGGGAAATGTGTTTCTGATAGTTTGAGAAATCGAAACGGGCAAGTGGAGGTTATGTATTGGAAAACACTGAATTAATAATCCGGACCTCCTTTGGAACAGGCCTGTCATCGCACACTGAGCGCTGCTGATGAAGGTATTCAATGTGATTACCAGTAAATTGTGGAATCTTTTAGAAATGTGCATGAAATATGCATCAGCTGCCGTCCAAACTGACAGGACAAATTCAGCCTTGTGTCGCTGCTTCTTGTTTCTGCCTCCTTCCATAGTTAGTGGCATACTAAGTGGATGCTACTTGTATTGTTTGGAGCCAGTCAGGCAGCAAAATGCCAAGCCATCGTTTGCTGAGACAAAGATGTCAGAGCAGCGTTTTAGTCGTGTGACAGAGCCAGAGCTCAGCAGGTTCCTTTCGCTACGCTTCAAACGGCTGCAACTGCTGACAAAGTTTTCAGCAACAGGAAACTGCTTGGTTCCTTCCTCTTTCTCCCTCCCTCCCTCCTTGTCTCTCGCTCAGCAGTATGTTTAAGATTAGCTTTCCTTGTAATGCTTCATATTCTGTGCCGACTATTTCCTGTGTCTGAAGGCTTTGTTATTACAGTTAACTGAACTCCAGTGTGAGGTGTATGTGTATTGTGTGGCAGCAAATGCAATTTCCCTCGCTCAGAGAAATATTCTCTTCATGATTTGATTCAGGTTGTCCAGGCAAGTGTGTTATAGGTTTCTCAACTGGATGCCAGTTGTTGTTCTGTGAGATGGGATGTTAGGAAAATAAGATGAGGGTCAGAGTGCCAGGGAATACGATAAAAGAAAGCAGACACTGAGTTAGACTGAGTGTAGCAAACCTACAGGAGCTATTGGATTTTAATCTAAAAGAGATTTCTGAGATTGCAGTCATGACTGCACTTTCTAAATGACGTGGTCATCAACTGTCCCAGTGCTTCAGCGAAAAAACAACCCCAGGCTCTCCGGGTTTTATTTTTGAGATACAAGTTTTGCATGTGGGTGGGGGACCTGCGTGCGTCATTAGATGAGTAAGTGAGTGTGAGTGTCTTGAAGAGAGAGGAAATGAGGGGAGAAAGATAGAAACCAAGATACAGACTGTGTGTGGTGTGTCTGGTTTGTTTTTGTGTACACATGTAGTTGGATGGCATGTCTTTTCAGTCTCAGAACCACTGTGTCTGGGGCCTTGTTGGTTTGTCTTGTGTTTAGGTGTCTTTGTACGCTCCTGTGTTTTTATCCAGCCTGCCTGCTTATTGCCTCTTCTAACGTGGCCTCTGCTTTTTTCCTGCCAGCCTGACAGACAATACGCACGAGCGCCCCCTCAAAGCTTTATTGGCTCTTATTGCCATCTCACTCAGATCCCCTATGCCAGTATTGATTGTGTTGAAATGCAATCAGGGTCGCCACAGCAGAGGAGCAAACAATCTAAATTTAACAAAACACCTCCGCCGGCCTTCAGCCCGGCCCTGATAGCACCTCCCAAAGAGGAATAAATGTATTTATGTGTGTGGAGAGAAATAGAGGACCTTTCACATGGTCACAGCTATTATTAGATGCTTCTCTTAGAAGCCTGTGAGGCCGCATAAGCAGAATGCGCAGGAAGTGACCTCAGCCTTGACCTCACTTCCTTTTGTCAAAGCAAAAAGATGTTTTGGGTTCAAAGTCAGACCTGTGATGGACAAACTTTTAGATGTAAAAAAAACAAAACAATTGTTGTGTGCAAACTCAGATATTGCCACTGTTTGGCGACCTGACATATAAACAAGCTTGAGGAAAATGCATACTTGACATTCCTCCAGGTTTTGTGAAATGATTTTATGAGTTTGGAAAATTTTCTCAGCTCATAAAGAACCATGTGATTGCTCAGCTGAAGTGAAAAAAAAATCTAAATATGAGTTATGAGTTTTCTCCCAACAGCAAGTATTCACACAATGACATTACAAGGCACAGTCTCAACATTGCCACACTTTTGTCTTACAGTTTTAAACACATTTCTTGAAATTATGCCTCTTTTTCTCAAAACTCTAAACACAAATCCACAACTTCTCACCCAATTCCCCAAACATCATATGCAAAATGAAGCTCTCCACTCAAAACCATTCAATCTTGCTGAAAAACCAAACTTTGCACTCAGACACAAAAAACAACCCCTGAAAAACACACACACTACAACTCAGACTTACACACTGGTGAGATAAATTCAAAACAATACAACAAAAAACGGTTATTAGTAATGTTGCGTGTTGTCCTCCCCATCAAAAACATTTTTACATGATGAACACAAAAGTAAGTGTAAACATTTGCACATTTTTATTCCTTAGTGTACTGTACAGTACAACAAGCCAGAGATTTTTGTTCTCCATCTCCTTCACGACCTTCTCCTCCCTACTCCTCCTCCACCTCCTTCTTCTACCTACTCCGCTCTACTCTTGCTCCACCTACTCCTACTCTTCATCTTCCTCCTGTCCCATCTCCTATTCTAACTCCTAGTGGTCCTTTTACTTCAGCTTTTACTCCTCTCCATACTGTTCTTCCTCCTCCTCCTCTCTGGTGTCCTACACCTCTTCCTTCAGACTTCTCTGGATCCGTTGTTCCAAAACTGAATGAACAGACTCTGGCCCTTTTATCTATCTATTGAAGGTTCTGATTGGTGTGTTATCAATTTTGACTGTTTGTGTTTCCACCTGGGTAGCTGTGTGCTAATTGAGCTCAACCTGTGCTGATTGAGTGGACAATATTGAATTAGTGTTTTCTCAATGACCACATGGTGTAGGCAATGAGAAATGAAGGGATTTGTCTGTAGAGTTTAGAGAAATGGATGTGCATTTTGAAAAATGCAGTTAAGGTTTAAAAATAAGCCTATTTATAGTGTAAAAGCAATTGAGAAAAACTGTAAGAGGAAGACAATGCTGTGAACACTGAATGACTATAATTTGTCAGCTTTATAATGAAACTCTCAGCAGCCTCCCCACTGTTCAGTTATAAATTGCTCCTCATTTGAAACTGTCCTTCAAGATCAATTTACACAGGTATGAAAAGATACATTTTTAATAAAGTGTTTAAAAATGTCATGAAATCATTTTGGAAAACAAGTTGCTAGCTAAGATTTTGTGGTTTTTGGTAACTAAACTGTTACCAAAAACAACAAAATTCTTTCTGTCCTCAAAGACACAACAGGTTTGTAAGAAAGAAGGACTTATAGCACTAATTGTAACAAGTTTGAGTTTCACTTTTAAAATAATAAATAGTAAATAGCTGCCATCAATCATTTTGTTAGAATAGGTGTCATATTCCAGTAGCAGTTATCTAAATGTTATATGAAAGTCTTCAGTTTCCCAAAATAATAGACACTGACAACAAAACAAAAGTTTCCTTAAATGAGGTTTAGTGCATGCAAAGGAGCTTTTCCATTAAGACTGCAGATAACCCAACACTGTTTATGTGTGGTATTGGTTTTGCATGCTGTGTGCTCAGTAGGGACAACAATCAATATATTTAATAGAGAAAACTGTAATTAAGAGGCTTTGCATTTAGCCTCTACATCTCTAAAATAGGCACTAAATGTTAAACGCAACCAAGAAATTGTTATAGCATTGATGGAAGATTGAAGAATTATTGTCCTCTTTCATTAAATGATCCAGTTTTTCTTTTAACACTTGGTCTTTTCTGTGAGTGTTGGATCTCCTGCATAGATGAGAGACCATGAAACAGCAATTTAAAGATATCCAAATAGTCCTTTTACAGACAGTTGTGGTTGTCTTTCTCCTCGTGCCAAATCTATTCCCACTACCGTTAACCAGCTCGCACTGAGACTTCCAAGACCTTCTGAAGTTATGTGAGCCCCTCCCACCACTCTGGACGTGTTAGGCGTTGGGAGCTGGACATTTTTCAAAATCATGTTTGAAGTTTCCTCGTTAGTATAAATTGGCAGAAGCGGTGTGATTCTTTCTGCTGCACCGCCACCCCCCCACCCACCAACCCCCCGTAGAGCCTCTTCGCTAAGAAACCAGCTCTCCAGTAAGGCCTAACAAACTCATAGCATCAATAAGTGAAAAAAGCAGCTGTTTTATTTAAGTGTATTTGACAAATGAGGTGAGAAATTCATGGAAAATGTTTGTTAAGCTAAGCCGAATTGACTCTTTCTAAAGCTGTGCCGATGAGAGCAGCCTGTTTAGACTGCACTGTGAGTCATACTTCAACTAGCTGTGTATACGGTGGCCTTGGATCCTTTAATGTGATTTCATTCTTGGAAGCATGGGCTAACAATTTGCCCAAAGCCATTGTCAAACAGGCATGGAGACGCTTCAAACCTGCTTGTGTTTTCAACCCATCACATCAAGTGCTGGCATTCAAAAAATAGGGTGCTGATTGGGGTCAATTTGCGTGCACGTTACAGTTTGATTGCACGTACACCCAAGTGGGATGCAGAGAGAGATTTGTCGGTGTGAAGAATTTGCAGTCATGGAAGAGAGATGAGGAGAAAGCAATCAGAGTTCACTGTCCCCAGCTGCAACGTAGACATATAATTCTCTATTCCTTTGTGACAACAGGTGACAGTACCCTGCTAGGTAGAGTTTATATGGCATAATGATATGTGTTAACACACTGTGCAGAAGCCATCACCTGCTGTGGAATTAAAGTGCACTGGTCACCTACATGCAGTTGAGCCAGCAAGACATTTTTACAGATTTAGAATCTGGGATTTATTTCCACACTCACTCAAATGTTGTTTATTTTGCCCGAAAAAGATGCTGATCAGCATAGTTTAATGCCATGTCCAATGTGCACAGTTGAGAAATCGTATTGAAATTAAAATCAGCATATTTTAAAAAATGATAGTGAATTTTTGTTTTGTTTCACCCCGGAAAATAGTTAATGATGATCTGAAATTTCTGCACTATGAAAATGTGAGGCAGCCACTTGTGTGCAATGATTCTGTGCATCTCTTTTTCAGTCTATTGTTACAATCATGGACAAAAAACAGGTGTCACAGAGGCACAGTAGGTTGTTAATTATGAAATAGATATCGCACACGTACACTCACTCCATCATAATTACACACCCTTCTCATATTTCACTTGGGTGTCTGGCTCTTTGGGTCCACCATTGTTTCCAAGGATTCAAATGACAGTGGTGGGATGCAGGTTTGTATGTAGAGGCCACCTGTTGCTCAGCAGGATCCCCATCTGGAGGCAGATTAAGCGCGGGTGCGGGGGCCGTTTATAATTTGATTTAATTACTTCTGAAGAGACTGGGTGATGGATTAGCATTGTGTTTTTATTAGCAGATGCTTGGTCTCTGGTTCCCCATGGCCCTCAGTGCAGCCCAGTGAAACTCTCAATTGTCTAAAACTAACCATATTCCTCCACCTCAAAGTCTGAATTAGATTTAGATTGTTTGCTAGTATAAAATGCTTAAATAAAGTTATGGCAGTTTGGTCCAGACTGAAATATGTCAACA
Source organism: Micropterus dolomieu (assembly GCF_021292245.1). Lineage (NCBI taxonomy): Eukaryota > Metazoa > Chordata > Actinopteri > Centrarchiformes > Centrarchidae > Micropterus > Micropterus dolomieu. Next base: position 7,058,645 of record NC_060152.1, read on the forward strand.
ACTTGCGAATGGATTGTCATGAAATTTGATAAAGATATTTATGTTCTCTGAAAGATGAACTGTAATAACTTTGGTCATTCCCTGACTTTTCATCTAACACCACCATCAGGTCAAAATTTTAGGGTGTCAAATACTTGTTTTAATACTAAATACCTGCCAAAAAATAATGACTTTCCCATCAGCCTCAGCTGTGTTTAGTAGGGCTGCAACTAATGATAATTTTCGTAGTCAACTAATCTGTTAAGTATTTATTCGATTAGTCGACTAATCATGATTATTCTTGTCACCCCCTAACCCTAATTAAACCATTTAACTAATTAAATATCTTTCAAGTGAAAATACTGATGTCCAACACATAGCCTAACTCACTGACGTCCCCACTGCACGAGGTTTACTATTCAGATTGAACACCAGTATCAACGCCAGGGGGAAACCAGGGAAGAAGACAAGACAGCGTAGGCTCCTCCTATAATTCACTGATTTATTATTGCTCTTTATGTGTTTGCTAACACAACTAAAAGAGCGTTCTCTTAGCCAGCATCATCCCTGAGACCTCTAAACCAAGATTGCAAAGAATTATGGAGAGGCTGCTCCAAGATAACAGCCAGGCGTTATCACCCAAAACAATAAGCTCATAATCTGATTTATTGCCAAGTAAGTTTTAACTTTAAAACGTTTAACTATTTAACAAAGATTTTTGCTTTGGAACTAAATAAAATAAAAGCAAATTTAAAGCAAGTAACTTACTATACCCACAACTGTACACTAACAATGTAATGTCTATTTAGAATAATAAAGCAACAGCCCCCTTTCATACTAACGTTACTTCTGTAGTTTATTTTTACCAAAGTGCTTATAAGTTTTAAAAGTGGAGAATGTTCTGTAGGCTACATCAAGAGCCAAATGTGTCTCGATTTGCTTTAAACTATTACTGAGGAAGTAACGACAGAATAACAGAGGTACGAACATTATAACTATCTCACAGTTGTGGCCTGTCCTCTGTTGTTGCTGCTGCAGTGGTTTGAGTAACTGTGACCAGAGAGTTCTGCGGGTGTGACTGGCCGGCCGGCTGCCACAGCTAACCTTGTATTATATATATATATTATATATAGTATTTAGTGATGAAATAGCATACAAAACTTGTAAAAACAAAACCGTTCTGCCGTTAGCCTATTTCTCCGCTTCTCGCGTGAATGCTTCTTCTTTGTGAGTAGTCTTACAGTATCTTTGTAACGACCCATCAACAATGATATTTCATGTTGACAAATTTTTATAATCGTCGTTGTCGATTACGTCGACTAATCGTTGCAGCCCTAGTATTTAGTGCTAGCATTTAGCATGTACAGCCTCACAGAGCTGCTAGCATGGCTGTAGACTGTTACGGGCGAATTCACACGCTTTTGCCTCCGTTAAACCTGCACAAATAAGAAAAAAGAAACCTTATAGTTCTCAAAGTACTCGCAAAGGCTTAAATGCACCTCTAACTGTGCTGCCAAGCAAATAGTGTCCTGGTGCTCCGGTGCTATTTGTACATATTTAAGTATTATGCATACATTAAGCACAAAATTTCCCCATTTCTATGCAAAAAAGTCCAATTTACAGACACCATTACTAATAGCCACGTGCAGTTAGAATGAAATTATTACCTTTTTCAGAGAGTTGGTGGTAACTGAGGCACATTTATAAGGAGTGTCACATCCAGATTTTCCAGTGATCATGGCAGCAGTTATTGTAGCCAGCCCAAGTAGCTGCACATCACAATACATCATATGCTCACAGACAGTACAATATCTGATATTCACCATGGGAATAAAATTGGAAAACAACATCAAACCTGCTGCTGTGAGATGTGATGAGTACGCACTGTAACAGTCCAGCACAGAGCAGAGAAGAGAAAACAGCTCTCCATGCACCCAGACAAGTTATAGCACCACAAATAACAATAAAAACGAGATGCAGCAGATAGAAACTAATGACAGAGCAGGGGGGAGTTAATAGTTAATTGAAATAGTTATAATTAGAATCAGAATACTGTCTCTTTCAAATCAGATATTTTAAGATGTGAAGATGGAAAGTTTTGTTTTTGCAGCTGCATTTCTAAAATGTTTTGATTCAAATGTTGCTAAATCATGTTGTGTAATGTGCTACTTCAGTATACTACAGAAAATTGCACTAAGCTGGGAATTTTAGCACTGTAATCATAAGTGCAATATATTTTTTGAATGAGACCTTGAGACTGGGCAGACAGTGGTTGTAAGTGATGGTGCTATCAGCTGCCACAATCCATTCTTTGTGAATTTACCCCTTAGTCTTGTGTACTGGATACTGACCATTGATGTCATCCATGTCGATTGTGATGGATATTTTTCCCTGACCACTGTGACATTAAAACCAGGAGTTTTTATGGGCATATTTAATACATTTCATATATATATATATATATATATATATATATAGCAATTTGTTGGCATATCAACACATTATATATCTCTGATGGAACCATCCAACTGATTCCTACATCATAAACTCCCCTCCACTACTGCACACAACAGGAGCATTTGGCTTGTGTCAATGCAACACATTAAATACGATGATGGATTAGTGGTGAAGGTATAGCCTGAGTAACGGGAAAACCCTCAATATTTCATGGTAAGACTCTATTCTGAAAGCTTGAAGATGTGGAATAAAAGAAGAAGATAATCCTGAGCTTAGTCTGGGGATGGTGTTTAGAGAATCCAGGCAGAACAGGCCCAGATACCAACTTTAAACTGCTCTGCAACAAACAGGTCACAAGAGCCCTTGTACAGTTTCACAGTCAAGAGCAATTTGCAAGCCTGAAACCATTTCACACTTATTTGTTATTTTTAGGCTCACTCCTCATCTTGTAAGTGTGGAACAGACTGGCTAACAGTGTGTTGGTGAAGTCTTTAAAGGAGAAACATATTTAGTTCAACACTGACGGTTATGGGTGGCTGGCCTGATCTGGTTTTCAGTGGCACCTTTCGCCCCTTTCATGTCAACTGTAATTGACCATACATATACATTTACAATATTGATTGTTTTACTTTTTGTTAATGTAATTTCTTTTTCACAGGGTTGGCATTTTCTTCTGCTGCTGCCAACATACTGTATTATCAAGGTTTTGTACAACTGGTGTCTTTTCAGGACAGTAGTCACATTCCCACTTGAAGATTTGACAACTTAATGAAAATAAAATGGACAGGTTATATACGCTCTCATTTCCAATTTTGCATACACCTTTTATTTGGCATTCGTAACTTAGCAAATACTTTTTTCAGTTTTCGTTGTCCATATGCTCAATAGTAAAGCATTACCAGTAGAAAGGATATGAGGTATAACTACTATCCCATTGTAGAAAAAGTATGGCTCAGATGACAGAGGACAGGGGGGAATGTGACAAGTGAGCTCCTACATGTACTGCCTGTTCCCAGATGTTTTTTTGAATCTAGATCACAACACTTCCAGTAATAAATTGTGATGTCCCAAAGCTACCTTTGACACTCCCGATCACGCTCACCTTGGCTTAAAACTGACACTGAACTTCTCCCAGTCAGGTAGCCTGGATGAGCTTTCTGCTCACTAGAGTATCTGAAGTGACATGTTGGGTTCTTCTCGCGTCAGGGCTCCGGGTCGTAATTGAAGAGGCAAGCTCTCACTGCAGACATTTTAACGGGTGAACTGGAGGAATGTCAAGTGCTTGGTGCAAGTGTGTGTGTGTGTGTGTGTGCGCGTTTTCAGTGCCTGTCTCTCTCCTGTGTTTACTTTAACCACAGATGCAAACCTTGATATGCACACAAACACAGGGATGACAGTAACCACGTACTATATATCAATATAGATCTGAGGTACTTGCACTTTTATTTATTTACTTTATTTATGTAATACTTCTACTTCAGAACATGTATTTTTCAGTTGTAATTACTACTTAGTTTGCATATTAGGTATATAAAACTATAATAAGAATATTAATTACAATACATTATCATTAATTACATTAATCTATCAAAAGTATATAGTAGTTAAGAGTAGTTAACAGTAATTAAGAGTAGCTCCCTCTCAGCCAGCAACAGCATAAAAATGCTTTATACACATTAATGCATCAGTAATAATAGTCTATTTATATATTATAAAATACTGTATAATAATAATATAACAGAGAAAGGGGACCTTCTGCATAATGAATACTTTTAGGTGTGATAAGGAATGGTAAATGGACTGCTTTTCCTATAGTGCTTTTCTCCAAAGTGCATTATAATTTGTTTCTCATTTACCCATTCACACACATACACACTCACACAAGGCAGTGGCTTAACTAGCGGGAGCAATTGGAGTTCAGCGTCTTGCCTAAACATACTTTAGCACATGGACAGGAGAAGCCAGGGAATCTTCGATTAGTAAACAACCTTCTCTACTTGATGAGACACAGATATGTTAACATCTTAACATCTTCCTGATAATTCTTATGTACTTATAAGGTACTTTCAGACAGCAAGGGGTTGCTGCTGCCTCGCTTGTGTCCATTGTAACCAAACACAATGGCACCAGTGCCACCACATCAGGCAGCATCATCGAGGACAGAGATGCCGGCTGCCACTGTTCATGTGTGCATTCTGTGGATGCACACAGCTAATTGTTGCTGCTTGCAAGTTGATGATGGTTGAGCTTTTTTCTCATGCTACTGTGGTTTGCCAGGAAGGGTTAACAATACAAATGCTCATTTTATTTGTTTCTGAGTTTTTACACCTCTTCGGGGGCAGTGAACATACAGTATCAATGAACAAAATTGGAGAAACATCAGCAAATGTGATTATCTGGTATGGGCCATGGAATAAACAGTTGTTTAGCTGAACTTGCTTGTGTCATATTAATAATCATTTCCCTCGATTTTAAGCTGCAAATTGTTCTATTTGACTGTGGGATGAGATTAAAGTAGACTAGCAGAAAATTGGACTGGATGTAGCCTGTAACCACTGTGCGTAGTTGCGCCCTGCTGCCGACATTCTAAATGCACAGACATTGCTGTGTGGCAGACACAGTGGGTAGTGCAATATAAATGCACCTTTACTTTAACGTAATGTAATGTAACGTAACGGAAGAGAGACATTGTGGTTTTTCTACCAAAGTTAAGGGCCTGAATACTTCTTTCACCGCTGCTTATACGCATTCCTGTCACCACTTTAAATAATCAGCTGGAGCATTCTACATTAAAAAAAAAAAATAAACAATCTGATTTTATTTTTTTCCTTTCTAACACTGGACTTTTTTTTGTCTGAAATCTAACAACAATAATAAAATGCTCTGGTTGCAGTCTTCAGAGTATAGAGTAAATTATGCACCACAATCAACAGCACAAAGCATCTAATGGCAGACCCACGGTGCCACTAAAACATCCCAAGCCTGTCAGAGAACTTAATCATCGCAGAATCCCATGTTTTAAAATTCAAATTTACACTCTTTTGCAATGCTAATGGAAGAAACCCCCCAATCAAGGTGGCACATCTCGGCAGAAAACGCTTCAAATGTGATTTTCGACAGGAGGCTAATGTCAGGGTGTATTGTATGGAAAAAGCCTGCAACTTGTAGTTAGCAGAGAACAGGAAGTCAGAGCGGTGAGCTGTTGAAAATGCAGCAGTGGAGTCATCGTGGGCTTTGATCAACAACCTGCTCATTTACCACAGCTTGTCTCTCAAGCAGCGTCTCCAAGCAACTGAGGGCTGTCAGTGGAGGACGTGGCGGTGAGCGGACAAAACGCACTCTGGAGGCCTCCTGTCAGCATGAAGGCTGGTGAAGGAAGCAATTCCTAAGAGAGAGAAAATGAAACGGAGTGAAAAGATACAGACCTTTTTTCTTTCTATATATAAACCTTTTTACCTGCTGAACAAATTATAGGTAGTTTTACCACATTAAGACATCCGGTGCCTGTTCATTAGCCATTTGCCTTCAAAATACAGTGTTCCCAGTCATTTAGTGACTTATATTTAGTAAAAGCTTCCACCAGAGCTCTGGACACAGATTGAAAGATGCATATGTATTTAGAAATTTGCCCAAGCAGCCTTAAATGCTTTGTCCAGACAATGAGAAAGCAATTACTTTAGCATTTAACCCAGCCTATTTGTTTTTATCTTTATTTACCCAGAAAAGCTCTGCTGTGTACTCATTTTCAGCAACGCCCTTCACACTCGCTCGGTTACATTAAGACCTGGTAGCTGCCCAGTACAACCACAGTCTGGTGCCAGTCAGTAGCCCCATCTGAGCCTTCTGCCGTTAAGCACCTTGCTCAAGGGCATCTTAACAGGAGTTGTTGACAGAGCAATAAAAGCGTGTCTCATTGGCTCTCCGTGTCCAGATTTTCCTCGCTCCTCCGGTCACGAGTTTGCTTTTTGAAATTTTGCCTTGGGGCAGATGCTCCACCAATTTTCCTGTTACCATTTTCCTCTAGTTTTTTTCCACTTGTATCCCATCCTTTGATGCCCGTTACCCTAATGGTTTGATTCTCTACAATGGTAATGTGAATGTGCGAGTTGTGAACATCACAAACTGCAGAAGTATTTGTAGTAGTAGAGTTTATGTCACATTTGATACCAGTGTAAATCTAATGTGTGGTAGAAATTCATGCCCTCCACTCTAAAATATACATATCCAGTTCTAATTGAAATACTTCAGATCGTAAGAAAGCTGCTAAACTCAATATCTACATGTGCTACATGGTTCATTTCTGTTTTCAGTTTAAGATTCATGGTTGAACCTGCTTAATAAAGCACTTCATGGCTGTGGGATTCAACCCCTGGCAGCAGTTCAGTCCTACATTATTAGCGCGGCAAGTGTCATCATGTCCGCTCACAGCATCTGGGAAGTGAACAGGAGCAGACTGTTCTGCTCTACATGCAGGTGTGATCCCATCGGTCTGAGTGTGACTGTGAGAATAGGAGGCGGGAGAGAGCAGGAGGTGTGAAGGCACAGGGAGAGTGTTTGTCTCGAGTCTGTGTGTGTGTACGTGCGTGTGTGCAAGAAATTGTCTTCAATAATATAATTTCATCTGAATAACTGCAGCCAAATGTACAGTATTTCTTTTGTGGAATTGTGCATCTGATTGCTTCTCTACATGTGAGCTGTGACTGAGTGATTAAGCAAGATAGAGCAATGCAAGATAGGAGAAACTGAGTTGGTAAATGAGCAAATACATAAATGGGAATGAGTGAGTAAAAGAAAAAGCAAAATAAGCAAATGTATGCATTGTTCGGGGGATGTTTCAGGTACCTGTGAGACAGTGAAATAGGATCCAGGAAGGCCTGTTTAAGCAGTATATTCATGTGTCTGAAGGCTTACCAGATGACAAAACACTACAAAGTTGTATATAACATTAAGGAGTAAAGATTTTACAACTCTGGAAAGTACTCACAGTGACAGTTTTATACTCTGTTGCAATGATTGTGAGGTAAAAAGTAGAAAAACACATTACAAAGTAATCTACCATGAATGAGAACTTGTAGTATTTAATTGGGCAATGCACTACATTGTTAGATGACATTGCATTCCAGCAAAGGTTGAGCCAGGTTAAATACATTCTTTGCCTGAAATAAACAGGGCTGTGTTTTTTTCATGCAGTGATGTTGTCTTGGCCTGAGTAACAGTTTGTCTTGATTTTCAGTCATCCATCTCTTGTCCAAAGCACATTTTTACACTTTATGTGTATTTTCTTTTTTTTATGCACACAAATTCATTGATTGTGTGTTGGACTGAATGTCAGGATGGTCCATCGCTTGATACAGGTTGTGTTATTAACCTGCATTTATGTCAATTCTTTTCATTTTGACAACTTCATGAAAAGTGTGTATTTGACATATCAGTAGCAGCAGCACACAAACTACTGTTTGCCTGGTTAACAGAAGGCATCTGTGAGCTGCAAATTAAATCACTATTTCATGCTTCTTCCATTGTCTGACAACAGAAACAGAAAAGTGTATACATGAGAATAATTATATTGTCGGTTGGCTATATCAAAACACTGTAGGTGATCACAGATAGAGCATGAGGGGATAGAACAGAGGTTTATCCAGATGAGACTCTGAGCAGAGTAACTGGCATGTTTCTGTCCAGCTCTTTACCATATGTTAACAGTTTTACTGCTTGCCAAATGAAAGGAAGAAGAAAAGATTTGGTATTTTTGCCAAAGTAACTGTTTAAGCGTTTCATGGTGGATCCCTAGTGTGGCTCTATCATTTTCACACCTAAACAGCTTTGTTTGTTTGATTTAGCCAGCCGTGTGGCAGTAGTCTGAGGGACCAAACAAGCAAGTGAGTGAGTGAATAAATAAATATATGTGTGTGAAAGTCAGGGACAAAGAGTGAGCAGGTGAGTGAATACTAAGTGAGTGAGTACAACTGCAGTCACTAGATGGAAGTTACAAGTTTGTGAATGTGTGTGTGTGTGTGTGTGTGTGTGTGTGTGTGTGGCAATGAGTGATTAAGCGTATAAGTCAAAGGGAATTAAGTGAATACAGTGTGTGTGTGTGTGTGTGTGTGTGTGTGTGTGTGAGTGAGAGAGAGTGAGAGAGAGTGAGGGAGGCACCAGCAGGCCCAGTGACTTTCCCAGTGACTCATTAGGTGGGTAATTAAGGCACAAAGCTTCGGCCCCGAGGCTCCACCAAGCTGCACTCTGAGCTGCGACTGCTAATGACGCCGTCATGGACCTCAGAGAAAAAGAGAGAGAGAGAGAAAGAGAGAGATGGACAGAGAGACATAGATTGGTCCACACAGTAGAGGCCCTGATTGCTCCTCACACAGAGAGGTGAAAAGACAGAGGGGTCAATACTGTTCACACTCTTCAGCGATGTAATAGACAGTAAACCCGCCTAAACTCGGATTTTATGAAGAATTCACTAACTTATGCAACCTAAACAATGAAATGTAACAAATCTTGTATTTTATTTAGAGGTGCTAGTTGTTGCATTTTTATACTATAGTGGGAATAATTATCACAAATAACTTGTGTTGCGGGCGGCACGGTGGTGCGGTGGTTAGCACTGTCGCCTCCCAGCAAGACGGTCGTGGGTTTGAACCCCGGTTGCCCTGGCCTTTCTGTGTGGAGTTCGCATGTTCTCCCCGTGTCTGCGTGGGTTCTCTCCGGGTACTCTGGCTTCCTCCCACTATCCAAAGACATGCAGTCTAGGTTAATTGGTTCCCCTAAATTGTCCTTAGGATATTTGAGTATTTTAGCTCAGTAATTCATTCTACTTGTTTTGGTTGTATCCACATTACAAATTATCATTATATTATATTAAGTGTTTCCTGTAGCATAAGTTGGTACACATTGAATCGGCTGGTCGTCATCACTTTGGTTAAGACTGAGAAGTCTCAGGTCAGTGAATTCCCATGAAATTAGATCTGGCTCTCTTAACTTTTTCCTCTAGCGCCAACATCAAGTCAAATTTCCACTTTGTCCAATATTGTGGTTATTGTTAGTATGTAAACATGCTGACACTGTTTTTAACTCAAAGCACCGCTGTGTCTAAATCATGCCTCACAGTCTGTGGACAGTCAAATATACAGAAAAGTTTGTTTATACTAGCCAATGTTTGACCAATAGGGATTATAGCTCACTCACTCAGTTTCTTTTTTATTTTCATTTCACCATCATACCACTGATTCCTTGCCCTGGCTTGCTCCACTGTCTTGACACTGAGGAGAAGTGATGACAGAAAAATACAGAAAATAGACACTCACATGTAGAGGCAGAGAAAGAGGTTAAGAGCAAAAAAGACCCTTCAGAGAATTTTACTCTTCTCTAGTGTAGGGAATAGATGGAGGGGGGGCGGGGTGCAGAAAGCAGTAGTGGTAAAAGCGAGACAGAGGGAGAGAAGGAGAGTTGAAGAGATTGGGGAATGATTCCCCACAGAAAGCAGAGGAAGAAAAATAGGCTAAATGTGCAGAGAAGCCAAGCAGAGAAACTTCCCCCTCCTGTGGCAAAGGGGTGAGAGGAATCAGAGCTGGGGGAGAGGAGAAATAAAATAAAGGAGGTGGTGGTGGGGAGGACAGAGGAGTTACTGGCATTTCCATTTTGAGCCTGTAAGAAGGCTAATGACTTAAGGCGGGCTGCTGGGACCTAGCAAGAATACTGCAGGTGGTCCTCACAGGAGTGGAGAGCTCCTGAGGAGTCTAAGGCCATTTTAATTGGACACTGAATAACGATATGACTACTTCACAGAGAGAATAGTGAGGTGGTGCTTTCAGTTCCAAAAGGCCAATTACAGTATACTCATGCTGTATTGCTTTTATGTAGACTTTATGAAGGTGCACAGGTTTGTATTCTGATGGGTTTTATTACTAATTCCTCTCAGGGAATATACATGCATATATGTGCCACTGCAGAGTGATTGCTTTGGGTCATGAAACAATGTATAGTAATGAGAAGTAGATTAAGATTATAAATAGCCCTCGCCAAATCGTGTTTTTTGACTAGTGTTGGGCTAATGTAATGAGAAGGAGATTAAAATTATAAACAGCTTTGGTGTGATGTCTTCATGAGTGAGTCCCAGTGTTGTGTATCTTTCACTCTACTGGCATGAGCATTAGGACCTACATGTAAGTGCACAAGCACAGCTGACAATACACATTGTTTTTGACAGCACAGAGAGTAATGCAATTGTATGGTACATGCTGCAGTGAAGAGAAGTATTAAAGATGTACTAATTAAAACTTTTATACAGTGACAGTGACGGAGAATTATCACCTGACTCTGCAGTTCCTGTCAGTTCTACAGTTTTTAGTGTCTCTCAGCTCATTGTTTTGGTTCACTCTCACCGCTCTCCCTGCAGTAGCAGATAACTGTTTTCAGTCAAAAAAGCCCTGATAAACCCACTGTATGCTACCAGCTGAGAGTTAGCATAGAGAGTTAGAAAGTTAGCAGCTAGCTGGTGAACATAGTGCAGCATTGAGCAAACAGACATATTTCCCTTTACCTGGAGACCAAAATGGCTGCATTGCTAAAAGAAGAGTGAGTATAGGACTTCAATCAAACATACTCCATATATTATTGTTATGTGAATCAATATGACAATGTTGTATTAATAACTCGCTCTCAAGTGGCCAAAAGAAATACCAATACTGCAATGGATATGGGCAATGGAAGCAATCACCTTTTCAACTCATTATTTAATTTGAGTTATCTTTCTGGCCACCTGGCAAATGGAAGTCCATTATTAACTCTCTTTTAGCTGTGTTTTGGTAACTCCTGAAAAGAATTTCTGACTCTTTAGCAGCTAAATGTTCCACTATGTTCACCAGCTAGTTGCTAACTGAGTTTCTCTACTATTTGGTGCTGAGTGTACAGTGTCTTTATAAGAGCTTTTTGGTGAAAACAGCTGCCTGCTGCACTCAAAAAGTACATGCTGAGAGCAGAGAAACTGAACCAAAACATTAAGTTGTGGGCCAAAAATGTGCTGAGGGGAACTACAGAGTTGGGAAATAATTCTCTGTGGGTTTATCACTAAGAGCAAACCCCTTTCACATCTAAGTAGGTCTGTGAGCCATTGTTATTATAGTAATATTGATTATAGCTGATTCAAGTAAAGCAAAATACTGATGTGTTTCAAAATTATACTTGACTAAATGTAATTTTAATTCCTGTGTTGTCAGGTACTGAAAGTCATGTTGGGTCGTACCAGAATTCCCCCTGTCCTCAGTGGCACAGCAGCAGTTCCCTCAACTTCTTTTTATCTGAAAGAAAAATAAAAACACTCTAAGAGGCTGTGCATCAATATGAACACGTCAGCTGCTAATTGAGCCATTACTATTAGCAGAAACAAACAATTCTCCAATCATGATGAGGCGAGGTAATATCACCGAGCGAGGAGATGTGGTGGATAGGATCAGCAGGATCAGAAATCAGTTGCAGCGGGTGGATAATATATGCTGGGCTATTTTCTCCCCCATGCAAATGCGGTCAAACCATTTCTCCCAGAGGCAGAGCATGGCGCGTGTGTGCAGAGCCTCTGCGCTCCAATCTTTCAGCTTATTAATTTCATATTTACTCATTTATTTTTAAATGTGTTGAGTGATGGAAATGCGGCAGGCTGCAGCTCAGAGGTGCTTACATGGCAGATGGGTTTAAAAGGGGAAGTGAGCCAGTGTCAGAGGCAGGATTTCAATTCAAAGTTGAGGGATCTCTTTTTTCTTTTATTATTCATGGAAAGTGAGAATTATCCGCTGAAAGTTGACCGAGCATACACGGCATCTTACTGTGCTGCTTATTCAATACAAAAGCTACACTTATCAGTTTGGTGCTCAAATGCCCTGCTCAAAGGCACACGGACAACATTGTTTCTGAGACAGAGAAAAATGTTTCCAATGTATGTCTTTTTCTAAGCCTTTTTAGAAGGATTCAAACTGGCACCTTTGAAGCAGCTGTTTTCGGTCTGAACTCCAGCTTAATACAACAAAGAAGTATTGGCGATGCATCACTCAAACCACCTTAAGACGAAGCTTTTCTTAGGTTCTTGTGGAGGCTAAAGAAGCATACCAGCCAGATGTTGAAAACATTTAAATGCACGTCAGAAAGTGGGGGTGGAGGTATCTGTGCACTAAATTTTATGTTGCATCAGGACATCGGCTCCAGCTGTGTATTAAATAATATTTGGATTTTATCCAGATATGAGACACATGAAATGAGGACAGCTGCTAATTCCAAGTGATGAGTCAGTTAAATATGTGTGGCCATGTGTGGAAGGTCAGCATCAGATAAATAAATTGAACCAGTGTTTATTATTTATTCTGCTCCTTAGATGAACTCTCTCACACATACATATTCAAACTGCATATTTATATCTTCACTCTAAACGCACTCAATCTTTCTTCTCTCTCTTTCTCTGAACTGACACACAACCACAATCTGCCTCTCACTACTAAACTCTTTCCCCACTGTTTTTAGTTGCCTTCTTAATTCCTCCTAGCATTATTTGTAATTTTTCAAATAAATGCCCATATTCCTCTTTGGCATCCTCTTCTTTTCTCTCTTTTTATTTTGGGTGGGCTGAGATATTAACTTTTCTCAACATCATTCTCATCTACATTAACATTTTTGCGAATTGGATTATCCAAAGCGACTTACATTTGAGGAACAACATATAAGCATCAACAAAGCATCAAATACAGCACGAGATCTACGACTGACAAAACATACTACTAAGGGCAGAAATACAGGCTAGTAAGAGCTAATTATTATAAATTGAACCAGTGTTTATTATTTATTCTGCTCCTTAGATGAACTCTCTCACACATACATATTCATCAATGGGGAAGACACATATTGATACATATATGACACATATATGTCATCAATGGGGTAAGAAGTAAGAGTTAACAAAAAAGTGCTATCAATACAAGAGAAATGTAAGGGGGTAGACGGAGAAGAGCACAGGAAGTGCATGTTAGAGGTTAGGACTTAGAAGTGTTATAAGAGAAAGTGTTCTTGGAAGAGATGAGTTTTCAAGCGCTTCTTGAAGTCAGAGAGGGACGCAACTGCTCTGATAACTTGTGGTAGCTCGTTCCACCATTGTGGAGTCACAGATGAGAACAGCCGGGACTGAGATTGCTTTGTGTGTAGGGATGGCAAAGCCAGGTGGCGTTCGCTGGAGTCGCTACTCCTGTCCGAGAAGGATAATCAAACAGTCCAATCTGAACATTGTTAAGAAAACAAACTTAACCACAAGATTCTGCCATCTATTAGCTGTTCTGGAGCTTTTGATCATATCTCACGATCTTCTAGGCAGAGTTCTCTCAGTTGTCATGGAATTGTAAAGGTTTTAATTTTTTCGAAACACTTCAAGGACTTCTCGTCCATGTTCACCCTTGACCTTGGTAACATCGCCATGTTCTGATGAATATCATGTGACGTGATCAAAAGCTTCAGAGAAGCTACTAAAATGACGTTGTGGTGGGATTTTTTTGAATGAACATTAAACCTCAATCTTTTAAATGGTGATTTAATAACGAATTCCACAAATAAACACAGTGTGGATTTATCTGAAGTGCAAATATCTGAAACTATATCAATAGAGTCAAATACAAACTAGTTGATCGCCTTTCTACATTTTTGGATGTTGTGTTATTCACCTTAAACACCTGGTGTTTGCCCACACCTGTAATGATGATCACTGTAAAACTGCAGGGCTTTGATATAAAAAAAACTCTTGATAGTCGTACGCACAAACAAAAAAGTTATTCTGACCCTCGCCTTGTCATACTACATGAACAATGAGCAGCTGAAGTGCGTCTTTCCATTAGCCTGAAGACACAACTATCACTCCCTCTCCGTACATTAATACATACATTCCCCCGACTTTTGTTTCTTCCTCCGTGTTTAATGGCAGTGTCTGTTTGATGACTCTGCGTTAACACAATTTTCCAAAAAACCAATTTGTTGGTTGTCAGCCAGAAACTGCTTTTTTTTCTCATTATTTGTCATGAAGCGATTTGTTCCTGTGAGTTTAGGGCTCTTTTCTGTTGATATGTGCGAGATTTTTCTTCCAGGGTAAACATAAAGACGGGATGAAGTAATTGGCTGCCAGTTTGCCATGAAAGGTTCACCAGATTGCCTGTCTGATCAACCACAGACTCCTTCAAAGCCCTAAATATTTGCAGTATTAAACATCAACATGGACTCACATACAGCACTTATACAGCAGCTAATTTGCTCTCATCTATGCAAACAAAGAGATACTCCTTGGATAACACGATTTGAGGGCATACTAACCATAGTAAACATCCTTACAACAGCATGAAATTTAGCACTGGGCAACACTTTTCTCTGGGGACAGCATGATAAATAAAATTTGGTCTGATAAATAAATGTAGAGCCTGTGTATTTAAAGGCCTCTGGATGAGATTATTAGCAGCTCACACAGCGATTAAAGCCAACTTTAGAAGTCGCCAGCGGCTGTGTTCCCACTGCCTAATTGAAACCATTCCTTATTTACTCATCTCAACTAAGGGGATCAGAGAGCAAGCAAAGACGGTTTCATTTCCTACTTAATATCTACCGCCTCGTGAATCATGCGCACATGCAATAGCATCCCTCTGGGGAAAGGACAGGGTGTTCATGTTGCACCAAAATGAAGAGGGAAGGGAAGAAAAAACAAAATCATAGATCACAGAAGGATTAATTCCATTTCCAAAGGCAGCCAGCGGTGGAGGGAGAAGGAAAAGGGAGGGAGTAGCAGAGGGGGGAAAGATGAATACGTTTAACCCATTTGCGATGGCGGCCTATTTCTTTGTGTTAATTCCTCCACGCCTTTTAATTTCTAAAGCTCCTGCATTGTGGCGCACTAGGACAGAGTGTGATTGAGAAATTTGGAGGAATATTTTTAGCAAAAGCGCTCACTTTCCCTGAGGGGACAGCATATGATTTTTTCTCCCCTTCATCCTCCTCTACTTCTTTCGTGGTTTCACAATGAACCTCTGGATTTGTGCCCGGGAGGAAAGGCTGGGATCTGAATCAGCTCTCTAGCTACATCACAGGAGCTGCCTCCTGATTGGCACTAGCAGGCTTGTTCCAGAAATCCCTTTTTCCTGTATTGCAGTCCTGATGATGTAGTGTAGCACGCTGAAAGCGTCACAGTGTTACAGCCTGAATGAAATGATGACAAGCTTTAGTTGAATTTGTCTGCCGGAGGAAGGAGTGGTTCTTCAATGTGAAAAGTGTGGGGAGTGACACATTCAATGCAAAAGAATTATTATAATCTAAAGAATTACAGTTGTAATATATTACAGATCAAATTAGAGATACAATCTGATGTTTCCTTTTTTTCAAAGCTTTTAAACAAAGACATTTGAAGGAACAGCCCAGTAAAAGTATCAACTGTTAAGTTGTTAACCTTTTTCACCCCTCTTTGTTCAAATTTGACTGCTGTCTCTGTTTATTTGTCTCAAGCAGCGTATGTACCGACACTCTGGCAATATACACATCAACGGTATATGTGCGGAGTGTATCTGTGCATTGTTTATGTGACAGCTCAGCCTCTGATATTAAAACTTGCCAACAATGCCTTTTTCAGACACCTCTCCTTTTTCTTCTTAGTGCTCTATATTCAAAGAATACGAGTCATAAAGCTTCAGATTAGTCCAAATGTTTCACTAAAATTGAAACTTTTTCAGGTCATCTGTGCTTCAGTTTGAGCCAACCAGGGCCAGTTTGCTTTACATGTCATAATGCCACCTCTGAAATGTCAGAGGTCCTGAGGTCCAGAGTCCTGAATCTGTAAGGGATGTCCAATATTGCCATGCTTCCCGCTCAATAATCAAGACAACAGATTCACATTTTATTTGTCACATCCACAATCATACCAGATTACATGCGCAATAAAATGCTTTGATGACTTCTTAGATAAATAATGTATAAAATATAAAGACACAATATGAAGGAGAAAATGCCATTGTGAATGTTAAGACATGCAGAATAATTAACATTAGATAGTAGAAAGCATGTATAATTATACATCGGCATCACTGTGTGTAGTAAATTAGTCACTAGACCAACAGATCCACGTGTTACTATCACACTAACACAAGAGCCTGTTAGCCAAATGTGGTAAATGACACAGATGTCATGCAGAACTGCTTTGCACACAATAACAAGACTTCAACATCAATCGAGCAACAACGCTCAGTATGTGTGAAAGTGCGTTGTTTCGTGTCAGGGGTTTAAATGTGGGATGGCTGACTGGCCTGAACAGATGCCTTTGTGTTGCGTTGTGGGAAAAACAACTGCACTGATTGTGTAAAGTTTTGCAGATTTCTGAGGCACATTCAGAAACTAATAACTAAAGATATTTTACACATAAGTTGCAATAGATCTAGAGTTTTGAGATTTTCAAATATTGATTAGACTGTATCAAAATACTTTGAAAGTATTGTTGGTGTCGCTGACTACCTGAGACAAAACACACAAATAACATGACTTGCATGGCTGCTCCACCCATACTCGCCCTCTCTCTGACCTCCTATTGAACTTCTGTACTTTGACTTTTCCCATGGATCTGAACATTTTGTTCTGTATAGTCTCATTGACTCTAATTAGCCAAAGTGGCATTTCCCATGTCTTGTGACAGCTCGCACAACCAGACCACCTCTCCCTCCTCTCTCCCTGGTCTCTGTTTTTGCATTCATGTCTTTGCCTTGGCACTCTCCCACGCACCCCAGCTGTTTTGGCCTACAGTAAATGTCGCCTCATACAGCGCACTGCTGGGATCCCAGCCGTCGTGCATGTGGGGCCAGGGCCATCTTGATCACAGCCTCTCTAACTTTCTCTCTCTTCCTCTCTGTTTTGACCTCACTGTCATTTCTTCATCTGTGTTTCCTACCCTCTCCTTCCCATTATCAAGCTCCCCTTTTTCTAATCTAATTGCTCCCATTCCTGAACCTGAGCCACTCTCCCTTCCCCCACTCATTACCATACATCCTGATTGGCTGATGTTGCCTGACAGAAGCTGTTGTGTGGCTTGTTGTAACACAGCTGGTTGCTCCCTGAACCAGGCTGTCACCAGTGGCTGTCTGCTGCAGGTTTTCGTCCCTGAGGGAGGTGGGGGGAAAGGGGGGGTAATGCTGAGGAAGAGCTTTGCACAGCAACTCCGTCCCTAACTTACTTTTTTAAAAACAGCTGGCCACTCACTGATTGCAGCTCATTAATGTCAGGCTCCTGTCCACTCTACTTGGACAGTTAGGTTGAGCTGAGAGGGAATCAAAGTAAGTGTCAGAATATAGATAGCTGCTGTGATACAGAGCCTAAGCAATCAGCTCTGATTGGATTTTGATCCACTCTTATTAACTCCCAGATTGAGGGGATGGAGTGAAAAGTGTGATGCTAATTACCAAAACAAACTGGGAATGACTCTAAAATCAGTGTTGGTATCTGAATTGCAAATCTTCATGTGTGGTGTTTTGGGGGGGGAAAGCAATTTTCCTTCTTGTCTACCAGTTTGGTGTCATTAAACAATGTATGAAGTTAGGCAGGTTTAAAGCAGCAGAACCTTTCTACGATAATAAAGACCTCACGCATAAGTGAAATGAAAAATGCTAACTGCTGTGAAAAAGGACTGTCATTTACATCATTTGCATTGTATGACAGAAATAGTTCAGATACAAAGAACTGCAGTGAAAAATTTTTCTCATGTGGTTTCTTTTCATCAGTTTACTTCAGCGTTACCTGAAACTGAATTCATTGGAAATTCTTTATCCACTGAGCTGCATTAATACTGGAACTATTAAATCTGCTAAATCTTTTTATGTATACTATATATATCACATTTCAGGTACAAAAAGGAAGAAAACACAAATTCAGACACTGGAAAAACAGAATTAAAGGGTCTTCAATAGAGGATATGGTAAAGATAACAGACACAGTCAGCAACAAGAAGGAAGGAGAGTGTCTGGGATACTGTGTGTTGGGACCATATCAGGGAACAAGGGACAGGTGTGGGACAGCAAGACGATGGTTGTCAGGTTTGCAGAGAGGAGCAGGCTCAGGTGGCGTCTGAGGGCATCTGGTGGGCAGGTGGGGAATCATAAGGTCCGGAAAGGTCATTGAAAAGTCAGGTGTTACCAAGATTTTGTGAGGCTAAAGGGTAAGCAAACAGGTCAAATGGCATTATAAAGTGAATATCTATTTAAATACTCACTATTGACAGTTGAACGTGATTCACACTGCAGGAAATATAATTAAGAACAAATAACGAGTATGAACAAAAAAACAATTTGTCTTTTTCCTGAGAAAACAGAAGTGACTGCTTCAGAGACTCAGCAGTGACCGCCACCATGGCTGACAGACAAGGAATAGAGAAAACTCAAATTTCATAAACAGAAATCCAAAGCAACAGTCCTGCTTCCTCTATTTGATAACCAAGGAACTGTTATTATCCAGAAAGTCCAATGCAAAACAGCACAGTCATTAGCAAGTGGCAGCTGGCAAGATGTGTCCAAATAACAGAATTCAAAGATCACACATTCAAGATGTGTGAATTCAAGATTCCACATGACACGTATCACACGTTCTTTCCCTGTCTCTCAGGTGGGACGTCCACGCTGCGTCTCTCGTCGGTGCGGGAGCTGCCAGGCCAGCTGCAGGAGCTTTACCAGCAGGGCTTTGTTCTGGCAGCCGTTCACCCGTTCATCCACCCCTGTGGTCCAGAGTCAAACAGCCCACAGCACCAGCTCTACCGGGCCATTCTGGTCCGACTCAGTGACGGGTAAGAGCCACATGAGTGATTTTTGACTATTAAATGTGTGATCATCTGCCATGGGAATACAAAACAACCCAGCCTAAGCTATAGTTTCTTCAGAAAATTTAGTCGTTAAAGGCTTGCAGCAGTGACCTTTGTTTTCCAGTGAAATAATTTATGCAAAAGTATTATTAGTATTTTTATTGCATTGTCAGCTCAAGGAAGATTAAGGCCAAGCAAAGTATATTTGGGATACTGGCACTGGCAAATTTACTGAAAAACACTCAGTTTAAATCAATTTACACCCTTGTTTGTAGGTCGGATGCACCCAAATGTTTATATGTTTCCTGCTGCATGAGTTCACTGACCTAAACAGTTTTAAAGATTTAACAACTATCAGGAAAGTGAAAAATCGTAAATTACAACTTTTCCAGGACCAAAAGTTAACACAAAGGTGTATTTTTTACAGGAATAAGCCTCTCTGTCACCAGTGAGGTGGTAAGTAGGGAGGATTAAAGGGAGAGGGCCCTTATTAAAAGAAATGTATCTTACTAAACAAAGGCGGGGGCGGGCTCTGAGAAAATCGCCTTTCAGACCTCTTAGCTACACCCCTGAGAATAAGACAAAATAATGTAGCCATTATAGTCACTTAAGAAAATATGTTAAGATTACTAATGTACCTTAATTGGTGTCATTATGTAGAAAACACTTGATGGGAATCAGATATTGCTTTTTCTTCATGTTTTGAATGGTACAAAAATGGTATGCTGGCTAGTTGGGGAGTGATATTAGTAACATTATATAATGAAATGATGATAAGATGAAGTGTTTAAAAAAAAAAAAGTTTTTGTTTTATGAGAGATCTCCACAATGGTTACCACCTAAAAACACAATGGCGGTTCGTGTCAAATTTCATATCAGTCGTACAACCTTTCAGCATCTCAACATCTGTTTGTGGCTCAGCAAGCTGTCATGTGGGCAGCTGTATTTGGATGTGAGTCAGCAGTAATCTCAATGCTCTATCTCCAGCCCTTTCAATGATCTGGCCAAAACCGCCTGTATGGCCAGAAGTCACCCTGGCCCCCTACATCTGCCCTCCAGCCCTGTGCCTGAGCCTATCTGTCCTGGGAACTGTGGGGGTGGGCGCACATTTCAGTTAAGGCAGGACGCCAGGGAGTGGCTCCAAGGGTGGTTGAAGGGCATTTTGGGGGAGTGATGGACCGTGTAGGGTGGAGGTTGCTTTCTGTCTGTTTAGAATCCATCTAAAAAATCACTTTCTCTGGACTTAAGCAGAAAAAAGTATTGTAGCGTTTGGGGAAATTTATCGTTGGTTTTAAATGAACCTGATGGCCCCAGGGGTCATGAAACATGATGAGCTTATTCAGGACCATGTATAAGTTCAAGTAAAAACATATCAATCAAAAAGATTGAAGCTATGGGGAGAATATTTTTTCTCTGGCAGCAGTGACATGCAGACAGGCAAAGTCCAGCAGCTGAAGCCCCAGTGGCCGGTCTGTCTGGCTCTGAAGTCCAGAGAACAGGCCTGTTTACCAAAACACTGTTCCCTGGCTGCAGGGCATGGATGTGTGTGAGGGTGTGTGTCAGCTGTACGTGAGTGTGAGAGAGAGACATGCCTGTTTCTGAAGAGGTTGGAGATCCAGCACTTGAACCTTTTGTGAGCATACTAAAGCTTCCTGTGTTTACATTTCTCTTTGTGCATATAGTATGTAGCTTAATGTGAATGAGAGTGTGTGACATTGTACAGGATAAATTTCCTGAGTAGAATCAGAAAACACATTTCTGAACGCAGACAACCCATTCTGTAATTTCTTCACTGCTGAGGGTAAACACAACACTACTGCTACTAATCTACATTGATATCTCAGTCCTTTAGCCAAAGCTCTCCCCCACAGCGACAGTACAATAACTGCAAAAAAACAATACCCGATATTACATGCAACCAAGAGTGAGGAGTGTAATAATCAGAGCTGCTGTGCCCTGACAGTTCTGCTGCAACCACAGACTGATCATCTAACAAAAATAATTCCGAAGACATAAAAAAACACTAGAGAAAGACTCACTGTGGAAGGATTTTGTTGTTGTTGTTTTTGTCAGAAAAAATAATGGTAATGATAATGTTTGATCAGGGATATAATTCAGAAGGGAAAAGGAAGATGACCGGAGGGAATTTGGTGAAAAAGATGAATTTAAGATAAGATAAGATAAAATACCTCAGAGCTAAGTTATAACAGAAAATGTAAGGATTCAATGTAGAAAAAGAAAACAGAAGCAAAGGAAGCAATAAACAAAAACATAACAAAAGATAAGAGCAGTAAATACAGTATAACGCAGTTAAAAAGTAATAAATTAAAAGGGAAGCGATTAATTAAGTTTGTGCTAATGTATGCAGATGATAATTTAAATTCTTAGGTGCAGTGTGCAGAAATTGTGCCCTGAGGAAAAACTGTTCTCAAGTCAACACCAAGCTCCCTCGTCCCTGCTGGTGTTTGTTGTTTTCATCCCTTCAGAAGAAACCAGCCACTGCATTTTCTTATCATACAATATGAGAAACAAACTCCACAGCATGAGATAATTTATCACTGCAAACATGACAACTTAATTTGGGTGTGTCAAACTTTCTGTTTTATCATTTTTCATTACAATTTTGCCAGAGTTGTTTTGAGCAAGGTGTTGTGATATGCCTTGCTTAGTGTCAATCACCTGACAGCAGCGGGAAGAAACAGTAGTCTGACAGAAAAAGGAAAAATCTTTTGAAAACCTGTTGCTGTACAGTCTTACTCCTTACATCCAGGTCTTCTCATCTGAGGCTTCTTGGTTCATCAGGATTGGATGAAGTTTTTAAGGGGAGACACTACAGGTGAATAGGGTAAAAACTTAGTATCACCATGATACTTCCCCTGTTGATTACTTAAATTAAGACACTTGTTTTTTGCATTACAAGTTCTATCTCACACAGGCTCCACCCTCTACTGGACTCTATGGGTACTACCTCCTCCAATCACACGCACGCACTTGCCCACTGAAATTTTATCGTGCACATAGCCAACCAATAGGACGTTGCTACCGATACGTGCATGACGTATAAATAGCAGTGTCCCTACTGCCTCAGCATCCTTTTTTCTTCAGCAAACGGCAAACTGCTCACTGAATTCACCACCTCCACGGATGGAGTCGCCACTTCTAGAAAATGATCTTTGTTTTGTGAGGTGACCCATGTCCTGCCCGGACGAGTCCAGGCCCCCCGCGGCCCACGTCGCCCTCCCGGTCAGAACCGAGTGAGAGGCTGGGTGAGGCCCGGGCGTCGACTTTCACGAGCCTGACCGCCGAGTCCGCGTGGCCATAATGGTCCACTTCCATGACGTGACAGCCGAGAAACGAGCTGTTCTTACCGTGGAAACTGGGCAATGCAGCAGTCTACTGTAGCTCTGCATTCCCAGCGTGCCCACGAGGACTTGCATGGGCGCGTTGCTAGCTCACCGGCGGTGAAAGCCTGTTACATAAACAGACACGCTGCCCTGCCGGAATCTCTTTCGCCGAGCAGTCACAGCGCAGCTAGGCTAGTCCGCTATAGCCGGAGAGAGACAGCCAAAGTCAGGTCTCTCGGTATAGCAGGACGAAAGAGATCGCTCGCTGCTTCGGTTGCTTTCGTTTCCTCCACGAGCGGCTTGTAGCGCCTGTTGCAGCAGGCGAGGCTTTCTACCTGCCACTGCTTCACAGGGAAGCTGTAAGCTTGAGGCTGACGTCAACACCGGGTGACGTGTCAACCACAGTCACACCGGCTGTGGTGCGTTCAAGGCCCGGTCGGCCTTTTCCAACTCCGGCCCTGGTGCGTTCTAAGACACCACTGCCGGTTCAACCTTTCGAAAACGGCCCATGATGCGTTCAAGGACACCACAGCCTTTTTCGATTGCAGCCCTTGGACAAAGTCTAAGCCTTATTATTTATTTAAAAACAAAAATAGAAAAAGGGGTGACAGAGGGACAGAGGCTGATACACACCACCAGACCTCCTCTCTCAGTTATGTGTCCAGCATGCATTTATTTGTGTTTCATATGCTGCTGTGTACACACTGAAAATGCTGTGAATGTTCAACTGATTAAATGCAGTGCATTGCTAAAGAGCATTCTCCTCCCCACCGAACCCCCTCCATCTTCCGCTCGGTGCGTAACGCGCTTCAGTCTCCACAAAACTGCACGTTCACCAATGCTAAGCTAATGGTCCGACCTACGGCCCACACTACTCTCCTTGCTAAGCTCGAGAGAGACAGTGGGAGGGCCCAGGTCTTTGCTGCGCTATTCAAACCACTGAGACAGAAGCCCATGTCCCACGTCTCTCTACTGGTGGCATCCGAGCGAGACGGTAGTAGGACCTGGGCTTCCTCCTCGCTAGCCGGCTGTCCGGCCCGCGCAACCACATCGCAGCTGTGGTGCGTTCAAAGACACCAGGGAGCAACCCTGCGTGGACACTATAGCCCGTTCGACGTCACCCCCCCCCCCCCCCCCCCTTTGGGCTAAACTTCAAGTTTGGCGGTGGAGAGTGCCGAAGATGCGTTGTTCACATTTTCATGCAGAATGGCTTTTCAGTTCTGCTGCATACCACCAGTTTTCCTGGACATAATGGAAGCCAGTCTATCCTCTCAAGAGGAAGTAGACTTCCTGGCTGCCGAGATCCAGCAACTTCTGCTGAAGCAGGCAGACATGCACAGAGGTCTTGCACCATGTACTTTTGGCCCCCAAAAAGACGAGAGGCTTCTGAGCCATTCTGGATCTCGGCCACCTGAACCAGCATAGTGGACAAGAGGGCGTTTCCACATGCTGACGATAAAGAAAGTGCTGGAGTCAGTGCAGCCCGGGAACTGGTTCACCACCATCGACCTGAAAGACGCCTATTTCATGTCGAGGTGACACAGTAACAGGGAATTTCTAGGCTTCTCCTCTCAGGGGGTAGCCTACAAATACATCCCTGTCAACTACTCGCTAGCCCCCCACACGAGGGTGTGGGGGGCTAGCGAGTAGCGCGAGAAGGGCATGAGGGTTGCGCGAGAAGGGCATGAGGGTTGCGCGAGAAGGGCATGAGGGTTGCACGAGAAGGGCATGAGGGTTCCTTTCTATTCACAACCTCATGGTCATGGAGAGATTGAAGCCTTGAGTGATCTCCACACAGCCCAGTTGATTGTGCACCGCAACAGCCTGGGGTTGCGATCAACTGGGAAGAGAGCTCCCCCCAGCCAATGCAGCGAGCGGAGTATCTGGGGATTGTGCTCAACTACAACACTCCAAGAGTGTATCTGTGCGCGTCGCTTGGTGGTCCACAGGCTGCAGCAGTGACGCTGCTGTTGGGCCTCAGGGCAGTAGTCTATCAGGTGGTTCCTCTGGGCTTGCTGCACATGCGACGGCTACAATGTTGGTTTGCCAGCCTGCATCTGGACCTCAAGAGGCAAAGGTGATGCATGGTGACCCCCCCACCTTCAACTCTAGTGCAGGAGGACCTGCGATTCTGGGGGGTTTCTCACTGTTTGGCAGCATGGGTGCTGCTCGGCAGGGTGTCTTCATCCGTGTCAGTCTTTATAGATGAGTCTCTCACTGGATGGGGAGGGACCTGCCAGGGGAGTGCAGTGAGTGTTGTGGCTCCCTGAGGAGAGCCGAGGACACAATACACATTGCCAGAAGGGCTGCTGTTTGCATTCCCCCCCACCCCATCTCATCCCTCCAGTTAGGTGAGGCAGGAACGATCGTTCGTCATTCTGGTAGAAGTGAAACAGCCTACAGTGACAGAGCCCTGGCCTGTATCTATGGTCTGGGGGGCTCTGTCACACGGGTGAGGCTTCATATGCACAATGCTGGTGTTGGACCAGCCTCTCCAGGTTTTTCTCCTAAAATTGTGGAGAGGCAGACTCAGGCTGGTCTAGCCGCTGAGGTCGCACAGACCATCCAAGCAGCGGGCAGTCTCCACCACGTCTTGCAGTAAAGCTAAGTGGTTGGGCTTTCAGCGTTGATGCATTGCAGCGTTGATGGATCTGCCTACCTGTTCGGTGGGATCCGTTTTCTCTTTCCTGCATGGTCTGATGGAGAAGGGGCTGTCGTTCTACAGCTATCTCTCCTGTCACAGGGGGTTTGGTGACAGAACAGTCTTTACCCACTCCCTCGTGATGCGCTTTCTGCAGGGTGTGAGAAGACAGCAACCGGTGTTGTGTCTCTTGGCGCCTCAGTAGGACTTGTTGCTTGTGTTGGTGGCTCTAATATCTGCACCTTATGAGACCCTGGAGCAGTCCTCATTGAAAATGCTATCTCTTGAACAGCCCTGTGCCTTGCTTTCACCTCTGCTAAGAAGGTGAGTGAGCTGTGTGCCTGTCGGCTCACCCCAGCTGCATGCTGGTTCTTGCAGCCAGATTGAGATAACACACCTCCTTTGTTCTTAAAAACATAAGGAGCATGTTCAGGTCCAGGACAATAAATCTGGATGCTTTCGACCCCCCTGCCCCACTTAGGGTGCAGGGAGGTGAGAGTGCATCTGTTGTGTCCATGTGTGCTAGGCTAACGTCCTATGTAGAGCACACGGCCCCCATTCGATGCACTGGTCAGCTGTTCGTCTGTTTCAGTGATGTCAGTCAGTATAACCCTGTCCAAGAAGAGCCTGGCCAGCTGGCTTTGTGAGTGAATCTCCCAAGCCTGGACACGGGCGGGAACAGATCCACCCTTAGCAGTCCACTCGGAAGTGTGGAAGTGTCTACGACCCTTTTTCAGCAGGGTGTGTGTCGAAGAGATCTGCACAATGGCATCTTGGCCCTTACTATGCCCGTTTGTGCGTTTCTGTCTCTTGGATATGTCGGGCTCCTTCTCGGGATCCTTCTTGCAAGTGCAACCTAGGATCTGAAAAGTGAGGATCTGGTGACTACTGGGTGTAGAGGGGGAACATACACTGGTAGTGCCTGACGTTCCGGTGAGAAGTCAGGGCAGTCCAGGTGTTAATGGTCAGACCAAACCCCTATTGGTCTCAGGGGTGTCCCACCATTCTGTCACTAGGTGATGTGGTGGTCGGGGCTTTGGCCGTCGTAACCTTCGTTTTCTGAAATGTTATACTGAAATATTCAAATGAGGCATTATGTAATGCTAACTTTTGTTGAATTTCAGAGAAATCTACAGATGTGAATAGACAAACTGTAGAAGGAGATGTGATCCTATGGGGGTATTTATGTTTCAGTATTATTTGTGTGAACAGATGAGCGATCTGTGTGTAAATGTGTAATCTGTAAATATAAAAAACTTTGCACAAACACAAAATAATTTTGAAACATAAATACCCCTATAGGATCCAAAGTCAAACACCCACACCCAACTATCCACCCCGACGACCTCGTTAAGATGTTTGGCATTCTAGTAATGATGCCTTTTCTTCTCACAGAGAACATTCATTACTTACACAGCCACATTTGAGCTCATTTGAACAAGCAATAAATGTTGTAATTTTTCATTAAAGTCATACATACGTTTTTAGCTCATTTCTGAAAGTTCGGCAAAATAAAATGCGAGTCAGTTCATTTCCATCCCCTGCCTTCATACAAATATACTTCAAGACAATGTGACAGAATTGCATAATTAATTAGGCATCAGTAACTCTGATACATCAAGCATTTCATTGCTGCCCCCCACCTAAGATGTCTTTGTTAATTTGTTTTCTTTTTATCCATGTGGACTTTTTTGTGTTTTTATCAGCTGCTATAATGACAGAGATTTAGGTGACATGCAGACTTGAACCTGGATGTTGCAGAAATGGACACCCTCACTCTTTTTATTTTTCTGATAGTATGACATCAAAATTTTGTCTATAGTAGAAGAAGAAATAGCAACGTCAAGGTTATTTCTCTTTTTCAGTCAGCCAACTTTTCCAACTTAGTCAAAACTTATTAAACAATATTATAATATACCATAGGTTGATGTTATGACCGTCTTTATTTATCAGAAATCATTTTTTTCCCCATCAGTTTGGTAAAGCAGATGGCACTTAATGCTACAGAAGTGCTGAGCCCCAGCAGCCATTGAGAAGATGGCAGACTGAGGCTTGAATCAGAGCGGTAGCAAATTCAGAACTCTTCGCCATTACAACTGGGAGAAAAACACTTGCTGGATTAATCCAAAACTGACCCATAATCCAAAAGTAAACTGATTTAAACTGTTGAATGCACTACATTAAACAAAGTGTATAAAGCTTAAGCTTGGCATTAGTGACACACAAAACTAAATTTTAAGCCCAGTGATTAAATGTTTCTTACTGAAATACTAGAGAGTTGTAGTTGACTGCCAGGGACATACCATTATCTATGCAGAAAATTAACATAACTTTAACTTTTGCAACCCTTGATGCCAGAAATATCTCCTATTAGTTTACATCTATTATTTTTAAAAAGATGACTATAATGCACCTGGTGTGAGGTGAAAACAAGGCAGCCAGCCACTCATTTTAGAAGGTAATATAGTTGAAATGCATGTCACCTTATCTGCCCTCCCTTCCTGCAGATTGTGGCCATTAGTAATCACCTCCCATGCTGTTCTGTAGAACAACTCGGATTCACTTTCGGCATGCCCAGACATTCGTACAAACAGTTGAAACACTCCTCAGCTCTTTGCTGCTGCAAAATCGAACAACAGAAATATTGATTCTGCATGAAAAGGCTACAGCTGAATGGCCCGCATCTCTCTCTCTTTTTTAAAAGAGGTGCTTGCCTTGCTCTGGAGAAAAAGACACCATGAGGGGGGAGAGAGGAAGAAAAGAAAATCACAGCTGGAGTGTGAAGAAGTAGAGAGAGTAAGGCAGGAGGAGGCTGAACGGGATGAAAAAAGGAGAGAGAGGGAAAGATATATTGAGTGAAAAGGGCAGAGAAGACTACCATCCTTTGGTGGCACCAGCCGAAAGCAGGACCAGGCATTATCTCCAGCGTCTGTCACCGTGGAGACAGCCGCTCACATCAACATAAGCCCAAGGGAATCCAAATCTCTTCCAGGGGAAAATGAAGGAAGATAAATAAGAGAAACCAAAAAGCATAGCATAGCATCTCCTCTCCAGTTCCCTTTCACTGTCAGACCCAGAAATCAAAAGAAGAAGAAGAAGACAGGGATGGTGTTGGGGGTGTGTGTGTGTGTGTGGGGGGGGGGGGGGGGGGGGTAAAAATG
>NC_060152.1:7087080-7135844 GCF_021292245.1 Micropterus dolomieu
GGGGGGGGGGGGGGGGGGGGGGGGGGGGGGGGGGGGTTTACAATGAATGGGATTGAAAGCATGACAGTGAGCACTCATTCATCCGTCGCTCCAAAACGAATAGCTTTTTGTGACTGCACTGAAAACAAAGTGAAAGTCAAGGTAGATGAACTGACTGGAGTACAGCAGCTGCACAGTATTTAGCATGTGCATTATGTCCATGGACACAATCCCAGTGGAGTCTTTACAGTATTAGCCTCAGTGTGAAAGGATCAGCCAACAAGACACTTTACATGGAGGGGGTGACGCTGCAGGAATCCGTTCACAGTCAGGAACTACACAAAGGTTGTGGGCATACAGCGTCGTGTCATCTGTAAATGTTAAGACACTGTCACCTGACTGACATATATGGTTAAGTGGGTTATAACTTTAGAAACCATAGACAGCGATTTGTCATCAGCAGCGGCCACCCCCCGTTACAACCTGCTGCGGGAAGAAGCAGAAAAAAACCCTGCAATGCAGACAGAATGGATTGGACCGTTTGAAAATTTAAAATGTCAACTGTCAAATTTCCCAGTGTTCAATTTGATTGCGATGGAATAGGGTTACAGTTCAGCAGGCAATGTCTGATGGGATATATTCATCATTATTGGGTAATTGCAAGTAGCTCCCATGTGCTTAGGCACAGAAAGAGAGGGATTGAAAGAGAAAGATGGGTAGAGAGGGAGGAGAAGGGTGGAGAGCTTAAGAGAGAGATGGACAAAGAGGAAAATAAAGAGGTGCAAACTAAAAACCATTAGGGGGGATTCACTCTGGTGAAAATATTCACAAATGTGTGAAAATGTGACAGTAGGAGAGGTGTGCTATACTGTATTATCAAAGCCCCACACAGTGACAGAATGCTAAACATGGGTTCATGTTTGCTCCCTGATTGTGTCGTCATACCAACAGATAAACGGTGGGTGAAGGTGGTGGATGAGAGGTCACACACGGCTCTGTTCCTAATGCAGAAAGAACTAGAGCGAATTCACATTTTCACTCAGACTGACAACGATGTGAAAATGCTTTTAGTCAGCCTTGACATTTTTCTGTAGCTTGATGCAAAAGCTTTTATTGTATACATTAAGTGCAATTCAAGTCCTCTCAAGCAATTTCCTTGTACAGCAAAGTAATAATTCAAAACACTTAACTGAATGCTTAATTTGTTACTCTCTGGCAATGATTGCTTTAAACAATATATAACCTGATTTGACTTCAGCTTCAGCTACATCTTTCCTGTAAAATACAGTCCTGTGCACAAAAAGTGATACAGTTGTGATTTTAGCACCTTTCAAAGCTGTTAATTGTGACCAACATTGATCAGTCAGTCCATCACTCTGGTCCAAAATGAAATATCACAACAACCATGGAAAACAGTGAACATGCTAAAGATTATACCTGCTAAATATCTTATAAATAGCATATTAGCATTCTCATTGTGAGCACGTTAGAATGCTGAGGTTTTGAGCTAAATGCTCAAAGCATTTCACCATAGGACAACTCAGCACAACACTGGTGAAGCTGTGGCTCTATCTCTTCAGCAAGTTTTCCTACGCTACGCCTACACATGCGCACTGACAACCCAAGGTTAGGGTTACAATTTTGGATACATTCACACACTTTAAAAACATTTATTGGACGTTTTTTTTCTTCTTACATGTTTATTTACAGCATTAAACGTTGAAATGTTTATTGTTATAGGCTGTATGTTAACTTATTGGGAGAAAACTGGTAGATCTATGTAAAATCAGACGTTGAGCACCCCCATATTGCATAAATGGCATGATCCTTGTTTCGCTGCGAAGCCTTGACTGTGAGATTGACAGTCGCATCAGGCTCCGCCCATCAAAGCATCGAATCTTTGACTATTTGGGATCAGCCCTACTCCCTCACAGCTAAGCACAAGCTAGTTTTTCTTTCTTCACTTTCTTTGACTAAATATACAGTATAGAAAGAATTTCATTTCTACCTATAGAATTCATGGTTGCAGGCAACTTTCTACCTAAAAGGCTGAAACTTGGAGGTCCAGTGTGAGGTAGTGTGTGTGTGAATACATAAATGTGTGTACACAGCTATTACAAATTTGTGCTTGTTGTTCTGGGATTCTAACAGGTCAAAACTTGAAAATGTTTTGCTTCAAATCTCAAGTAAGTCGAGTCCTTATTTTTATGACTTAAGTCTGACTTGAGTCTCAAATATCATGTCTGCATGTTTGCAAAATCAAACTGAGCTTGAAGGTTTGCTCTGAGAACATTTCAAATTTAAACAAAGACTAAAGTGCCTGTAGACTTCTTTTCCTTCTTTTCCTTTTTTCTTTTTTCCTTTTTTTTTGTTTGACTTCTTCTGAAAAACAATATGTCAAAACAATCCTTTTTCATACCTCAGTGAACACAGTGTAATTGGAAACCGCACATTTACAAATGGTGTAGCCACTACACTGCTAAAACAAATCCCAAAGCAAGCCATTAATAGGTAATATGCAATTAGTTACCATGTGAACGTTCAGCTCCAGCGGGAGCGATTAGTCCAACACAAGATGTTCTGTGGCAAAAAGAAGCATGTGACCCATCTGTGGACAGACACAGAGGGGGTGGGAGTGGTAAGCAGGTGTATTCACCCAGGAGGGAGCTCCAGGTGGGCAGGCAGGCATTTGACACCTGTCTAACCACACGAGACCTCAGAGGCTGACAGCCAGAGCTGCACGCCACATGAAAAGTCACTGTTTCACAGAGAAGATGGACTGCAGGTGATGCAGCTGCTATTTTTAACCCGAGGCCTCCCTCCAGGACTGAGTGCACCGTTTGAATTGTTGTTCTTCTGACACGCCTTTTTCCCTCTCTGACACTCTGTCAGAGAGTCTCCATTCAGTTTTATTCCAAAATGAGTTGTTCACCATTTCAAAAGAAGGGACACCTTCTCTGTACAAAACATTTGATAGCACAAAATTATATGAATTCTAGTGCCAGTTCTTGATTTTAAAAAATCATGGACGTGCAGACTTCTCAGTACAGTATTGCCAAAACATGTTGTAAAGCAAGTTAGAATGTAAGAAAGGAAATGCAACACATTTGCACTTAACTACACTGTATACACTATGCTGCCTGTCTGTATCTCTGTTTCTCTCTGTTTTGTTTCTTGAAGATGTGCCTGGAGCACAACCAAGCTGGTTGATTGTGCTTTATGTCGCAACCAACAAGGGACCCATCCACCTTTTTTGACAGTGCCACCAGGCGTCTGCCATTGTGCCTTTGAATGTTATGACACAGCGAAAAATGAGAGCCTGCTCTCATCTCGTCGTAATGAATGTTTCACAGAGCGTGCAAAGTTTGTACTTAACAAGTCAGCCGGCCCAGTTTTTGCTCTGCAATGTGCTGTGACAGTGATATTCGCATAGCGACGGGTGTCAGTGACAGTAGAGTAGAAGTGTGGTGGTGACACTGTGTTTTTAATTTATTTTTTATTTTTAGATGGGTGTCATGAACGAGGGCCTTTGGTTATGCTGTGAAGTCCAACAGAAAAGCTGGGATTTAATGTGATAATGCAGTGATGTTCAAACTGTGTGAGTCTGATTTATGTGGGAAAAATACAAGAGTGGTTTCACTCTAGCAAGTCTGAGACGATTTAGGTTAGCAAAATGTATTCAGACAGTAAAATGACATGTAAAATATAGGCATATTTTTGACAGGGCACTTGTGTGGCCCATCAAGCAAACATGTAACGCAAACAGCAAAATATAAAGAGGCTAATCTTGCTCTCGGTTTCCACCGTAAATAAAGTAGAACAAGCTTGTGTATAAAACCTCTGGCAGCTTGAGCAAACTTTAAAGGGGCACTCCAACTTTAAATGTCTAAATGACAGGTAGTACTACACAGTCTGTCACAGGTAGTACTACACAGTCTGTAAAAACAGTTGTATAATGTCTACTGTAGCTCTGGAAGGAGCTTTGTCAAGTCTGAGAAAATTACTCAAGTTATCTCAACTTGGGCTTGGAGACTAAAACATTCTTAATTGAAAGTCTATGTGACAAATTGAAGTTTGAAAAATGGTTGTTTACCAGGCAACGAAAGAAGTCTCTCCTTCTGCTGCACAGATTTTCCTTTTTTATCTGTCTCTTGAACTGCAAGTACAATATTAAATAGTTGAGCGTCCTTTTAATTGCCATCTTTCATTTGAACAAAAACACTTCATGTAACTAGTTAGTAGTCAAAATGTAAAGCGGGGAGTTATGCTATACATTAATTAAACATTAAACT
The DNA here is from genome assembly GCF_021292245.1 of Micropterus dolomieu. Taxonomy (NCBI): domain Eukaryota; kingdom Metazoa; phylum Chordata; class Actinopteri; order Centrarchiformes; family Centrarchidae; genus Micropterus; species Micropterus dolomieu. The sequence goes on from NC_060152.1 coordinate 7,091,352, forward strand.
GGTCAATCTACACCCAAGGGGGGGGCAAGACAGAAAAATCACTGTGATAAGGCATCAGGAACACATACACGCACACACACAAGGAGGCAGGGACATGTGTGTGCATTCAGATGAAGTCTTGCGTGTACTGGGAAGCTGCAAGCACAGCCTTTAATACACACACCAGCATGCACGCATGCATCTTTTACCCTCTCACACATCAGGTGTCCGTGTAAAGCCAGAGCTCACGCAGAGCACACACTCGCAGCCTACACACACACACACACACACACATACACACACAACTACTGTATATGCACATAGACACACACTGCACACTGAGGAAAAGGGCGTGCAGGGCTTCTTCCCCTTGTCAACAGGAGAAGGAGCAGGGCGATGGAAGCTGGGGCATTAGTCTCCTCAGGGCTAGGTCTGGGATTTCCTCCAGAGTACTGAAAAGGAAAATACAACACCATATAAATAGATTCTCCCCGCTCAAAATACTGATATGGCCTCAGCAGGGAGGGCTGAAGGTGGTGGGGGGCAAGATGAGATTTGCATTGAATTTTCTGCTTTCTGTGCTCCCCATGTGTTTTCTTTCATCCATGTGGATCTTTGTCTCACCTAAGTGTTTTATTGTATTTTTCTCTCGCCTCCCACAGGGCAACAACAACATTAACTAAGCTTCTTGATGCAGTGTAATTTGTTGATGGGGCATTATTTTTGCATTATAGATTTGATGCCTGGGTCTGTGAATAGCACCCTCTTTGTGGATGTTTTACAGAATGACTGTAATTTTATAAATCTAGGTTGTTTGTGAATGTGTGTTTGCATGTGTGTGAATGCATGGGTACCCTTGTGTATCGTGAGCATTTGTCCAGCAGGCCGGCTGGCTGAAAGGCTGAAACTCATTGTCCTCTCTCCCCAACTGTGGTGCCTGCAGGGCGGAAAGGAGCCAGTCAGTCTGCCCACCGTACAAACTACAGCTGGAAGAGTGTCTATCTGCTGAGCAGGTGCCCACCCCAGAGCTCATCCAGGGCTACGTCAAGAAGGTAGGGCTGCATTGCAAATGCCAAGCTGAAGGTTTTGTCAGTTTGAGCCCAGCTGGAAGGAGGGGTGCAGGGAGGACGGAAGGAAGCAAGAGATAGGGAGGGATGAATGCATTTACATTGTAGGGACTTGTTTCCAAGATGCATATTCTAACATCAAATACTGAGTGAACATAGACATAGAAGAGAACATTATGAATTTTCCCAATACCAGAATATAAACTCAGTCTCTTACCAAAACTTAAATTTCTTTGTTCTGCATGTCACTCTGTCTGAAGGTTCAGAGAACACCTTGTTTGTATGTTTAAAATTGTATTTTCGTGAATCAGCCACATGGTTAAACTTGCTCGCAAGCACGCTGCTGTCAGGCTGAAGGCTTTTAACAGCAGCTTGTCAGAGGATGCTTGGAGCACAGTTGCCAATGAAGTACACCATGTTGGAGGAGTGACAATAAAAGGATTCTTTTTACGTAATTGCCACTTTAAAAAATAACAAAGAAAACATAAGGGTAATGGTGAAGTGTGCATTTCAGGAAATGTCAGGTATGAATAAGTGGTAAATTTACAACTTTGATTTTGTTGCCCCTCCTTTGAGCCATGTTGACAGGCTTCTACTGCTACTACAAGAAATGTGCTTGTGGTAGATTATTATTAACTTCAGCATCTGACATTCTGAACAGTTTCTGCTTGAGCCAAAGTAACATTGGAGTGTCAACGAAGTTGTATAAAAACAAAAATAAATTGTAGTTTTGTCATGCAGTAATTTATCATGAATTACATGGTGTCAAATTAAGGCAGGAGAGCATAAAGTGAGAAGCTGTATTCCTCATGGTTTTTTGATCAAAACCTACCCAAACTTGTATATAAAAAAAAAGACCTGATTGAAAGGTGGAGCACATTTTAACCAGTTTACACACCGTTGTAAAGTTTAATCCATAGCACAGTTTCATATTTTATAAATTGATTAAAGGTTTTGTCTTTAAAACCCTAATCTGTGAAGTAACTTGTCACTGTGTAGAGGAGTAAAAAGTGTAATATTTCTCTGTAGAAAATGTAGTGAAGGTATAATGTAGTATAAAATTTAATTGTAAAAGTACCTCAAAATTGTACTTGAGTAAATGTACTTAGTGACTTTCCACCACTGCCTCAAGGACAGACTTAAGGATAATTGGACCCAATCCAAAAGGTGGTGGACCTGACAAATAGAGAAAGACCACCAACACTGCAGGATGATGTGCCACCAATTAACGAGCAACAGCGGTCACAAAGAGCAGCAACACATGTCAGTTTGCCCGCATTTCACAGTTCACACTCTCCATCTCACCTCAAAATAACACATTTTCCTCCTGCTATAATTATAATACAGAGCTAGTAGCTCAGAGCCAGGCCGCCTCAGGTCCTCAGGTCAGGTCTTGGTTACTAGGAACTGAGCAGACCTGTAAGGGCTCTAATTCAGATCCTTGATTAAGGTGAAAGGAGCAATACAGCAGTTTAAAAAAGCTCCAATACAAGAAAAAATACAGACATATTTTAGCAGCACAATGTAGAGTAACATAAGTAAAATACTCATTACAAAGAATAACCCATTTTACAAGTTTAGTGTTTTGCATGTAAAATCTTTATTTTCAAAGTAACAAGCAGCTTTCATAAACATGTAGTGGAGTAAAACGTACAATGTTTCCCCTTGAAAGATTGTATAGAAAGTATAAAGTTACACATAATGAAAGTACTTCAAAAATTGTACACTAACAGGTACTGGAAGTAGCCAAAAAGATCACTACTTGAGCAAATGCATTTTTCACCTTTTGTTTTTATTTAGCAGTTTTTTTAAAACCATAATCCATAAATGTCTCTCTCCTCAAATCCATAATAGTTTTCTAAATCTGTCTTCAAGACATCACAAGATGAAAGGATTTATTTTTGGGTTCATACAGAGTTAAATATTTCTGATTTGGCTGCAATTCAATTGTTCAATTGTAGGGCTTTCCCCTATCTAAAAGTATGTATGTAATATGCTAAAAGCTGTGTTTTCTTAATGGTTTAGTGTTAATTAGCAAACCAAATAGCTTAACATTTCTGTGTTTTCCATAGAGGGGATGAAAACAGCTAAGAGAGCCAGAATGCTGAAATCACGTTCACCGATCTGATAATGAATTGGCTCTGTAGTGTATGTCACCGTTATGAATGCACTGCTGTAGAAAGGCTGTTTGAAATGGCACTTCAGATGATATATATTAACACACCCTCCTCTCTTGTGACCTGGTTTTGCTGCATCATCATGATTCAACCCCCCCTGCTTAATCTGTATATTACTGACTGTTGTGTCGGCCTTTGAAGCCTCACTCCTGAACTTTTCTGTACATTTTGCCCTTCGATTAGTCATGCAACCACAGTCCTGTAGGACCTCATTACTGTTGGTTATCATTTTAATCTTCTGAGCTGCTACAGGCCTGCTGGAGGAGGAAGCCATGCTAGAAATCTATTAAAAAGGAAGTGGACATGGATGAGTGGTAGAGAAGTGAGCGGAGAAGTACATTCCCTTCAGCCTCTCTCTCTTGGATTCTGTTTCTTTCAGTTTTTCCTCTCTTTTTGTCTCTTTTTTTCCTCTTATTTTCTTTCCTTTCTCTTCCTCACTATCTCAATTTCTGTCGTTATCCCTCTGCCTCTCTTTCTGTCATCTCTCCCCTCATGCTCTCTGCTCAATCCCTCTCTCTCCGGGGTTTTCATCTTGACCTTCAGACACCTCCTCCTGGTGCCACTTTAATAACTTACGGGGGAAATAGGAAATGTGGTCTCAAGTCAAAATTGAAATGGGTTTTTCACTGCAGGCTGTTGATATTCTGGTGGCAGAATAAGGGAAGCTGCTTCCAGAATATTTTTCATCAAGTTTGTCCTCGTCGTCACTGCGGTTAATGAAGAGAAATGATGCTATGCGTAGATTTCCTTTTCGACCTCGAAACCTCATTTTCTTGACCTGAGGTGATTCCTTCTGAGCCAGTGCAACTTGTCTGTTCATTTCAATTAAGAAGTTTAAAAGACTGCTAATTTTTGATCTTATCTTTATTTATTCTGTATTGAAAATGTGTTACAGTAGATCCCACAAGTGTATATAGGACATGACTCTTAAAGGGCTACAACCTGCAATTATTCTCATAATAAATTTGTCTCTTAGCGTCCAGTTTTCCACTTTTGTTTCCCTCTGGTTAGTAGCTTTATCTGTAGCATCTTGTTCCAGCTTTAAAATGAAGCAAAACTGTGTTTATACTGAGGGCACTCAAACCTAAGACCATACTGTTTTTTTACAGCTGCACGATCATTAAATCAAATGGATATATTCTAAATGTCTTCATGCATCAATAGCCACCCTAGCAGCATGGCTCCAGGAATGCAATGTTGGTCCGCCAGTCGGCCAGTCGTCCTCCACTTTGGTCTAGACTGAAATATCTCAACAACTGTTGAATGGATTGCCATGACATTTTGTACAGACAGTCATGTTCCTGAGAGGATAAATCCTAATGACTTGTGTGAATCCTTAATTTTCCCCTAGCATCACATTTTAGTTTTTTAGTGAAATGTCAGTTAGATGGATTGGCTTGATATTTGGTTCAGATATTTAGATTCCCTCCAGGATGAATTGAAATAACATTATGGTTAATAAACATGTCAAGTTCTTTGGTTTATGACCAAATACTTGCAAAGCTAATGACATTCCCGTCAACCTCAGCCGTACTGTCTATTTAGTGCTAATGACCTAATGTAATCTTGCTAACATGCTGAACCAAAATGGATAACGTGATAAACATTAACTGCTAAAATCATCATGATAGCATTGTCATTGTGAGCATGTTGCCGTACTGATGTTAGCATTTAGCTCAAGTACAGACTCAAGGACCCGCTGGCATGGCTGTAGCAACAAATCTTAGTTTATACACATACATTTCCCCAAAATTCAGCCTGACACATTTTGACTATGAACATTCATTTCATACTGATACAAACAGAGAAAAGCGGCAAATCCTCACATTTAATAAGCTGGAAGCAGCAAATATTTGGAATTTCTGCTCAATAAATTACTTAAATTGTGTCTTAGTCAGCTAATCAATTAATCAGATAGTGATTTCAGTGCTAGACTATTTTATTAATCCAGCAAGTTATTTACTTATTTGAATTCTCCTGAAAGATGAATCTGCACTCTATTTGTGGTTTATCTGTCATATTTGTTGCTGGACTGTTGGCAAGATGTCTCTGGAAAAAGAAATCTAATCTGAATGATTCTATTTTGTCAAACAACGGATTTAATAAAATAAAAATAATGATAATAATGGTACTAAAAATAAATTCAGCCATAACAGCCAACATTTCTGCTATCATCTGCACCAACATTAGACAGTCAAAGCCATTCATCTCTCTCTCTCTGACTGCCTGCATTACCATTAAATGAGATACAACAGTTGCTCCCTTTTATCTTAGCAATTCCATTTCAACATATTGGTAGGAATATGATGTGGAAGCACCCAGAGAGCGTTCACTGATATTAAACAATATGGCTGGAAACAATGTGACTGTTTTCCAATTTAATTTCATAGTGAATAACCTGCACATTAGATTTGATTTTTATTCTCTTCCCTCACTGTGGCTCGAGATAGACACTGGCACCGCCTTAGGTATGGGGGGTGGGTTGGGGTGCAGAATGGAGAATGGCATCATTAACATTCTCTGACAGTTAACGTTTCAATCTCGCTCCGCGGCAGAATCACAATATTGACAGAAAATGCCAGATGTCAATAAGACAAGAGCAAAAAAAGTGGAGCGTTGGGTTTGGGATGTGGCCCAGGCCTGACAAGGGTTGTGACTGCTCCAATCTAATCAACATCTGTGTGATTGGAGAAGCTGTTGGGTAGGAATGAAAAGAACGCAGAGTTAGAAAAAACAAAGATCCAACAGATGCAGAGGACTCCATGAAAAGTATTGTGGGAAAAACAATTCAATTTCAAATTAATTCTGAAAGTTTGGTTTCAGTTTGAGCCCTTTGGGAAATAACTTCTTGTATATGTTCTGCTTGGTAGGTTGTTCTTATTTTGCATCATGAATTTACATTTTTGGCATTTTGCTGATGCTCTAAACCCAAAACTAATGTGTGCTGCAGAAGCTTCACATCCAAAATCTTTAACAGTACATGCAATCAGATCTAGGGCTGCAACTAAAGATTACTTTTATCATTGATTAGTCTGAGGATCACTTTCTCGATTAATCATTTAATCCTTTAGTCTCTGAATTGTAGAACAAATTGTGAAAAAATACCCATTACAATGTCTCAGAGCAGCTCAAACCTAAATATTATGAATTCATAAGTATATAAATTCTTACATTTGAGAAGCTGGAAGCGGAGAATGTTTGGTATTTTTCCATCCATTTTCAAAATAGTTGCTTGTCTAATCATTTTAGCTCCAATCAAATCAAAATCAGTGAATGCAATGTGGCAGCAGTGGCCTGTATTTGTAGCATGTGTCTCGTCATTCTAACTTACGTTTTTTTGTTCATGCTCCCAACAGCAGATCCAAGATGCTGCTGACCAGGGGGTCATGTTTGTGGGATTTGTCCAGGAACCCTATGGGGCCCCATGCACCAGGATCAGAGAACCAGACACCCCCTCCCTTTCCCTGCACTCCAGCCCCAGCTCTGTACTCGGTTCCCTGGGCAGCTGCAGCCCCTCTAATCCCTCAAGCCCCAGAAACAACGCAGAACCTGGAGCTCAAGCTGGCGCAGTGGACAAAGAGGGGAATGAGGAAGCATCATGCGAGGCCGGGGAAGGAGCACCGGGTAGGGAGAACAATCAAAGTGAGAACACTGAGAACCATTCAGGGATCCGGGTGGAGGGCAGTGTGGATGAGGTCTCGCCAGCAGCATCTCCAATATCAGAGGGAGATCTGGAGCATGGTGAGGAGCTGACAGTGGAGGACTCTCCGTGTCACAATAACAACAAAGACAGTGGCAGAGACACAAAGGAGAGGCCGAGATACCGTCAGCGAAGGGGCGAAGGTGAGTGGTCTCTGTGGTTCCCATCATAAACTCAAACTAAAAGGAAAGGTGTTAAACAAATAACATGTATTTTAGGATTGTGAAAGTGCTGTAAAAAATCAGTGAACCTGGAGGGAAAGAGGGGGGACAGTCGCAACAGTCGGTGAAGATACTGTTTTTATTGGATGATTCCTGTTCTGGGTAATGGACAGACATGGAAACATTTCATCTGCTGCAGTTATACAGAATACAAATAAATGAATAAATAAAGGTAGAAAGTACTAAGAGACAGAAAGTAATCTACATGAATTAACCTACAGGTACAAGTGCAGATATATACATGTATATATGTAAATATTCAGAACCATTAGTAAAGATATAAAGTTTTTCTGAATAAATTCGGTACCATGACAACAAAGGTTTGTAAAAGCAAAGTTTCCTTCTTCAGAAACAAATGTTCGCATTTTGTTTGATTATTTTTTAATATTTCACTGGCTTTTGTTGGGTACCTGAAGTTTTTGTTTGTTTGTTTGTTTGTTTTTACATTTCACTCCAAAACAGCCAACAGCTGGTCCATTTTTTCCAAACTTAGAGAGAGGGAAAAAAAAGTGAGCACTACAGACAAAATACTGTAAACAGCCATTGTACCACGGTGGACGCAGAATTCTGGGAGGCCGATATCTCAGAATGAGGGTGTATAAAATAAATAAAATGTATTCACATGGCTACATGTCATTGGAGGGGAGTGAGTAAATATGTTATTTTATTATTTTGGTGAACAGACCCTTTGAAGGAAAATACACTAATTGGCCCAATGGGGGCCTTATAATTAAAGGTCAAATTTTCTAAACTTTACTAAGCTTTAAAACTTGACAAGAAGTCCAAATGACATGAGACCTGTCCCACAGCCATCCCTACAAATTACACAGAAAGGCCTAATGAGGGATGATAATTAAGATAATTAAAGGTCAAAACTTCAAACTGTGAAAGGCCACAACTGCTGCATCACAACAGGCTCAATACTGATGCAACTCAGGCTGACTTCTACATCATTAAGCACATTGGATGAATGTTATAGCATTAATTCCAAAATGATTAATGAAACTGCATGTTTTTCTTTTGTGCGGCATGTTAACATGCATACCTGTGAGCTCCCTCATCAAACAACACAGTGACACAGCTGGTCCCAGAGCAGCTAAAGCAGTTGGAGGTTGAGTCCTAAACTGTAGCTTCTTGTCTCAAATTTTCACGTAGATTTAAATGGACAGTTTCTAATCTTTATCCAATATCTGTCTACAAATCTGCAGAGGTGGGACCAAGTCATCGTTTTACAAGTCAGAGTCAAGTCTCAAGTCTTAGCACTCAAGTCCCAAGTCGAGTCCCAAGTCCAGACCGATGACTGGCAAATCCGAGTCAAGTCTCAAGTCAAGGACCAACAAGTCCAAGTCAAGTCCAAGTCTTAAACTTAGAGTTTCGAGTCCTAAACAAGTCATAATGCGCTCTTCACCAAATTTAAAAAACATTTCAAATGTATTGAATGAAGCTTTAGCCTGTACAGAAAGAAAGCAGAGGTGCTGTTTCACACAACAAATGTTCCATAATTTCATGAATTAAATTAAATGTTCATGTAGGGCTGCTAATTATTTTGGTCAATATTGAGATCACAATTATTTAACAGGATTACTCATTGCCTTAGGAAACATTAAACTATTGAACTTCTAAAATGTAATACTTTCTTTTTAAAAAAATTATATATGCATTACTCCAAAATCTAATATAGCCCATGAAATAAGAAACAATAATCCAACATTATTAACTTTAAGCAGCATCTACAGTGCAAGAGAACGACAGCAGCACAGTTTCCCCCAAGTTGACAGCTTTGGGTGACGGATGGGTCACTGAGGGGGCTGTGTGTGTGTGTGTGTGTGTGTGTGTGTGTGTGTGTGTGTGTGTGTGTACATGGAGGGGAGCAGAGCAGGAGACAGGTGAACTACTCGAGTTGACAAAGTTACGTTACAGAACGCTGAAATAAAACCGTGGTGTTTTGTCGGGAGATGCAGTGACAGAAACCAGTGGTGAGAAAACTATAAATCGCTGTGACGTTAGAAGACGCAGACACAGTGGATATTTTACAAGCACCGATCAGGTAAAGCAACACTGAACATACCTTTTAGACAGGGACGAGCGGCTCAGCTGTAAAGGAAAGAGGTGCGCTGGATTTATAGAACAAAACGAGTGTCAGTGATTGCTCCCTCTTGCTGGAGGAAGCCACATGCACCAGTCTAATTGAGCACCGCGCAAGTTTATATCATAATTTATATTTGGGCATGGGGAGTGTCAAGTCAGCTCAAGTCAAAAGGCTCAAGTCCAAGTGAAGTCACGAGTCATTGGTGTTAAAGTCAAAGTCGAGTCGCGAGTCTTCTTTGATTTTGTCAAGTCGAGTCTAAAGTCATAATTTTTGTGATTGGAGTCTGACTGAGTCCAAGTCATGTGACTCGAGCCCACACCTCTGCAAATCTGTGTTACTTGTGTTTTTGTTTTATCTGGAGTCATACCTTTTTGGCTGTCTAAAGAACAGCATGGTGCCACTGTAGATCCCTCTTGAAACACTTGGCAGCTGCGGAGGTGTCATTTCCTGCTATTGCCTATTGCCTCAATGTTACACAACAATGTGCTGCCTTGGGATATAATCCTCTCTATCCTTTACACAAAAGGAATTGCCATATAGCTGTGATGTATACAAATTCACACTCAGACTTAGCCGATGAAGCAGGGAGTCTGTGAAATTAACCACAATAGTTTTGTCGATTTTTTTTTGGAAACAGAAGATTTCATGGCTTGCTTCTGTCTTCCCAGAAAGTGAGGCGTAGCTACACATCTTTAAGTTATTCATGGTAGCCCCCTTTTCTGTGGGAATGGTGTTGAAATTAGCACAGACATTTATAGTTTTGGCTTTATCTGAGCATTTCAAATTGACAGATGGAGACACCCACCACTCTCACCCCCCTCCTACAGTCTCTCCTCCTCTCACAGAATCTATTTGTGATACGTGTCAGTGCATACTGTGCATACTGCACATTTGACACCCAGTGGGAGCGTTAACGCATGTTTGTATATATACTGTATATTTGTTTCTAACCACCTAATACGGGGTTTTGCGTAATGAATGTACTCTTTGGTGTGCACATCCTCTGTGCTTTGGTCTGTGTGGGTCTTTATGTATATGCGGTAAGTTAACACTCTTGGCATCACTGCAGACACCACGGCCCACTTGTCCATCTGGGCCTCCCTACAGTGCATTTTGCAGTGAGATAATCCCCCACTGCCTCGTCCTCTACCTCCCTCAGCTTTACAGCTCTCCCTCTACCCCCACCTTCATCCCCCTGAATCTCTGCGACAACGCCAGCAGCGCCGGTGTTGCAGCCAGCTGGGGTGGTAGGGGAGCCTGCCAAGCTCCCATGTCCCTCTCTACTAATGCCCAGTCTGCCGAAGAGGACCAAGAGTCTCGGCTACTGCTGGCTTGTCCTCACTAATCCTAAGATCTTGAGGTGAACACTGTGCAAGTGTTGGCAGTGGTCCTGGCGAACGTGTGTGGCTTACGGGCGAAAGACGATCTCCATTATTGAGACTAGAGCTCGGATAAAAACTGAGCCCATAAGTTTGGGGACTCAGATGCTTGGATGGTTGGAAGGAAAGGGATTCTGATGGAGGAGCAAATGGAAAGTATAGCATGCTAGTAACAGCTGTACAATTATGTCTGGATAAGACAATCCTGTTTCCTGAAAATTACTCACAGATACAATTTGCATGAGCAAAAATATTTTGTGGGAAATTAAATGCCACCTGGATTATTTTTTAATAACATTTATACTATACAATATTTATCTCTTTTATGTCTTTTTAGCTACTGGAACCTAAAGTATGAGTAACACTTTTATGTTTGTGTTTAGGCAACTCAATGCTCTTAGGTAAGATAAGGGAGAGGTTGTGGTGATAAAATATTGATAAAGTGAAAGCTGATTGAAGGCAAAGGACAAGATGTGTTGACTTTCCATCATTCATTCCAACATAAAAACTCTTTCCGTAACCTTGACCAAATATTTTAGTAGCCTAAATCTTACAACACATGGGCCCTGTCTTTTGTACAATGTTCCTGGATTCGGGAAAAACATTACCCACAATGCAAATCAGTAGTATATGAATGTACAGTATATTATAGAAGATAGAGTTGGGATAGGAAAGTGTGCAGGAGATGCTTGAAGTGAAAATGAAGTGAAAATGTATGAGAAGCTCATCCACAAAAAACGGAAAAATAGGATATTGAGGCTCCATCAACATTAATTAACACAATTAAAACACAAAGTGTTTAATTACCTGATATATCCATTCCTCTGATGCTAAAAAGTCTTGAGTGAGTTTCTTGTAATGATAGAAGTTTATCAACACAAACAAACATAACAAGCTTTAAACAAACAACCTAGAATTAAGAAAAGAGCTTTATCATAGATGTAAACCCTGAGGACTATCAGTCAGAACATCTTCATCAATGTGCTTTCAGCTGCTTATCCTTGGGATCAGTGTTATCTCTGCTCTGATGGGATCAGTGTCCAGCTTCTCAGATTATGGAAACAGACATTGAAATGATGACATGTCGTGTTGGAAAGCCACCCTGCTAAGATCATAGCAGGGTTACTGCCACTGACCTCGTCATTTGGACAGACTGGCTGCCATCAGATAAGCCTTTGAAGCAACATGCTTTCAAAGTCCTAGCGACACTCATGCACTTATTTTCTTGTTAGCCAGGCTGCCAGCAACAACAAGAGTCAGGTTAGCCGCACAGACTTTATTCTGAAAGGCTTAGGTCGTCTGTTGATGTATTGAATTTGTGTGATTTGGCTCAAACGACTCAGTCATACTCTTCGGTGTGTGTGTGTGTGTGTGTGTGTGTGTGTGTTTGTGTGCGTGTCAGACACGAGGATTCTCAAGTATAGCTATAAATATGAAATAATAGGGGCATTAGGTACCGTTTTACTGCCATAAAGCACAAAATGACCATAATAATTCTCTCAAACATTAATCGTTATTGATCAGGGCCAGTTACTTTTCAAACCTTGTTCAGCAAAAAGCAAATGACACTGCAGTATTATTACCACTGTTTCTTGGCAAAAGAAACCTCTCCAGCAGATCTCTGCTCTGAAAAGTTTATTTGTTTCTATTGTACAGTAATGCTCCCTTGTGTCATTTACAGGCCACTGTAGCACAGGGGGACAGGAGGAGCGGTGAGCTTGGCAAGATACTTAAGAGATTTATGTTGGTTATTAGTAGAGTTTCTTAAAGATCAATTTATTTTTAACCTTGTGTTCTTCCTAACAATAAAGTATATGCTCGTCTGCAAATCAAAGTGGCAACAACCAACTGACTCCCAGTGCTTCTGACACAGCTTTACCTTGCGAAGCTCAGGCACTTTGAAACTTGCATTGCAGCTGGAAACAGAACAATGTAGTATGTTTTTTGATGCATTGTAATGATGCATCTAGTCAATCACAGCCCACAATGAAACAAAACAGTATGTTGTTATTGAAATTCAAGTGAAATTCTGTTGTTTAAATTACTTTATTTGCATTTTACAGTGTTTCAGCTGCAAAATCTCTGCACATACTGTGGAGAGTCAGATATCAAGGGCAGTACTCAAATCAGGATTTTCAAGTTTATAGCCTGCCATGCTGTTATTCTGTATTCTGTATCGGTCTGTGTACAATAACACACCTAAAAAGTTCTCAAAATAATTTCTTAAATACCAAAGAATGCCTGATTAAAGCACGGGTTTGACTTGCAATCCTCCCTGCAGTCCAGAATGATGGACATCAGCGAGACATGTTTTGCCTACATATAAATATGAGACGATAGTCCTCTTCCACCCGATGTTTCCACTTAATCACTCTGATGCTCCAGTATGTCTCATGTGAACAGAGCACTGCTAAAAAGATGTTTTCAGACCCAGAAAGCCTTAGTGCCATAATCATGGTATAATTAGACTTGCATGGAAAGCTCTCAGCTAATGTACAGAAAAAAATCTAATATTGTGAGAAAGACAGAGGCCAGGCAGCATGTTTCTTACAAGTGGCTTTTATTTAATGTCAAGCTGTTATTAATGGAATCATCTGTGTCGATTATGGTTTAATGTTGTTACTTATCTAATTACAACATGATTACAGAATATAAGAGCTGTGACCCAAAGCTTTACTGCATTTCTAAATCAGTTAGTATACGTAACACAATTCTTCAAAAGCAGTCTTTTTCATGACTTGCCTGAAGCTCACATATACAGAAAGGATTCATGGGACAAACTGTAGTGACAGATCATCTCAGGCTTGTGCACATAAACTGTTAACCTGTTTATATGATACAGATTGCTACATAATCAATCAGGAAATGTGTTGTTTTGGCAATTTGGAGGCATGTTGAATGGGAAGTCAAGTCATTTTGTTGTTGTGTGTTGTCCAAGATTTGTTTGCCATATTGTCCTTGTTGTAACATGGGTAACATGGGGAGGGGAGCGTGTGTGAATATTCTGCTTTGATTCAACTTTTCTCAAGAGTGACAAATGAGAAGATTTAGGGAATTTGGTGGCCAGCTGTCACATCAGTCAGACGAGCCAGACAAGAAATGGTTATAAATGATTCATTCTTCCTGGGTGTCTGCCGGACGGATGGACGGCCTGAAAAACCAAAGCAACTGAGCCATGACTCCCCCACCACTACCACCCCACGTCAAAGTGTGTGTGTGTGTGTGTGTGTGTGTGTGTGTGTGTGTGTGTGTGTGTGTGTGTGTGTGTGTGTGGGTGGACGGGTGGGTGGCAGTGCCGCACATTCTGCTCATCCATCTGGTTCACTCAGGGAATGACAGTCCGAAATTTACATTGGAAAGCAAGGGGAAAATGTTTACAGACTCGATTTGAATTGCTTTCTGCCCTATTCACAATCCTGCTCACAACTCACGTTTTGTGTTTTTACAAAGCTGAGCAAAGCAAATATTTCACTCACTCACATCACAACAAACAAAAACTCTTTCCACTTTGATATGAGCGAGGAGCAGTGGTCTCTGTACCGTAGGCAAATTTCCAAACCTGTTTCTCCCTCCTGAGGCCCACCGCATTATGTATATTTCCGCTTGATGTAAATAAAAGCTAGCTGAAGAGCTTTTAATGCATTATTCAAGGTTATACTACGAATTAACTTGGTTACAATGAAATGGTCCCTTTTAAGTTCTGCATCAGCACAGTAACATCGCTTCTGGAAAACATAAAAAGGAATATAAAGATGACTTGTAGCATGAATATGATCAAATTGCTTTTGATTCACTTCACGTTTGTTGTTGAAAAAGAACTAACTGAAAAAAGAGGCAACATCCTTGGAAAAGATTTTCAGCATAATTGTGCAGTCCAGCCTGGGGCAACACAAATCTCATCTTGTATTACTGTTTCATTTCTTGTCTATTTTGCACCTGCCAGGTGAAACTTTTGTTCATGATATGATAATGATGAAATTTTTATTATAGTGTCTTGCATACAGATTTGTTCTGCCTGCATGGGCTTACAAGACAAGAAATTAATGTAAAATAGATGCAGAATGCAGTACATAAAACAATACAAGTTTCACATAAGTTTTCTAAGTCCACTGCAATAATTATATGTTGTAGTTTTTACACAATCATGTACAGCATATATAGTATAATCGTTACATACAAGAAAAATTAAGATCGAAAATCAAAAAATAGTCCTGACTTTTTGAGACAAAGGTAGCTAACAAATCCGTGTATGGTTCCTTCTTTCATTATTTCGTTTCAAAACCAAATCGGAAAAACCAAAAAACAACTTGGTTTTTTGGTTTTTAAACCAAAACAGAAAAACAGAATACAAAAAAACAATTGAAAAATATTGATTTTGATTTTTAATGTGTCCGATTAGTGTAGCTCTGTGTGTTACACTTAATAAACCTGCAGCAGATACACTTGGGCGAGGGCGGCGCCTGATTAAATGTAATTAAGATGAGCTTGAACATCAACATAGGTGGGTTTTTAGTTAGAAAAACAGGAGGCTCACCGTTCAGTTTGTAACTCACTAGCTACTGGGACAGGAACAGAAACACCTCAGAAGTTTCCCAACTGTGCTTTCAGACCAAACGCGAATTTTCGCCTCGCGACGCTTTCCTCGCGTGAGTACATTCGCTGCAAGTGTTCACACACAACGCGAGAAGGCGATTTTACGGGATAAACACAACTTGCCATTACTACAGCTGTATGAACCCAAAGTAAACATTTTGTTGTGATTAAATAGCAATAAACGGATCAAACTGATGCCGAAATAACTACAATATGATGCAGTTTTGTTAAACATATGAATTCATGCTTTGTCAGGTCTGTCAGCAAGACAGCAGGACAACAACTTCTAAAATGTTTGTTTTCTGAATGGAGTTCGGATCAGTAAAGTACAACGATAACAACGAATAAAGTTACATACACATTCTAAACTCACCAGGTAGTTAAAACTGCTTGCTTTCTTTTCTACCAGCAATGTCCAGTTTTCCCCAGTTTTTATATATGAAGTAGTGCCAAATGACGCTAACAACACTGGAACCGGATGTGCACGGAATCTAGCTGCTGAGAAGCTCGAGTGAAGATAAATCAACGTTGTAATCCTACAAACTAAAGTAAAAAGCTAATTTAATAAAAGCAGTTTACTCCGGGCTCCTCCCTCAAGCAAGTCCAGTCCGACCACGGGTGTCTATTTGTCTGAAGCTGGAGCGCTGCTCCCGCTTCCTCCCACCATCCAAAGACATGCGGACTAGGTTGATTGTTGACCCTAAATTGTCCTTTCATTGAAAATGAATTACGAGCATATACAGTCTATGATTACGAGGCGCGGAAATTGCTTCCCGTGAGAAAAGGCCTTAAGAATCCTCTGGATTTTAAGATTTCTTCAGTATCAAATTAATTCAGTGATAGTTGTGAGTACATCCAATGGTAGGCCCTACACAGCAAACATGAACTGTTATTAGTTAAATCAGCGAGCTGTATATTAACGAATCATACACGGATTAAAAGGTCCGGGTAATTTTCGTTCAGCTTCTCTACACTGTTTCCTCCTGACCTTTATTTTATTTTCAGCCTCCAGCTGCAGTAGGTAAATGGATTAGGCTATGCTAAAACAGGAGCATCGAACTTCATCCTGCTAGGGGGAACTACCACTGACTGTCCAGTGCGCCGGTTCCACTGGCAATATAACGCATATTAGGTCTACAGGTTAGGAAGCGGGGTGCTGGAGTGTACAGGGCGAGAGAGAGGAGGTCGCGGGAGCGACCTGGTGTACTGCGGACGGTCGGTGATCATTCTCTCTGGTTGGATGGAGCCTGACGCAGACCACAGCTGTTGCAAACAACAGGCGCAGGTGTATAGCAGCCAGTTAGTTTGAAAAACCAGTAGGGATAGCCTACAACACTGGTCATAGATAGAACAAAAGGCAGCTGCTTTGCTTTTTTCCATTTTGGTTTTAAAACAGAAAAAACAAAAAACGACTTGTTTTTTTTGGTTCTTCTGATTTGGTTTCTAATGGAAACATCAAAATTAAACCCCACAATTAGACAACTGACAAGTCAAGGTCAATTAGTATAAAAAAAAACTATGTCCAATTTCAGTATACTAATTTCATGTCAATGCTGGCCTATTTTTCTGTGACCAATTTCTTGAGCTCAGCTTTTGCAATTATTTCCAAGGACCCATGTAGACTTTACTAAGCTGGCTTTTTTAATATTGTCCATCGTTTTTGGAGAAATTCCACAGTGCTACATTTTTCACAGGACAAGAAAATCTAACTGGCTGGAAAACAAGAAAGCACACAAACAGTTATTTGCTGTTGACAGCTGACGACCAGGAACGCTGTGGCCAACTTTTCTTGGCCAAGACCCTTGTTGACTGTCCACACATTGGCTGAGTTTCCTTGTTTGCTTATCTCATAGAAAATACATGTACTTCCAATTGATTATTACCACTTTGCTCACAGTGTGGTTGTGTAATTAGTGTTGAAAATCACAGGAAAATAAATTCTCCTAAAGTAAGAAGTCTTTCAAGACTGCGAAGAAGTGGTAATTCCCTGCATCCTATCAGAACTTAATATTGCAGATAGATGTTCTGGATAACTTCTGGCAGCTGAAGGGAGGTAAAGTGCTCTAATAGACATAGCCAAATCACACTTTGGATTGTGGCCAATGTACAGCAGTAGTTCAATAATTATGCAGTAAAATGAGGGACTTCCACAGGGGCTACATCTGTATTGTCACAACCCTTACCGAGTTAAATCAGTGGCTGGGTTTTGTTTTCTATCATGTCTCAACAGGGGTGGAGCTGCTCGCTTTGTACAACCACCCGCCAGTCCGAGAGGGCCAGGTGAAGTACTACACTGTCAAGGTGCCGCTGCGTGTTCAAAATTGTGATGAGGGGGTCAAAGGTGTGGAGGCCAACTGGCTGGATCACATGACCCAACACTTCAACAATGGAGCCTCACTGGTCGATGGATACTTCCACCTGGGCAATGTGAACGGTAAGCTGGCATGACTCGCTGTTAGTGCAGAGCACAGAGTTTTCCCAGGAAAAAGATGTAGGACATTAAATGTACACAGTATGTGTATATGCGTTTGTATATACATGTCTCCTTAGGAATAAATCAATTTTAACTTCCACACTTGCTGTTTTTTTAGGTTACATCTCACACACAATTTAAAAACATTAGAACAAGAGGTGAGCAATGCACAAACAATGAAAATAACACATCCTTCACCTTTGCTTCTTAGATTCTTCATAATTGTTCTTCTGCAGTCACTCTCAAAGCTCAGACTATTACAGTTATTAAAACTGATAAAGGTTCCCAAATTGCCTTTTTTTCTCCTTCCCAGTATTACCACTTAAACTGTCAACATCAAGCAGATGACAAATTCAAGTCGACCTATTTAAAATAAAAAGCCTGGGCCAGGTAACAATGCTCCTTGGCCTGCATGACATTAATTATGCATTAGCTGGCATTCATTTTCCACTATTTTCCACGATCAGAACATATGACTGCTAATACTTTCTCTGTCAGTGTCAGGAAGTGGTGCAATCCTACAGGATTTTGTAACGCAAATGTACACTGGATGATTGAGAAGCTTTGACTGTCATATGTTTTTTTTTAACTTCGAATGAAATGACTACCTGTAATGTGAAAGTTTTCACTCCCAGTGCCAGAACAACAGACAACCAACACCAACTCGTAAGCTTTACTCAGGCTTGAAACTACGGTATTTAATCTAATTTTTTTGATCCTCATATAAAACTCTAGGCAGCTATTTCCAACAAGTGTACACTTGCTGCCAAACAATGTACTGTGTGAAAGTATGTGAATGAATGGTCGAGCACCAAGCACCTTACAGCTCAGACACTTTTCTCAGGAATTTGTGGATCAAAGTAAAGCTATAAATGAAGTGGATATTGGACTTAATTCATCAGGTGGCCAGAAACCTTATTAATGCGATGCTCATATTAGTTTGAGTCTGCTGGGTGTCTAAGGAATCTTTTTTTTTTGCCGTAACAAAAATAATTTGCTGATGATATATATATATATCAAAGCTATCTTTGTAAGAGTTTGTTTTATTCCCTTAGTACATTTCCTGTAGGGCCACCAGCAGGTCAAAGTTTTCACTTATCCCAATAGACTGGCACAAAACATTGTTTCCTCCAGTGGCACTATGAGATTGACATTTGGGGTTTTGAATGAAATGTCTTAACAACTCACAACAAGGACATATCACCGTGAAATTTGGTAATGGCATTTATACTTTGGTTTATGACCATACCTGCTATATTAATGACGTTCCCTACAGACTCAGCATTCCTGTGTGTTTAGTCCTGGCTATAAATGTTAGCATACTAATGTAACAGCCAGATGGGCTGTGCAGTGAGGTAACCTCACTCCCCAATGCCTTAAAAGACGCACTAGTGACCAACGCTAGCGCCCATGCAATTTAGCCTCCTCGTTAGCCTGTCTGCCTCCCGTAACCAAGATCGTAACTTCAAGTCCGGACTCGGCAATACAACTTGGGGCCGGTTACATTGGTGCCCTCACACGGATGGGATGCCTCCCCGATGCCTTAAGAGATGCGCTAGGGACCAACACTAGTGCTCATGCTTTTTAGCCTCCTTGTTAGCGGGTCCACCTAACGAGGAGTTTGGTATTTGCACCCATAAGAATGCATTGTTTCATTGCAGTTGCTATAAGTTTGTATGAAGCCTAACTTAGTTAATCAGAGGCCAGTTTGACTACTGGGAATACAGTCCTGATGTAGTTCCCCTTCGAGGGAACTCAAATTGCGTCGGTGACGACACTATGGGAATGCCTTTGGGCGTGGCAGGGCTGAAACATGAATGAAACTACTCCAATCCTATTGGTGTTGCTAGAATGGTAGTGTGTGACGGCGTAACTGGAGGCGTATATAAGCACGCTGGCACACCGGACACATTAGCCTTTTTCTATTCAGCAGGCACTCTGGCATGTTTGAAGACCAAAGCTACAGCAAAAACCGAAGAAGCTCTTACCTGGAAGGAAGTCAGATGGCAGACAGAGAGATGGCTGTTGAACGATTCAGGCGGTGTGTTTTTCCATGCCTGCGCTACATCACGGCTGGGGACACTCATGCCCTGTGTGTTTCCTGTCTGGGGATGCCGCATGCCCAGGCAGCTCTCGAGGGGGCTGCTTGTGGCCATTGCGAGGCCCTGCCCCTGAGGGTGCTGAGGTCCCATGCGGCTCTCTTTCCGAAGACGGCCGGAGGCGCTCTCCCCGTGGCTCGCGCCTGGCGGTCACTGAGGCAGCGCGCCGGCTTCGGTCATGGGGCGCCCAGCGCTACATCTCCGAGGGCATCGGGACTGCCGAGGCTTTTTCCCGTTCCTCGTCTGCTGACTCCGCCTCCTCTCTTCCCCATTCGGGAGTCCGTTTCTCGGCTTCTCCCGCCCGAGGTATGAGTTTGGGGAGGCTTACACAGTCTGATTCTGAGGAGCTAGACGTGCTTAGCATCATGGAGGATGACTTCTGGGAGCCGGGCCGACGTCATCAGACTGCGCCCAGCTATGAGAGGCGGGGCAGGAGCCGCAGGCCGGCAGTAACCTCTAT
This sequence comes from Micropterus dolomieu, assembly GCF_021292245.1. NCBI lineage: Eukaryota > Metazoa > Chordata > Actinopteri > Centrarchiformes > Centrarchidae > Micropterus > Micropterus dolomieu. The sequence goes on from NC_060152.1 coordinate 7,111,589, forward strand.
GAGCTTTTCTGCAGCCCGAGCACCACCCCCGCGTTCTCTCCTGATTTGCACAATGAGTTGTGTAAATCATGGAACAGACCAAACAGACCTCTGCTGGACTAGCTTCTGTCACAGCAGCGTGACAGAAACTAAGCAGCACGGCTAAAGAGAACGTAACGATGCCTTGGGGGGAGGAAGCGCTCGCGAGCTATCTTTCTCCCACCCTCGCTTCGTTCCTTCAGATGTCGGCGCTCCCCACCAAGCTGTGTCGGACGAAACAGGCCTACATGGCAGCGGGTCGAGCTGGTGCAAGCCTGCACACTATGGCCATCTTGCAGGCGTACCAGGCCGATCTTCTCAAGACTATGACCTAGGGGGAGGTCCCTCTGAGGAGGACCTGACTGAGCTACGGACTTAAATGCTCCGTGTTACTAAGCAGTTTTCCCTGGCGGTTCTCCACTTCAGGGTGCCACCGGGGACCTACGCATAAGCATGGCGGAGCCTTGCAAACATTTCCCCGTAGGTCCTGCGCACCGTAGTGGATAACTACAGGCTGCAGTTCCGGGTCCACCCCCCGCAGAAGTTCAACGGGGTGGTCTGGACTGCGGTGCACGCAGAGCAGAGCCAGGTGTTGGGACAAGAAGTTCACTCTCTGCTGGAAATTGGGGCCAGAGAGCTTATTTCCCCGCCAGTCAGGGAGTCCGGGTTCTACAGCCGGTAATTCATAGTTCCCAAGAAGGACGGATAGGTTGCGTCCGATTTTGGATCTGCGGTCCCTGAACCAATCTCTGAGGAGATTCAGGTTCAGGATGCTCACCATCCCCGCCATCAGTCAAATCCAATCCGAGGATTGGTTTGTCACAACAGATCTACAAGACGCATATTTCCACATCTCCATCCGTCCCTCTCCTGAGGTTTACCTTCGGGGGCGCAGCATACCAGTATCGGGTTCTTCCGTTCGGCCTAGCACTCTCTCCTCGCACGTTCACCAAATGCATGGATGCAGCTCTGGCCCCACTGAGGCTCCAGGGCATCCGCATATTTAACTACATTGACGACTGGCTCATCTTGGCTCAGTCTCGGGAGTTAGCGGTTCGGCATCGAGATGTCGTCCTCACCCACCTTCAGCGTTTGGGGCTGCAGCTCAACGCGAAGAAGAACGTGCTGACGCCCCCCAATTATTTCGATTCAATTAAGGTCACGCCTCACTCGTGGGGCGTGACCTTAATTGAAGCTCCCCGAGAAGGGGAACGAGACACTGCGTTGGACCGCCACACCTCAACCCGCCTGGAGTGCCTTGCTTCATAGCAAAAGGGCTAATGTGTCCGGTGTGCCGGCGTGCTTATATACGCCTCCAGTTACGCCGTCACACGCTACCGTTCTAGCAACACCAATAGGATTGGAGTAGTTTCATTCATGTTTCAGCCCTGCCACGCCCAAAAGCCCATAGTGTTGTCACCGACGCAGTGTCTCGTTCCCCTTCTCGGGGAACAAGGGTTACATACGTAACCCGAGACGTTTTCTTGCCAGGTTTGGCTCTTGTCACCCGGGGCTGAGTAAGCTCCAAATTCCCAATCAGACGCTGCACCGCTCCATCATTCCCCTGTTCTGAGTTTTAAAGAGGTCATATTATACTTTTTGGCTTTTTCCCTCTCTTTTATTTAGTTATATACCTTTTTTGCGCATGTAATAGGTTTGCAAAGTGAAAAAGCCCAAAGTCCATCCCAAAGGGAGTTCCCATCTCCCACAGAAAATTCTGCTCTGAACTGCATTAAAACAGTTCGTTTGTAGTCCAGCCGCTTCCCTTTGATCCCTGTGACAATATTCCAAAATACGTGTCATAATGCTCGCCTAGCGGCTAGTCTCACACGCCCTCAAAAACACCGGTGGAAAAACACACTAAGCTGCAGCACACAGTGACAAGACTGCCTGCTGCCTCTCCTCTCCCTTCCAAACACTAGCTACCCTCCAGGCAGTCAATGGACATAAAGATGTTACTGTGATGTGGAGACAGAGCTCAGTTATAACTTTATGGATGAAAGATACATTTGTTACAGCTTAATAAATCACCACTCTGAAACTCTTGCTCCAGTCCATGTTGCTAAGCTAAGAGGAACACGTACAGCCGAATCAAAGCCGTGTTTACCGGCTTTTCACGACCTGCCCTACTCTGCTTCTGATTGGTTAGTAATCCTTAACTAGGAACTGCACATGTGCAACTCCCAACAAAAATCTTGTAGAAGTGGGTTGCATCACTCCATAGCTAAAACACAGGGTGAAAAGAGGAGCTGCAGCAATGTGCAGACACAAAAATCTGGTGTTTTATGAAAATGAAACCATGTAAACCTGTTCTGGTACAACCCCTAAATTGGATTTTGAACCTCAAAATGAGTGTAATATGACCTCTTTCAGGAAAATTGAGACATGGCTCTGGTGTTTTACAAATGACAGAAAGATGGAGTCTGTTTCCATCTGTGTGGGTGATTATGATTATTTCTTTATGGAGCATTGTTTAGAAGCTAGAGTTCATGGAGCTGTTTGGTATCCTCTTTTAAACTATTTCCTGTTTGGGTTTTCCTCTTCCATCAGACCCCAGCGGCTCTGTGCTTTGCTCTGACACTGGAGGAATAAGCCAGCCAGAGTAAATAATAGTCATAATTCATTAATTGTGGAAAGTGAACGCCTCAGCAGCTCTGAAACCTAGATAATTAACCTGATAACAAATTAGTGCCTCCTTGCATATTTTATGTCCTGAGAATGGAGTAATGAAGTGTATTATTATGATTCAATTTTTTTCTGCCTATTAGGGTCTTACATATTTTGCATTTTTCATGGGCTACTAAGATATGCGTCTCTTGAACAGTGAAATTACTTGTTAGGATAGAAAGCAGATCAGCTGCATTAGGAAAAGCTGTCTCTGCCTTTGTTGTCGTATAGGCCTGAATTCAGCTCACAGCTTAAGCTCAACATCTTTTGAAAACAGACAGCTTTACAGAGGTGAATGCTGTTACTTTGTGGATTTGGGTCTCTTGAGAGCAGCTGGCAGTATGACATCAAAGCGGCATCCCATTTGTTGTTAGTAGCTAATTACATCAAACAGTTGTGCAGCTTGAGTTTAGAATCAGTATCCTTTCCTGCCGTTTCCTTATTTAGCAACTTCTTTGAGATGAGTTTCTGAATTCATGATGAGACGCTAGACACGATGCAGGAGACCATCTTAACCTCATAAACATCAAGGACATGTCTGGCAGAAAAACAGCACCCTAAAGGACATGGAGTGACATCTACAGACACATGCATTTGGATGTGACATTGTAGTGACAGCCGTGTTTTGAGATATAGAGTAATCAGCGTGCTTCAGCTTTCAAGTACTGACAGATAAATGTGAAGTCTAACGAGGGTAATTGTGTTGAGAAAGACTGATTTTACTTGTGAACTGTTGTACTACGGTATATCATTTTTAGCCAGGTCTGGACTAGGGCAAAAAATCGGCCGTGGTATTGGTCGGACACTGCTCACAAATTCACCATCCTTGCAGTTCTAGTTAATATGTGTACCTACTATAATATTCCCCCAAACTACTATAAAGCTGTGTAGTAAGTGTCGTGTATAAGTATAACAGTGTAAGTGGATCAGTATACTCATTCGCACTCATTTACTGAGTCTCTGGTGATAAGAGGTGGCCATGGAGTCCACATCTCATACTCAAGTCAAGTAATTTTCACAGCAGCGTGGGATTAGACAACCAGATGCTGAAAAAATAATGTCACCCATTAGGACAGTCAGCTGAAGTTGAGACTGCATTAAGGAACTATGCTACATTAACAATGTCAAACAGCTACTGCTGCATGTATGACAGCGAGTGATCACTAGCAGTAGGTGACATTCTCACTTTATGATAGCCGTTGCGATTATATTATTATCATTGACCTTAATTGAAGTAATCATCATTATTGTCATTCTGGCATGGCACACACATGGCGTCACTTTGTGTTACAAAGTGGTGGGGACATTTAAGGACTCAGATTAGGGGTGTGACGAAACACTTAGCCCAAGACATGATGATGCACAATATTGGGGTCACCAGAACAAGACGAGAAGATATTTTACTTTTAACTTATTTTACAAATGTAGAAGAAATCTCATTTGTAAAATCTTTTCTGCACCAATTTATGGCGGAATTGTCTTTATTTATATTAAGGGAAACAAAATTCAGGCAGCCGATGACAAATCAGAATATAAAAATATAATATAAAGCAAGAATCAATAGCTTGTGTTGTAGCTTTTACTGTTACTTTTTTGGAAAAGGCAGATCTGTTTCTTCTGTATTTACACTCCATTGCATGTTGTCTTATTGTGCAAATAAACCTTTCTCAAAGCATTTTCATTTGTTGTTTAACATTTCTTGTTGCTAGTTTTTAGAAAAACTTTTAACAAATGCCTTCAAAAAGTGGTGGGTACGTATTTCCCCAGCGTCCCGAGAGTAAATGACTCCTATGACCCTACCTCCCTGCTCCATGCCTTCAGGTTGAGCTACTCCATGCTTACCACTTCACCTTCACTCTCCTCCTACTCACTTTGTCCCTCCGCCCTGTCACTCTGCTTCGCTGCCTCACGCCTCCTCCTCTGCCTGGCAGTTGCCACGGCCCTCCTTTACTCCTTCAAGTGCTTGTGCTTGCATTACGTCAGGTAGTGAAGCTGATGTTGAAACTACTGCAGCCCCAGTAGCAAACATTTGGTTATTTAGGAACATTTGGCGGCAGCTGTCTCAAGATTTATTTATTTTTTGGCCCGCAACACAATAAACAGAGGACAGAGGGCGAGGGACTGGGGCTAGTAAGAGATGTAATTGGGCCAGTCCAGTGTCAGTATGGAAAATGAACCAATGGTCCACTGTCTGAGTTCTGTGGGCCAGTACGTTGGCTCATTCTTTTTAACAGTACAATACAAATAAATTATTTATTTATATCGGCCCCATAGGTGCATCGGCCCACCAGGCATTTGCCCAGTATGCCAGATTACCAGTCCACCCCTATTTTTAGCCTATTTACCTTTTAGAGGAAGTGTTGAGCCTGCCTGCTTTCTATTATACTGAAATATCTATTTGCTAGATTATCATTCACTTTGGTGTAGATATAAACTGTGCCAAAAGGGTGAATCCTAATGTCTTTGATGATCCCCTGACTTTTCTTCTAGCACCACCATGAGGTTTTTGGTTTTGAGTGAAATGTCTGCACATTTATTAGATGGATAGCCATTAAATTCAGCACCGTTATCCATGTTGCCCTGAAGTTGAATTGTAATATCTTTGGTAATCCCTCCACTTTTTGTCGAACAGCTTAAGTAAAAAGTTAATTGGTCCAATGAACTTGAACATAAAATAACTGTAAAACTTATAACCTTCCCATCAGCCTCAGCTTCACTTTGGGTTGCAGTGATAATTATGTTAGCATGCTCACAAGCTAAACTAAGACAGTGAACATTAAACCTGCTAAACAGCAAGATGTTAGCATTGTCATTGTTAGCATGTAAGCATTAAGCTCAAAGCACTACTGTGCCTGTACAGCCTCACAGTGCATCTAACATGGCTTTAGACTTTTAGTCTTGTTTAGAAATGTGTTGCTTCACATTTTATTATATCTGGGAGTTGGCTGGTATAGCTTCATCCTTCTACTAATAAGAAGGATACAGAAACACACGCCAGACCATATTGTGTCCCACAAGGAAAGGAGAGGATGATGGTCCTAGTTTAAGCCTGATTGGAAAGTTTTAGGCAGTTGTAATGCTGTGTAATCTGAGACAGATTATGAAGTCCAATTTGGCATGCAGCATCTTTCCCATCAGTTATCCACCAAGATACAATAAATACGTACCATCGCTGTTGTGCTGAGAGTCAACAGTAACCACAAACAGTAAACCATACATGAACAATTATTCATAATTGCACTATTGTTTTGCAAAGCCCATAATTCAGTAATTGATTGAAATGAATTATCCAGCTCTGAGTTTCTGATGCCTAAATTCTAAATAGTAACACAATTTACAATCAACTTGAAAGCCCTTAGAGCTGCATACCTTAATCAAAGAGAGGTGAAAGGGTAATGGCCAATAGCCAATATTAATTTTAAAATAAAAGGTAATATTGACATATCAGCATAGTGATATATCAGCATCTGGCGCTCATATAAAATGGTTTATTGTTCTGAATTGAACTGCTTCTGTATGACTGATTTTTATGTTCTCAACCTGCTTATATTCATATATGTGTATAAAGTTTACCCTTTCTTTTACTTTAATAAGATTAGTAAGCATTAGCATGATTAATGTGATTTATTGACATTTTAAAGACTTAAGACCTATAATACATTTTAGAGTTAAATATTGCATTGCATGTATTGCAAGAAGAATGAAACTCTTGCTTGAAAGTTACTTGACAATTAGACAAATAGAAAATAAAACACTACTCCAACACTTGTTGTCCTCGAGTTCATAGATTATATGCATCACTGTTCATGTTCGTGCAGTCAGTCCATGACTCTGGCCTTTCCTCAATAATGTACTACCTTTCTATTGTCTCTGACAGTTGTCTGTTTGGCATGGTCTAGAGGGACGTGCACTTACACACAAACACACGCCAGACCATATCGTGTCCCACATGCTCCTTTTAAAGATGGGTTTCCATGGTGAAGCTGGATGAGAAAGCCTTTGGGGGCATTGTTTGCATACACATGTGTATGTGTGTGTGTGTGTGTATGACTGATCACTAAAACGGTGAAAGTCCTGTTTGGTGTGGCAGCATTGTTTACACTGAGTAGAGACCTCGCCTGAACTAGAGGGTAGAATATTATAGCGATGTTGAATTGAATTTACAGATCCTAAGCTGCACTCAGGCCCCAATGTCATAAGACACACATTAAAGATTCATACACACTGTAGCCCTGACTGCAAACCTCCAAATATGCACCTCTATCTACACAGACACAAACATACACTAATTTACACACACATACATACACACAGCATACACATAGGTTCACATTACCTCCCTGGAGTTGGGAGCAGGGTGTGGGTTGAGTTTGTTTACTGAAGAACTGACTAAAGTAATGTGTTGGCGGGGAGTTTGCCTTTGTTACTTGTATAGCTTAAGCTATCGCCAGAGCCACAATGAGGATTTGTAGCCCGGTTGTGAGACATTGAGCTATTCATATGCATGACAGTCAGCCCTCACTGGTTTCTAAATTTGGGCAAAGCCAATGGAGGGAGAAAGAGAAGGAGAGAGAGATACAGGGAATATGAAATTCCAATTTTTTTTCTTTTCTGTGAAAAGAAATTCATGGAAAGGAAATGATGTGCAAGCGTTTCTCTGACACAAAAGTTGACGAAAGGTAGAATTAGAACTGCTATGTTTGTGCATGTGTGTGCATAGTTATGTTAATATACACGATGCATGTTTGCAAGTGGTTGCAGTTTTGTGTATAGGTTTTGACAGCACACCATGTGTCCTCTCCACCTCTGAGTTGCAGTCACAAGACAGGTTGAGTGTGCCACTGTGCTCTCTTAATGCAGTTAGTTAGTTTTCTAATCTGTTCAGAGTATTTAGGCATATGAGGACCTTTTGAAGCTTGTATCACTGTGCATTGGGTTGGCTAAACAGTCTCACAAACCTGTTAAATAGAAAAATAGATTATGTTCACAGTTGTGGGGCTCAAATGCAACATATTACCCTAAAAAAAGGTAACATTTCTTTGCTGAGAATATCTTGAACACTGGGCTAATCCTTTTGTTATACATCAATACCACAGGGGCAGTTAAACAAAGAGTTTCAGATTATCCTGAAATAGTACTGATGGTGAAGTGCCACTTGCTGCTATATGTAGTTCGTTAACTATATATCACGTTTCACACCCAAAGGTCCTCTGGAGATGAGTTCTCCCACACAAGCTTTATCCACAAAAATATATTTATCTTGAAATCTTAGGAAGGATAAATCCCTCCCACAGCTGGGAGAAAGCAAAATTCTCTTCCTCAATATTTATGTTACTCCAGATCATATTGGCTGCATCAATGAACACCCCATGGTTCACATGGCTGGGGTCATGAGAACATATTAGCTGTAACTTAGTGGAAAATGGAAATTAATTATACTAGTAAAGATTAAAATGCATATAATGGAAATGTTCTCTGTACTAATACAGCAGATGTATGGTTGCTCACATGTTGCCTACTTGGCGTTTTCACCCCTGTGTCTTCTGTATTCAGACCAAAGCAAATACAGTATACATATGCAAACACGCCCTGGTATCCAGTAGTCACCAGCTAGAGTCTGCCTGGTATCACAGGTACCAGCCTGCCAGCTGCCAAACCTTCGGCTCTGCAGGGAAGAGCCACATCGAATCCACACACACACACACATCGGCACCCTCGTCTCTTCCTCTCTCTGTCCCTCTCTCTGAATGTCCACTCGTCTTGTTTAAAATATAGATAAGCTGTCAGCGGCCTGTCTCCATCTCTCTGAGGCAGCACCTGGCAGACATGTTTAAATCATGTCAGTAGACATGACCTGCGGCAGGGTCACCTTCTGGCTTGGCAGTGGTCACCTAGACTTAAACTGTTCCAAGGTACAGGGTACAAGGTAAATGTATTTGCCATTTTGCAACAGGTCTATATTAGGAGATGAAGTACATTACTGATCTGTGAAAGCAAAGGAGGTTTAATTATAGTCAAAACTGGGGAGTGTCTTTGAAACACGTTAGTGAGACACCAAATGCAAACCCAGCGACTTTATAGTGTGGCAGTAAATTCATGCCTTTGCTTTTGTATGTTTTCTTGACAGTAATTACAAATCCTAGTCACAAAGCTGCTTAATTGTTTATCGTAAAACAACCTAATGTTCTAAATGGTAATTTAAAGGACTATACCACTGTTTTTGCAGGTTTTAGATACATACTGATACACAACTAACTAGTTTGAACCTTATTTGCTGAATTTAGAGTTGCAACCATTGGACAATTAGCCTAATAATTGGGAAATTGTGATGAGAAAGTTTCACTGTTTTCTGATGTTTTATAGGCTAAATGACTAACTTAGAAGACAATTGGTAGATTAATCGATTATTAAAATAATCATTACTTGCAGCCCTAGCTGGAATTATAACTAATTCTAAAGCCAGACTTATTTTGCATCAGTAGGTGATGCACAGTTGCACACGACTTAATGGGAACAAATTCCTTTATACTTCCTCTGCTGTTTGCTCTTTTCAAACACTGTATGCTAGAAATCAATGTACAACAGCAGGTTTGCAAACATGTCCATGAAAATTAGGAACAAACTGCTTCCAACTGACTTGATATGTGCAGCCAGGAACCTCACATCTACATTCAAACACCCACACACCAAAAACTACTACAAACTCAAAGTTTCAGTCTCTGTGTGTCAGCATTGTCTACCCATACTGGATGTCTGTCATTTGTGTGCTGATTTCAGCAGCTGCGTGTCACCGGGTGTCATGACTCTCCCCCTCCATTTGCTTCTGTGTTTCAGTCCCTATGCTGTCACTCTCTGTTTTTAGTGCAACTGTATTTGCATGCCTCGCCTTGCGACCTTGAGTATGTGAGTCACGGGGGGATGGAGAACAATTTTACTGAGGGCGCACGGTGGTTTTTGCAAGTGTAAACAACTTATTCTCAGTCGGCCTGCTGGCTGCTCAGCTCAGCTCTCAGTCAATAGGCGCAAGATAATGTTTATTCGTGCACGCAACCGGTGGATTCCCCTGACGGACTGAACGCCCCCAGCAACCAACTCTTTCTCATCCACTTCTCTCGTTCTCCCTCTTCCTCTTTCCTATGCTCAGTTTCTGTCTGTATTATCAACAGTAACGGGTTTCTCCCTCTAGTACAACGAGACAGAAACCCTGTGTCGATCTCCCCTGAGTGATCCCTGTCGCACTGGCAGGGAACCGATGGCAGGCCTCAGTGGCTCACATTTTCGGAAAATGCTTCTCTGGAATTATATGCAAAGGGATGACGAATGAGATGGAGAAGCATTGCACTGGGGGAGGAAGGGGGTGATGGAGGGAGCGGAAGAAGAGAAAAGGTGAACGGGGTGAACTACTACAATGTCTGTATTTGAGAGACCCAGTAGATGTCTTCAATTGAGTGCGCTAAATGGGTTTTCAGGGAGGGGAAATAAAAGAGCCTGTCATCCCTCCACTCTATCTCTCCTTCTGTCTTCCACATTCCCTCCTTCTCTTTCTAGCTTCCTCTCCCTCCATCTCTGCAGCCGCCTTTCATCCCCCTATTATTAGGGCCCAGTAATGAAATGTAGAGTGTCTCGTATTGGTGCCTGGGCCCCAGCAAACTGTATTAGTGTGTAAATGGTGTGGGAGTAATGAGAAAGCACTCAGGCCAGCCGGGAAGACTGGACCGTGGGCCGTGTATTGTGTGTGTGCCTGCATGTGAAGTGCATGTGCATCAAATGAATAACAAGAGACGTTGGGTAGAGAGGGGTCCCGGCTCATGGGGGCCAGAGTGATGTTTATGTCTCGGATACCAATCCTGCAATTGTTAGTCTTCAACAGAGGAGAAGCTTATAAAATCTATTTGGTCAGCAGCACACAATCTCACTAGTGGCCTAAAGCATCAACGTCAGTGTCTTCATGTGGCTCACTTAATTTAAGTCTTTTTAAGGTGAATTATGCAGGCTTAGCAAAAGGATTTATGCTTTAATGCCTTACGGACTGACTTCATTAAATCACTGGCTACATTTTGCCATCACTAAAATCTGTCTATCCTTCTGAAAGCACTGGTTTTCAGTCCTGATCCTCTGAATCAGCTATTGCATTCACCTTGCTTCCCACCTGTAATTAGCCTCTGTTTAGCTGTCTAGTGTAATAAACCAGCAGGGCTCTGGGTCCTGAAAACCACTGATGTAGCGCATAATGTCTCCTCTTCTTTTTTAACATCCCAGAAGGGGAATACCTGCTCCTTTCTTTTACACTGTCTCCCTGCATAATGTATAAGTGCACATTGCTCATACAAATGGCCCACACCACTGGCTATGTAATAAAGGGTTGTGTGTGAATGTGGCTGAATGATATCATTCCATTTCCTCTGGCCTGGAGGGCCTAAAAGAGAAGCAGAGACAAGACAGACACGCTCCATCCAGTAAATACTCTTTTCACGGCTGGATCCCCCCCCCCCCCCCCCCCCCCCCTCTTTTCTGCAGATATGCTGCCTAAATCGGTGGAAAGTGTCTTCATCTTCCAGGAGGGGAGCGAGGGTGAGCCAAACGTAGCCACCCCGACATACGACGCCATCGTAGTGGAGCAGTGGACCGTCATTGATGTGAGTGGAGAAATTTTTCTTTTCCTCACAGTGTCACAGGTTTTGTGCTCTCTGCCACGGGTAGAGAGGAAACATTGTGGATTGTGTAAAAGGTTCCATCTTTGTTTTTTTTCAATAAATTCATGTTTCAGTGGCTTGTTTTTAAAAAAGGCGTAAAGAGGCACATTTAATGCTGGGCTAGGCAGTAATTAAAATATTGGTTTTATTTTATTTTATTAACCAAAATGATGATCATTGCCTAACCTTAAGCAAGTGTTTTAGTTGCCTAACTCTAACTATACCTTGATCAGCAGAAATTTCAAAAACAACATTGGACGTAAAATAAATTAAACTAACATTTTGTCACTAAACATGATTTGTAGAATCATCCAAAACTGATGTACTTGTCTGGCCATAGGGTTGAATTAACTAACAAAATTATTTGTTTACATTCAGCAATATATTTAATCCACATTAGGGCACAGATCCTCTTTAAGAGTCTGGTCCATTGGCATTGAAATCAGTTGTCACTCAGATATTGTGCCCTTCTGCCCCCTCCTTGCTCTACAGCCAACCTTTCTCCCCCAACAACCCTAAAGGCAAATCTGGCAAATCTCAATTTATGGGACATGTGTCGCGGCCGCTTGTCTTATCAGGAGCAAACAAGCCCTTATCTGCCCCCCGATTAGTGTCTCTCCTCAGCACAAGTTCCAAGTTGAAAATTGATTTCTGTCCAGAGTTGAAGGGTTTGCGGCCATTTCATTGCCTTTCATCTGTATGTGTGTGTGTGTGTGTGTCTGTCTGTCTGTCTGTCTACATGTTTGTGCATTCAGCTGTATGTGCATGTATTTGTGGATGAGTTTGGTTTTGTGTGTCTGTATGTGTTTGTCGATGCTATCTCTGTAATTGAATTTAGACTTTTTGCGGCCCATGGCTGTCCAAGTGTGAAAGGAGACTTTTGTCCCCCAAATGCAGCTCTCTGATTGTCCAGCCCAGTGCTGATGGCCACATGTGCCAATAAAGACTCCTGCAGTCGTCTGGTGGCAGCTGTAGAACCTCCCCTCCTCTGAGAAGAATGGTAATACTGTTACAGCTTAATGGATTTCAAGGGTTCCTCAGAAATGTTAACAGTGAACGACGGCAAACCGACACCCAGTGTTCCAAGAAATCCAATCAACTCTTCCACTGGGACTTTATCAAAAACTGTTTCGCACAAGCAATCGGCACCATGCCAAATCAGATTGACAACCCATTCTTTCACAAAGAGCGATCAGGGCCTCACATCATCCCTATTCATTTGATAACGGCCTTAAATTGATATGCAGAGTATCCTCAGAGCTGATTATTGTTTCAGTGCCGGGATAATTACAATGAAAAATAAGGCAGAATATTGATTGGTTTTTTATCTTCTTCTTCCTCTTTATAAACGTCATCTTTTTTTGTTTCTAATTCTTTACAGTTTATTTATCCAAAAGTCTAACAGGTGGTTGGATGTATGAATCTAAGAGAGGCTGTTTCACAATCATTTATTGTGTCGTCAAGTGGGAGTGTATCATCTCAGGGACAGTGTCTGTTCATCACCAAATGGGTGTAATTGTTCCATTTATAAATGAGTTACAACCTTTTTATATACAGGCTATGGTTACAAATAATCAGAGGCTGTGCATGCGAAAAGTGCAGAATTTCTAATGCCATCAGATCTACAGGTGTTCGCGAATCAAATCAATTTGATGGGGGGGGGGGTTGGCATCAGTTGTAATCAGTCAGTTTTAAGATTCACAGATCTAAATTAATTCATTCATGTGCCGAACACCTCTAACTTGACTCAATTTCTTTTGCCATACATTACTTTTGATGAGTAACATGAAATGAGTAAGTGATTAAATTAGTGATTACATTACAGCTCCGGTGAACAAAGACCTTTAGTTTATAGCCTACTTTATTTCTGTCATTCTAAACAGTTTGACAAGTTTTACAATGATAAACTTTGGATAAAAATACAAAAACCCATGGCTGACCTTGTATGTAAGATGTGATAATGACAAGTACATTCATCTTATTAGGTATTAATTTAGCGTATTAACAAAGAATACACTAAATAAATTGTGTTTAATTTAATTATTTTAGTTGTACTGTGATAAGACAGATAATTCAAAAAAATATATTGAAATACAATGATAAAAAGCCCACTAATGTGCATTTTATTGCATGTGAGACAAAACTCACAGGTCAAAAAATTCTGACTTAAAAATATTCCTAGAAAGAAATTAAAGAAGAAAACAAGAATCAAAAATAAATGTCAGACTGACAAACTAAAATGCAAGTGCTGTGGAAATTGTTTTTACTAAAAGACAGCACAAAAACAACAAAAAGGATTAAATGACAACCAAGAGAAATACATATACATACAGTGTTTAGGTTGTACAAGCCTGCATATGTTCTGCATAAAAAATGCCATCAGTGCGAAAGAGATGGTATAGACATTTGTTTTAGCTTTATCACGAAAAGCAAAACAACACAGATTTTGGACAGATGTTCTAAGTACATCTGAAGATGCAGCAGTTGCCTGAACATGTTTTTTCCTGAGCAAAATTGCCTGAATAGGAACCATATGGATGGTTGTGAAGTGCTCCAAATGAATAAGTCATCAAGGGTCTGCTATGAAACTCCAATTAGGTCCAGCATCGCATTTATTATGTCCTGTGGGGAAATCAATACAGGAGCTGCTTTGGAACTATTGTACTGAAAGCCTTCTTTCCCATCACAGGAGCAGTAACCAAACAAAACATGTTCTACTTCAATCCTTAGCTAGGGTTGGTCTGTTTGCTCGAGCTGCTGCAGGAGAATTTATTTATCAAGGGGGACAAAGTACATTAGCAGGCGTGTGTTGTGTTTCAGTCTTTCTGTATCCACATTAAATAGTGAAGGAGCACCAGAGTCACAAAAACATCCATGCATGTGTGTTTTATTAAAAGATAAACTGATACTCACCTTAGCACAGCTGACCTCTATGAGGAGTCTCATGTTTCTTGGAAGCTTTTCATCCTCTCTTTTATATCTTCCTAAAATGTTGTTTACAGCACCATTATCCACTTCAGGTCTGCCAGACCCAGCAGTAGGTCCATTATGACAAGCTGTTTTTTTAACAAGCTGTTTTCACAAGATATACTAACATTTTATAAATATATCGAACATGTTACGCTAAAGGGGAAATGTGTATTTTCATCTGATCTGATGGTGCAGCCTTAATAACATCCCATCTCTGGTTTGAATATTTCATTTGAATGAAAAGTTGTATAAAGCCTTTTGTGTCTCAAGAGGGAGCTGTGTGAAGTCTGAGAAAGTACCTCAAGTGATGTCTAGAGTCAGCGTTGACTGGGGCTGAAGACAAGTTTGAAAATGAAATAATCTGGGGCTGTGGAGGCTCCATTAGCTGCTACTAGCATAACACGCTGAAATGTCGAACAGAGTTGCACTATGGATAATGTTGCCAGAACTTGACATGGAAGGAAGAATGTATAATAAAAAAAGACGATGTCTCCGGTTCTTCTGGATCAAGTTTGATCCTTGTTTTATTTTCCATTATGGGCCTGACAGTGTTATAGGAGTGCAGTGCTAAACCTATGGTATACATAGACTTTTAAATGGACACTCGTGACTATTGCACTTTTAAAAAAATACTTGGAAGACTTGATAGACAGATTATATGGGTCAATCTTCAAAATACTGAAATCTTTACTTTTCATGATAGAACTTTGTCTTGTCTAGATCTTTATTGCCTCATAAACACCCATGTTTTTTAAACTCCATACCCACAGTTTGTAATGCAAGTGTTCTATTGAAAATGTGTAGTTTCAAGCCCAAACTGAGATGCCTCAGAAGTTTTCTCAGATTTGACAAAGCTCCTCCAGGGCTACAACAATTTTTACAGGCTGTGTCTCAACAACTGGCAAATTGACTTTGACATATAATATTGGTGAAGTGAACCTTTAAGAGGAAAATCAGGGATAAAGAGGTCAGAGCAATAAACAGCTTCTGTATTCGACCATGGCTCTGTAAAGGGTCATTCTTAAAGGGTCAAGAGGTATCCATGCACATAAGCTTTGTTTTCTCTGTATCCCCAAACCGCAGCACATAAACCTGAATCCTACATGATCCTACAAGGCCACATACCACTGGAGGTAAATTACTGACCCTTTAAAATATTCCTTACCAGAGCAATAATACTGGCATCGGCATTTGTTACTCTAATTAGATACAGCAGAGATGCAGCTAGGCTCTATTACCTTACCTATAATCACAGTAAAAGATATTAAAAAAAATCCACATAAACATGATTACTTATGTGTAGTGGTAACCAGTGCTATATACATAACTTAGAAAATGGAAAGAGCAAAAAACAAGACGTATTGCAAAGTAGCTCCCTGGTTACAACAAGAAAAGCATTGTTTATATGCAATATTAGCGTAGCTAGAACATAAAAAGTAACTGTTGTTTTATGAGTTTGGTGTTCGCAAAATGATTTAAAGCTAAAAAAAACTGTTTTCTCTTTGACTTCAGATGGATAGCAGAAGATCTAGAAGGAGCTGTTTATGCCTAATTTTCTAAAGAATTACAGCTTTTTGGTCATATAATGTCTAATGCATTTTGCTATTAAATGTTCTCTCATCCACTTCAAGCACTGCAGTTTCATAATGTTGTAGGTTTGCTCACTCCTTGATCTTGACAACGCATAACCCCAAAGAGAAACCACAAAAACTGCTACGAGAGTTTAGAGAAGGTGTCTACTCCTGCAGAAAGACACCCTAAAAGCTAATATCAATGGGGTTTAAATTTAAGAAATGGCAGTCCAAAGTCAAAGCAAGTGAAAGGAGCTTAACAGTGCTGACACTGTTGTCACTCATTCCCAGAATGTACTTGCATCCCGGACTTTGAAGAGCAGCACTTCACAGTTTCCCAAAATTAAAGAAAAAGTGGGATTGAGGCCCAACATCACAGCGTTAGTATGGCAGGAAGGAATCTTTGAAGAACTCGTTTAAAGGCATAGAATAGGAAACCTCAGTCACATGATCACATGAACATATTGCGTGCAAGTACCTACCTCTGGGTTCACTAGAATCACTTCAGTGGTAGATGCCTTGAACACAGGATGCAGATTTTTTCCTAACATCAAATGTAGAGCATTATTTACAATGTACAGTTTATGATTTCTTAGGAGGTCTATGTGTGCATACTGTGCCCTGCATTTTGTGCAGAGAGCTGATCGTTAATGTGTATCGCCTGTCCATGATATCTCTATCCTCTCTGACTTAGGTGAGAGAATAGGTGACCTAGATTGAAGGAGAGTAATTTGCACCGTCCCTGCAAGTGAGAGATCGAGCCCGCTCTGTCAGGCAACGTGACGATGTTGCTGATAGATTGGGGATGGAGAGAGAGGTTTTGGTTTTATAGTGTCTAGTTGTTTATCAGGTGAAATAAGCTATTAGAAACAGAATAGAGGCTTAGCAGTTATCATGAATGTTCTAGCATCTGTGGTGTAAAGTAGCATACATTTACTGAAGTACTGTAGTACAATTTAGAGGTAATTTCCATTTTATGCTACTTTGTACTTGTACTCCAGTACTTTTCAGAGGGAAATGTATTATACAATTAATTATTAGAAATTAAACCAGTGGTTTAAGTAACCTTTTTGGCATACAAAAATCAATGTCCAGTTCGGCCCCTTGTTACATTTTATGTCTAGCAGTTGTTAGATGTTCTTCTTATATGGTTTCTTTTAAATAACAGTTTGAGGCCCAAACTGCTCAGATCTAATACTTTATTACAAAAATCACATGATTATGGAAAGTTAAAAAAAAAAGAAATACAAATTTGTACAAGAACTTTCCAAAAAAGGATAAATGTATTTATCTTGTGATCCTTTTGAAGGGGGCAACCCCTAGGTTGGGAACTACTAGACTATAAAGAACTAGCTCCACCTCAACAGTAAAATGCTGCTATTGCATCAGTAACAATCATAATGTGATACATAAAAATATATCCGTCATAGGGCCATTTTTCTGCAGGAGTACTTTTACTTTGGATAATTGAGTACTTTTTGCCTATATTACTTACATACTAACATATGACATTAAATGCAGGACTTTCAGTAGTAGTGGAGTTTATTTATTGCTGTACTGATACTTTTACTTAAGTAAAGCATCTGAGGAGCTCTTCCACCGCTGCCATCCCCAGAAAATTTCTTAAGCTAAATGAACACCAGAGAAGAACCAGTGTGGTTGGAATGATAAGCAAAAGTGTCTAAGGATAGGTTAACATGACATAGAAACTGACTTGTCTTTATCTATTGCTTCTCTCTCCTCCAAAGTAAGTTGTGGTTGAAAGAGTCGACTCAGTTAACCTAAAAAAAACCATCTGGTTTTTAGCTAACTAGCCAGCAGGCTAATTTAACAAAGCATTAAACAGAGATGCAGGGAGGAAGTCTGGGCCTCGCCTGTCAGAATTTGGCTCTGGGCCTTGTCGTTTTTTTTCTTTTTTTAAAATAAAATAATTAGGGCTGCTGCTTTTAAGTTGATGAATTGTCTGATGATCTGTCTCAGAACCCCCATTTGAATCATCAGTTTCAATCATCACATATTCATATTTTCAATCTCCCTGCAAAAGTACATGATAAAAGCTTTTACTGACAGCACAGGAAGAACAGTAACAACTCCATGCACTGGCTTATCCTTTGTTATCCAAACTACTTCATCATATGTTACCAGGCTACATAGTTTTGTTGTCACTCAAAAGTAAGCTAATGCCTCATTAAAGCCTCAATTTTGAATGCACTTTGGACGTTAAGGATGTTTTAGAACATCCATGCTAGTTTGTCAGCTCCCCAACTTTTTAGACAAAAAGTTAGACAACTAAGGCCCTATAACAAAGCTGAACCAGTATTAGTAGAAGCATTAGTCCATGTGTTCAAACATGGGGCATTGATAACTTTTGCCCGATAAGCTATTATCACAGATCCGATCAGTAACAGTGAGGTAAATATGTAAAAAATAGCACAAATATTTATTTTAAATGAGCCAATCACATCTAAAATTAGTGCATTTGCTTCAATACATAGTGGATGCTGAATTTTCTGTTGCTGTGACAACGCTTCAGGGCAAGTGAGCCTATCAGAAACAGCATCTGAATGCCCTTTTTCAAAGGTATTTGCTTCATCATTACTACAGTTTGTCTGCAAACCTGTTGACCTGAGTAGTCGGCAAAATTACAGCTATATTCAGAGCTGGTGAAAAACAGAATTACGGTTTGTTATGTCTTCCTTGCCGAGTCAGTGGAAAGGGTTAAAAGAAAAACAATATACTGGTGTTTTTGTTGAGCGGAGTCTCAGAGTGCACTTTGAACTACAAGCTGACCTGCAGCTGCACCCTTCTCTGCCACAGGCCTGAATACAAACTTTGTCTGAGGTATATGTTTCCACTGGAACACATACCTTCACTGAAACTCACAGAGAGCAGGGTTTAGCATGAAAATCTTTAACATTAGATCTGGGTTATTGCCTCTGTACTTGTTTTAGCTATGACAGTGAAAGGCTACGTTCAGACTGCAGGCCTTAATGCTCAATTCCGATTTTTTTTCCCAGATTTTTTTGTTTGACAATTCACATTGTTGTTTAAATGTGGCCCAAATCAGACTCCAATGTGTACTTTGTCAGTCTGAACGTAGCCTACGCCCAACACTTTGGCTACATTCAGACTGCAGGCCAAAGTGACCCAAATCCGCTCCTTGCTCATCTTACCTTGTGGTCCTTCTTTATAGTCACTCAGATAACATCAAAGACAAAGATGGCGGTGTGATTACTTTGTTTTTTAGACTCACAGGTGGGTGCTGGAATGCTGAAGCAGTAAGGTGGCCTTGCATGATAAGTCAGGGAGAGAGGGGAGCCAGACTCTGAGGACTGTTATTAACTCTCACCTACTGCAAAGAACAGCAAGCCATTACAGAAGAATTATTTCTCAATTTACTTTGCAGGCAAGCTTTGAAAGAGAGCCTGTTTCTGGGAGTGGTTCCAACATGAATCCCCTAAAAATGTAGATGCGCCACTCCCTCTGAGAACTTAGAATACAAGTCACTGCTCCAGATTATTTACACAAGCAAACGATTAGCTCATTGCAACCTACAACTTGATTTGTGACTGCTTTAGGTCTGTTTGTGCATGTTCTATCAACTGGGTCAATAAGAATCTGCGAAAGAAAAATGAGGCGTATGGTGGAGTGGATTTAAGTGTTAGGACATAAAGTCTGTCTCATGGCAGAAAATGGGGACTGCATGCTAATCAGCCTCTATCTTTCTCAGAAATGCCCTCACTCTTTATTCTCTCTGTATGACTGCCCACTGGACCCTGCTGCAGAATTAGTAGAGGTTGTAGTCGTAGAAGGAAAGTACTGTAATCATAGTAGTAGAAGCAATAGAAGTAGTAGTTATAGCTTTAGGGATAGCAGAAGATGCAGTTGTACAACTTGCACTACTTGTAGTGAGTTAATTGTAATTATAATGGTAGTTGATGTAGTAGTAGTTTATCGTAATACTACTACTACTAGTATTTAGATGTAGTGCAGTAAAAAAAATAGAAATAACAGTAAAAGCTGTAGTAGTAGTAGTTGTAATAATAGTGGCAGTTTTAATCAAGTCAAGTAGATTTAGTTTCATGTACTTTAGATTAACACAACAAATGTCAACCATAGTACCAAGTCAAATAAACACTTTCATAGTCACACTGGTAGTGGTCATAGAGGTACTAATTGTACTTTCTACTTTTGTGTTATTATTATTGTTGTTGTTATGCAGTGCTTCAATAGTAATTGTAGCAGTGTAGGAGTCCTTTTAGTAAAAGTTGTTCTCATAGTTGGTGTTCTAGAATTACTAGTATTATGTAAGAATATAATATGGTACTTAATAGTATTATACTAGTGGTAGTAGGTTATCCCACAATAATTTACCTCCCTCCTCCAAAATGTGTCAGTATGTTACATTATATCACATGAGCACGAAAACCTTACCCTGTGCAGCTTTAATTAGACTTTCACACTGCACAGCACAGTAAAGGCTAATGTAGCGTGTGTAGGTGTGATGTATTCTAAGGTCTCTGTTCTTGTACAGATGATCAGTGCACTATGAACAGAATCTGCTAAGTTCTGAGGTTTACTTGGTTAATGTTCACTGCCTTCTTGACTCATTTCAGTATTCATACTGAACGTGTGGAACGGTCTTGAATTCATGCTAAAAAGGTAATGGCCCCGAATGCTGACGCTTGTATTTTAATTCAATTCAATTCAGTTTTATTTACATAGCACAAATTCATAACAAAAGTTGCACTTTTCACATATTTACTCTTGTCTTTCTCAAGATTTTTTATTTTGTAACTTATATAGTCTATACCTATAGGTATCCTTTTTGGAGAAAATCAAGCAGTTCCTTGAGGCCTCTTAATAACTGGCAAACAGTCTGGGTGCAAATCGTGCAAATGCATATGTTGTTGTAGGTAATCTGACTGACACGCGTTGCGGTTTTTCATTTTCGGCAGGTGCCAAAACTCAAGAATGGCAAACCACACACACACTTCCTCTCCGAACAGGGTGTGTGCCTGTGTGCGTTCTGAAACTACATTGAGTAATCTGTGTCTATGTCAGTTTCAATTACTGACAGGCTCTTTTTCCCCCAAGTCAAAATAACCATTTAAATTATTGTGTTTTGTCAGTTCTTGATTTAAATCTGTCATTGAGGCAATGCAACTATGGCTCATTTGATTGTATTTTAATAGCACAAACATCAATGAAATATTTCCCACAAAGGGAGCCATTTCACATGAGCCGTCTATTTTCTCAAGGACTTACTGTGCAGACACATATTTGTCATGAATAGAGATGGTTGCAATGTTGGCTCATGGCAACAAGAGAGTATCTCTAGCAGCAAAAAAATGTCCCAGTTTTTATTCTTTCCTGTGTACATTTCTTCTTAGACAGCAGACATATATTGTATTTAAGCCATCATATCTAAGAGGGAAGGCATTTTCAACCGAGATTTGAGTTTCTAAGTGATGCTGACAGCATTTGATTGCATCTCATGCCTTGATGCTTCACAGCTGTAATCAGAGTAGCGAATGCAATCTGCTACATAATATGCATACTGTTTTTGTGCTGTGTGTGTGGTGTTTAAAGGGAGAAGGATGGGGATCATGTTCAGGTTTAGGGTTTTTTGGGTTGATTGTAGGTTGAAATGGACATCTTGTTTTCTCCACAGGGTTTGCAGGTGAAGGCAGATTATGTCCCTCTGCTACAGTCACTGGCCACATATGGATGGAGGCTCACCTGTGTGCTGCCAACTCCTGTAATCAAGACTAACAGGTAATGACCCTCATCTGACTACTGAAGGCACATTAAGTGTTTTTATGACCTCTGTTGACCTCTGTTGGCAGCCAGCAGTAATTGCAACAACAGCAACTCCAAGCCTTGGTGTTACTTTTTACCAATTAACAAGTCCTAAAAGTAGTAAGTAATAATGTATAATAAATATAAGTCCTATGAAAAGTAATAGTACTAATATTTCAGAATGGATCTTTTTAGAATGTAAGATTCTTATATATTTTGTATTAATGGAAAAGTATCATCAAATGATCATAAGCTGCATTAAGATGTAAGCAGCATTTTAATGTTGCAGCTGGTCAAGGTGGAACTGATTGTAAGTTTTGTATGACAACTTTGCATCTTACTGTAAGTATGATACTTCAGTAAATGTACTTTATTTTGATCCAGCACTGCTCCTGAATCATTTTAAATCCCACTGGATTATCCCAAGAATGCATAATCACCAAGCTTGAAACAATATTCTTTTTCTTAGTTTGTGAATACAAAAAGTTGACATTTGGGAGATACACGATTTTCACAAGATAATTATGAAGTAGCTTTTTTTCACTAACCTGAAATAACTGCTCTGTGTTACTGCAGAATACACATACATAATGTAGATTTATTTTTTTTGTTCTGCTAAAAGTTTTGTGAATACAAATTAAAATGGAAAATGTCACTAAGGCCATCTTCTAGTTTTATGCTGGGTATGAAACTCTTGAGTGCACTCAAGTCCTATAAAGTGTTTCTTGTTCTCTTCTTATTGTACAACTTAAAATCCAAAAATATTCTAAACATGCATCAGGCACTACCGACTGTATATGCTACACCATCAAGTTATTGTTCAAAGAAATATGACAGCTTTTATAAAATATTGACCTAAATCTGTTCCAATTTAGGCTGAGCTTTGATCCATGCAGCAGCTCTGACTGTTGGTGGAAAATCTCTTCACAGAAATGTAACGGCTCCTCAGCTAAGCCTGTGCTGACTCATCACTCATGGTTGCTATATGAGTGTACATCCGCTTATGGTCAAAGGTCTTGCATGTTCAGCCAGAAGAGCTTCACTTAAAAACAGAAGTTGTTCTTCAACATGCTGATAATGTAGTATACCAGTCAAATGTTTCACTCCAGTATGGTTGAGTAAGGCTGTCTTTAAACCAGTCTTAGAAACCGCTCATACTGTGGGTGACCCTCACTGTCTAACTGAGCAGTTTTTAAATGCAGTCAGACATGTTGCACACTAATAATGATATGATAATTTTTGGGCCACCATGTGTCGCCAGAAAAGCTTTAAAGCGTATTCTCTTTTACAAGTCTCTGAAACTTTACTGCACGATGGAACACCATTCATCCAAAGGATATTCCCTCATATGGTGTTTTGTTGATGGTGGAGAGCACGTCAGTCCAAAATTACCCATAGGTGTTCAGTTGGGTTGAGATCTTGTGACTGCGAAGGCCATAGCATATGACTCACATCATTTTCATACTCGTCAAGCCATTCAGTGACACCTCAGATGGGGACATTGTCATCTTGGAAGGGACCATATTACGGTTTTCCTCCTTTATCTCTGTAGACCAGTGCCTATGGTTTTTGCTGAACTCTGAAATGTGCATTCACCTTCATCACAAGTGGTTTATGCATTGTAACACTACTAATAATATCCCTCTCTATGTAATTGTCGACGGACTGTTCTTGCTGACAAAGACCGATCACATCCTGCACTGACATTCTCAGTCACCCGAAGAAGAGTTGCTGTTCTATTTACTGATGTCTTTCACATTGATCTAAATGTCACTTTAGTCACTCTTCCTCTTAAAAGACTAGGCAGTTGAGCAGGACACTGAAGCTCCTGCAATCCATGCCCCAAGTCACTTAGATCTTTTCCTCTTGTCATCTTGATAAAAAATCAGAATCAACTGCATCTGCTCAGCATTTTTATACATCCCACAGAACATGATTGGATATCAATTGCTTAATTGTACCATGCAGTCCACCTGTGTGGAAGCATTTGCATTTGTTATGTTTCTCCTCTCATTTATTCAGGGTTTTTTTTATTTGTTAACCATTTGTATATTACCCATAAAATATATACAGTGGGGGAAATAAGTATTTGACCCCTTGCTGATTTTGCAGGTTTGCCCACTTACAAAGAATGCAACGATCTATAATTTTAATCATATGTACATTCTAACAGTGAAAGACAGAAACCCAAAGAAAATTCCAGAAAATCACATCATATGAATTTATTAAAATTGATAACCATCTGATGAGGAAAAACAAGTATTTGACCCCCTGGACAAACAGCATGTTAATATTTTGTAGAAAAGCCATTATTGGCCAGCACAGATGTCAAACGGTTTTTATAGTTGGTGACAAGGTTTGTGCACATTTCGGCAGGGATGTTGGCCCACTCCTCCCTGCAGACAGCCTCCAAATCATTCAGGTTCCGAGGTTGTCGCCTGGCAACTCGAATTTTAAGCTCCCTCCAAAGATTTTCAATTGGATTCAGGTCTGGAGACTGGCTAGGCCACTCCAGAACCTTGATGTGCTTCTTCT